>NW_027509338.1:9116498-9716498 GCF_048541705.1 Temnothorax americanus | reverse complement strand
CATTGATATAACACGACTATCAAAATATTCCATTAACTTAATTATCTGAAAATATTTTGTATAATTACCTGGAAAGCAATTAACTAGGCGAAGGTTGTCGACGCCGATGCTCGAATTAGGATAGGGCAGATAGACCTCTAAAACTAATTTATAGGACTGATCGATTGCGCGTAATGAGAAGCTTATCTTTTTCCATCTAAAACGACGTGTTTAAGCGTATTAAAAAAAAATCTATATTATCATAGCATTGTAAAAAAATATACACATACGTGGCGGTGTTATTTCCGCTTTTCGTCACCGCGATGGAACTCATGTTGTTACTGTTCGTTTGTATGACAAGATTTATGAATCCGTACTCCATTTCCACCATATAAAGCCAGAATTCGATACGGCAACGCGGACCCGTGCGAGCAATCGATTTGGACCATATTTGGGCGTCCCCTTTGCCGCTGAACCACAGGAAATTGCCTTAAGAGAGAGAACAAAACTAATTAATTTTTCTAAAATTTACATTATTATACGCGACATCGTAATCAAATTTTAATTTTACAACTGTTTCACAAATTGGTTCTTTTAACATTTTAATTTGATTCTATGGGCCAAACTCTACAAGGACAATAACATCCTTTTTTGCGCTTCATGTCTCAATTTCTCCTGGAAAAAAAAAATATATACAAACGTCTCAAAAATTTCGTACCGTTTGTGGAGTTGTCGGCGTCCGTTCTCGGAAAGGGTTTTGGCACATCGCTGCGCGCCTTGACTTTCTTAAAACCCTGGGTCTCGCTCCAGTCCCAGTCGCATTCGGTGTCCAAATCACAGTAACCCATTTGTGGCGGAGGGCCCTTTCGAAGTGCCAATAATTTTTCCTTAAAACTTTTACCGTGCCACATAGAGCAGGAAGTCACCGAGATACAACAACAAATCACGACGATCCGAAGCAGCGAACCGCCGTTGCTGCCGTTGCTGCTATGATCGTCTTCCATTATTCAAGACTGAAATTATACAAGTATTTTGGTTTATATATAATAATGAGATACACACAAATAGAGTGTTTATATGTATACTGCAATTTTATTTTATTATACATTTAATATATATATATATGATAAAATCACTATGTGTGTATGTGTCTATATATATTGTGATCTCATTTTATTTAAAGTAGAATAAAATAAAAATGATTTGCGCGTTTTTAGAGAAATCTAAATAAAGATTAAAGTCAATACGTGTATCAATAAGAGCAAATATCTGCGCGATACAGTATTTCAAGTATGATATTATATTCATTACAGCTATGAGTATAGTTTATTTCATTTACTTTTTGATAATTATAGCAATATCAGTTCTTTAACATAATAGTATAATTAATTAAATTAATGTCTTTAATGAAAAAGCAAACGTTCCGTTTATTATTATTTCAAATTTAATTTCAATACATTATTCCTTATATACATCTTATTTCAATTTCACAGTTGATGGGAAATTTATATTAATTTTGACAATCTTTTACGAGTATGTTAGGAAATATGTTTTTTCCAAGGATGTTACTTACGCAAGACAAATACTGTTAAAATTTACACGTTGAAATTAAATATTTAGAATATTACGTCCATATGCCGTCATCCGCATAGCAAAATAGTGATTGATACAGCATCAGAGATTATAAAATTCCGAGGGAAAACGAATTAATGAAACGAAACCGTGAACGCCGGAAATAGAATAATTCATTTCCCGATATCCTTTGATTTCCGGTTTGCGCGCGGGGACGATGCTATGCCTGTCCGCTGCCATCATCAATACGATATTTCACAGGCGACTGATGTCATATACGTTTATTAAAAAAACGGCTAAAATACATTTTCATTTATTTGGTCCAACATTGATTATAATATCTTCTCGCTTTCCCAGGTGCAGAGAAAGTTTTTTAAAAATGAGAAATTAATATTGCCGATGAAGAGATATTTTATCAATAAAAAATGTAAGATTACGAAACAAAAAGAAGAGACGGAGAAAGGGAAAATTGATAAGGATGTAAGGAATCAAGAATTATTATTAATCAGGAATTATTTTCAACTTCTGATTCGCAAATTTTCTATGAAAATGAGAATCAAAGATGAAAAACTACAAATTTATATTTAGCTTTAGCTCCAACTTCAGTTACGGCTTTAACTTCTGCTTTTGTTCGAGCTTGTTTTAGCTTGAACGCTTTTAGTCTCCGTTCTGAGCTTAATCTCTTCTTATTTTCAGAATTGCTTCTTGTATTATAATGCACGATGAAAATTTGTTAATGCGTACTTCGATGCGCGCGAATTGCGCCGCGAAAATCACGTAGGAGTAACAATTGATCCTATTAGATCAATTCCGCCTACACGTATTCTCTCTCTCTCTCTCTCTCTCTCTCTCTCTCTCTCTCTCTCTCTCTCTCTCTCTCTTTGGCGAGCGATGCAATTACAGTTGTCAGAGTGTAGTATTGCTGTAGAATACGCGGTGATCCAACGCGCCTTAACTCGCCTCTATCTTACAACGAGTCGACGAGTCGCTCGAAACTGAACGGAAATCTCCCGGGAGATCGCAGCGGCGCGTCCGCGCGATTTAGTCCAATCTCCGCCAAATTTTCATTCTCTTTTCGAGCGCGATTAGCGGGCCCGACAACGGCCAGCTATTGTCAGCTTGGAATATCGATCGTACACCGAGTATACCCGCGCTTGCCGGCCAATCGTGGCACCTCCCGCGACGCGGTGATCATTCGAATGCCACCATTAATCCCCAAAGAGCTCTGATTGAAACACTCGACGTCACGGATTCATCAAGCCCCGCTCGAGGAGAAAAAAAAGAAATCCGATTTCAACGTGGAAAAGAGGGACGCTTCGTTCGCGCGGAAAAACGCGCGACCGTAAAAGTGAAGATATTCGCGAAAATGGAGATCGCGGCCGAGTACGCGTCAGGAAGAACTGATGGAGTACGATACTCTTGTGCCCTTTTATTGACTTGAGTTAAAGATTTATAATGTGAAGGACCGAGTAACAGCTTGAAGAAATTATTTATAATTAGATCAGTCATATTATACTGTTTGTATTAAAGTCACGCTATCGTTTTTTTTTTACTTACTTATTTATTTATTTACTTCAGAAGGGACTTTTTTCCGTTGGTGAGAAAATCACGCGCGGCGATGGATCAATGTATCGATGATTTATTCACAGCACCTTACTAATTCAGGACCCTCTCTTTCTTTCTGTCTCTCGCTCCTCGATTAATCCAACTTTCAACACGGTCTGTCTGTTTGCCAAAAGCACCAAGACACAACGCGATGTAAAATGTACTGCGCGCAGAATGCAGCAACGACGAGATCTGTCTGATCTCGTGTCTCGTTAACAGCAATCGAGGAAAGCGTTTTGCTCTTTCCTTCAGATACATCTCCCTTTCTCTCTCTCTCTCTCTCTCTCTCCCTCTCCTCTCTTCCGGAGGATTCGAGCAATCGCCCGGCTTATGATTATTTCCGTGGATCATGTCCCCTCGTTTCAATAATAACGTGGCCCGTGCCACCGAGAGTCGAGAGCCATGGAGACCGACCTTTTGATCAATATCGGCAAAATTCGCGTATTTACGCAATCCCGTATATACGTAGCGACGGTAAACATTCCTCGATTTACGATGTATGCTGTTTTGCCATGCAAGCGACGACCCTTTGAACGGCACACTTCGAGCAGCAGAGCATTGTCGCAAAGTCAAAGCAGACAATGTCGTAACGTAATTAAGACAAGTTACGTCGATATCGCGCTATGTATAGTTTTCTATCGTGCTCTCGATCCTGATGATTTCCCGCACGTGCTGGCGTTTGTGTGCGCACACGAGACACGTGCTCCCCATCGTTCCCCTTTTACACCTGTTCAAGGTAAAAGATAAAACAAGGAACTCTATCAACTTAACTGGACAACTAAGTTATCGGACAATTAAACGATTAATATTGAAATTAATATAAGCACGTGCTCCAATTAGGAATAGTTTGTTGCCTGTCGTAATGTCAAATGTGACGATTGTTGTAACGCATGACTGGTTCACAGGGTTAGGGAATAATATAGTAATGAAATTGGTAAACAGATTGTGTAATGATGTATTGGAGAGAATGAAGGGCGACGTATTGACAAAATTGTGGCGGGAGAAGGAATGTAAAATGAAGAAAAGGAAATAAGAACATATTAGGAGCGCGCGAAATGGGTATGAATGTGAGTGCGAATGGAGTTAAGGTACTATTGTAAAACAAGTCCCTTCTTGGCTTCTTGCCGAAAGAATAAACGATTGATCGATCGATTGCTGTAACGCATTTAGATGGGCACTTTTTTTTATTTTATGTATATATTAAATATATACTTTTTAAATGTTAAAATGACATTAAGGAAGATTTTTAAGATATAGATTTTTTAAAAGTTCGATCCAGCTCGGACCGTAAATGGCGATTTTAGTTTAATCTTTGATTGTATATCATAACGGTTGTATAATTCTCGTATTATTGATTTTTAAAAGTGTATATTATATATACTTACCACATTTACTTGTAGTATATATTTATATAATTATATACAGAACAGTATATATATATATATATATATATATATATATATATATAAAAGAACACGTAAAAAGTTAAATATATATTTTCTTTTCTCTTAATTTTATTGTGTAGGATAAGGCATATGGAATACATCTAAGGGCATTATTCATAGTCAGATCTTATATTTAAGATCGTCTTAAATCTGGTCAAAGGCAGCTTAAGACTCCATCCAGCCAACGAAATGACCGTATAGTGTCTCGAAATAGTACTAAAGACGATCTTAAATATAAAATCGGGCTATGAATATCGACTTAAATTGCTTTTGTTGCTTGTGAAAATATTTAGTGATATGAGGATACTACTAAAGATATATAAAACGTTAAATTTAATTTCTTTCCTTTTACGATTTTATTACGATTTTATTTTTAGCGGTCAACAATGCATTTGTAGCAACATTATTGTCAATTAGTATTGTTTATTTAACAATATGGAGTCACGTTCGAATAAAGCCAAATTCTGAATTTTACATTTTTCCATTTGTATATATTTTAGATTTCTATTTTTTATCTTTAAAAATACGATTGCACCCTGAAAATTATACATTAATAATAATAAAATAGTTGATATCGTAACAGAGATTATTTATTGCAAAAGTTATTTCTCTCCCCTGAGTTTTACGAAATTAAATAATTAATTTTACGCGACGGGGATGTACCCGATGTACGTGATAGAATAGTGTAAAATACAGAGATATACGGGGCTCGAGGTTTGGCAATTAGTACGGTGTATAAGCAGCAGAGTATATATATAAGCACATCAAGTGTGCCATATTACCACTTTCGGATGGAACAGCCCTCCGCGCTTCCGCTTCTCTCAATTCTCCTCGTCGAAAATCCGTAGCACCAAATGCAAACACAAAACGAGCAAGGTTCATCCGTGCACTCGCGACGGTACCGAACGAGTTTATTGCGTCTGAGAATTTCGGGCACCCCGTGCGTTCGCGCGGCAACGTCGAGGGGTCCGAGAGATACCCGATGAGATCCCGGGCATCTCGGGAAGCACACTTCGCGTTCGATCGCACATCGCGAAGGAATACCTCGAGATACCGCTTCCGGCACCGATTTACGCGCGACGGGGTGACCCGGGGCGTCCCTTCCGCCCCCGGCACGGGGAAACGTTCGACGAGGAGTATTCGGAGGTGGTTTTACGAAGCACAAAGGTCGCGCCGCGGCCGCACCGTCCCGCCTGTGCGTGGACACGCACGCGTGCGCGCGTACATCTGACACGACCGGGGCGGCGAGCGGCGAGATCACGCACGCAGCATCACGCCGCGCTCTCTCTTCTCTAGGACCGCGGCTCCGGCCGGAGGACTCGTGCCGCCCGCGCCGCTCTTTCCGCTCCGCTTTTCGGGGCTTATCGATCCGGCCGTCTCTCCGTCTCTCGCACACACCCCTCGCGGCTCGCGGCCCTCGCGCGGGCGAGAGACGTCGTCTCGCGGACCTCCCCGAGAGCTATACCAGCGGCCGGGCCCGTAGCCGCCGTCGTGTAGCCGAACGGTGCGTCAATCCCGACGCCTCAAACGCCTCTCGCGCATCGAAAAAACGAGGACCCGTCGACTGGACCCTGGACCCTCGGCCGCGTCCTCCGCGGGGTGTCGTTCCGTCCGGAATCTGGACCTCGCGGCGGAGCGGAGCGCCGCGCACTCTCTTTCTCCTTCCCCCTTTCTCTCTCTCTTCGCGCGCGCGTGGACCACACGGGGAGATTACGACCCGCGCGCGTTCTCGCATCCTCGATCCGGCGGGGTGAGACGGAAAGAGCGGAAGCAAGAGAGAGAGAGAGAGAGAGGATAAGAGAAAGAGGAGGACATATGAAGAGAGAAAGAGGTGAAGGGATGAAGAGGTGGCGAACGATCGCCTCGCGATCGAAGACGTTAGCGGCGTCGCGAGGCCTACCTCTTTTCGGTGCCTCCCAGCATCCAGGCACCTCGGCATCCTCTCTCTCTCTCTCTCTCTCTCTCTCTCTCTCTCTCTCTCTCTCTCTCTCTCTCTCTCTCTCTCTCTCTCTCTCTCTCTTTCTCTCTCTCTCTCTCTCTCTCCCTCTCCCGTGACGTGCCGCACGCGTGGTCATTCGTGAGCTCGCGAGCGCCGGGCGCGTCGATCGATCGGCCACGTTTTCATCCCGCCTTGCATCAACCCCAAGAGCGCGCGTTCTTTGCTCGCGAGAGCGGCTGCTGCGTTACTCCCCGGACAGCAACCCGCGTGTCACCCGGGTGACGACAGAAGAGAGGTAATCTTGCCCTCGACATAGACATGTATAACCAACAGGCAGGGATTTACTCGAGATTCAAAGCGACCAAAATGTATCTAAGGATAGGAGAGGGTAGATATATATAGCATTTGTATATAAGCACCTGCATCGCGCGTGCTAATCTCTGGACTCACGTCGCGTGCACTGTCTCAGTGGATTTAAATTTACACCTCACAAACGTGACGGATAAATAAAGTCGCGATATATATAATATATCGATCACGATCAAAATTAGACGCCACGATTTTTCCCCGTTAAAATTTTTAGCGCGATAGCACAGAAACATGATCGTGCATTTACATGACATTTTTTTAACGCACCACGTGCAAGGCCTAACGATTCTTTTTGATACAGAACCAAGTGCTGTAAGGTTTCCCAAGGGAAGCACGATCCTTTGCCTCTTTTTATTATATTAAATTTTTTAATACCGCGGGGTGGAAGGGACGAAGAGGTGGGACGTGCTTAGGAGACCGAGGATGGGTCGAGCAAGAGGAGAGCTATAAAGAGAAAGAGATATACGAGAGAAGGGAATAAGGGTTCTGGGCCGATAACCGTGAGGAAGGGCACGGGCAAGAGAAATGATACGGTAAAAGGATAAGATGGGAATAGAAAGAAAAGGCGGAGATATATATATACGAGGGAATGCGCTCTCTTATTAACGGCCTGCGGCGATAAGTACCCCCGACTCACGAATGTGACAAACACGCATTGTCCTCCCCTCCTCAGTGCGTTAATTACTTTGAAATTTGTACGGCGATTGATCCGCGAGCGACGGATGTGACTCTTAATGAACGACAACCAATCGAGCTACAGATTCAACTTTCGTCCGAAAGTTTCGAGGGTGACCGTAATTTGACGTAACGACCTGGATCGTGGCGAATTAAATGGTAATGAACTGCGAATTAAATAATCTTAACAACGAATCTGAAATAATAAGAGAAAACATTGAAAAAACAAGACCGCCATGATACACAATCAGCTATAAGAATACAAGCCGTTTTCGGTCTAAGCTTAGATCTTAGGCAGCTCAATATTAATTTCCGTGTATATGTATTATTGTATAATACATATACATATATATATTTCAACTTATTACTGCGCGTCGATCACAGTCGGACTTGAAACGCTTGAAACACAACTATCGTTATTGTAACATTAAAAACCTTTTTTTCCCCGGAATTAAATCGACGCGATTTTAATTATCTAAAAACTGTAAAGAATTTATTGCAAAAAATATTACCTCAGCCAGGATTCGAACCTGGAACATCCCTCATTCCGTGAAGGGTGTCGTACCAATTCGACCACTGAGACATGTGGTAATATTTATCGCAATAACCGGTTAATAATAGTTTGAAACGTCTTTCTCATTGTCGGTCTCTCTTAATATTTGACATAGAATATTTTGATAATTGTATAAACGCGATTAAAATTCAACATATGAAAAGAGTAAATTAAATTCACTTGAGTTTAAATGGAGTTTAGTTGAATGGAATTAAGGGACTTTGCAAACATCGAGTGAACTTTATAGCGTGTCACGCTACACATACACAGCGTTTCCATATACATATTGCAATATACAAGCACGATACGTAATAAGATGCAATGTTTATATCATTTCTTGTTATAACGCAAATCTCATATAAAGTAGTTATTTAAAACTAGATAAAAATCTACGTGCGTCATATTGCACGATAAAAAATGTTTTATTAAAAAGATTAACTATTACACACACACACACAAACACGCGCGCGCACGCACACACACATATGTATATATAAAATAGTTGATATAAGAAACGTGCCATATAAAAATATAAAAAATTACATAAACGACAAATAAAATTATACAATTTGTTTATATTTCTATTATAAATTGTATGACTTTCATACTCGCTGTTCATACAATTTTATACAGTGTATGCTGAGACAAAGCACAGTAAAAAGAAAGTAAAATTATACGAATAACAAGAATAAAATCACGCGCGAAATATGCACCGTTATGAATCGTATGATTTGTATACGCTTGTTGTTAAATATAATTCAATTTTTTTAACAGTACATGCTGAAATAAAGCCTCTTGAAGCCTAGAAATAATCTGCGTTATTTTTTTTTCGCGAAACGGAGCTCGCTTTCAGACCTGATAAAGACCCGCGGCGCGCGCCGTTAAACCCGTATCGCTCTTTTGCACCGTCGAAACGGGCGCGGCGTATACATCCGCGACTCCGTGTGCACGTTTATCGTCCGCAGCTCGTAATCGTGCGATACGTAATAATTCCGTGTTGATATCCTGAGAAATTCCACCGAGGTATAAATAGTGGGCCGCGGAGCACAGGCTCTCGGTGAAAGGAGTAAGGGCATATCACGCTCTGGCGAGCTTATTCTTTTCCCGTTTCGCGATCGTCGATCGTTACACGTCGGCGAGTTATATAGGGTGTTATAAAACCGTTGGACATTTCATCTAATGCGATATAAAAAAAAAGTATGTAAAATTGCGAGAGAACGACACGTGTAAAAATCGTACAATTTGTAACGCAAGCACATTACATTTCCGTTATATATCGTGTGATTTTTATATACTTGTATACGTAATTTTACACCTTTTTACGGCACATATTCCTTGCCCGACACGAAGTCGATATTTCTTTCGGGAAAACACGTATATGCGAGTAAGTGTGACGCAACAACAATATTCCAAATTGATTTTCCGTATCTCCAGTATAGATCTCTCGTAATTTTCAATGGAGTCTCAATTTAAGACTCTCAGGTGCGAAAACACGTGCGTTGCAAATTGAAAAGCTGACGTAAGTAATGACCTCCCTCTCTTTCTCTCTCTCCTCACGACTTTCTTTTAGAATTTTTCTGCGAATTGTTGCGCCGGCCCTGAACGCGAGCTGATAAGCGCACGAGGAAGTAAAATTTATATAGCGAAAAGAAAATGCCAGTTAACGTACGCACTGCGCAAAAAAATGAGTAAGACGAAAGGTATTTTGATAATTGACGTTCGTGATATCTCGCCAAAGAGAGAGAAGCGAGATGAGATAAGGATATTTCGGTTTATTACATCCGTGTATCGTCAAACAGTTATATATAATTATGCAATTATCCAGTTAGATGCAATATTGGACGCCACACCTTTATCATGTTACTGTTTAATGATCGGTTGACCAACTGGGCATTGATTTTATCTTTGCGAAAGTGTGAGAGATTATCGCTTTTCGCAATTTATTTTTAACTGCACTGTATATCTTCGTAACACAACGAGCCTTAAATTCACAAATTTTGTGAAAAGTCTAATTGAAATTAATTAAGGAATATAATTTTGTTATTTATTCGCAAACTTAGTACATGAAAGGGCGTTTCAAGTTTCCCATGTCTGCTTTCACGTACTGATTATCGCAACAATTTGATGTAAGGTCCTCTTCTCATAACCGAACATGAGTTTATGAAACTCGGCGAAAATTTCAATTCGCTGACATTCTTGGAATCTTCTTTGTTTAAAACTTACTTTATTTTGCAATGTAAAAAACAGACTTGTATCTTTCTCTCGTACTCTACGTTTAGTATCCTCCTTTAAAAAAAAATTTATCGGAAAATAAGATCCGTTTTTACCTGAGTGATATATAAAATTCGATTGGATCTGAGCGACCCAGCTTGTTGATATCCACGCGTACAAAAAAATATGTCTGTAGTTCTAGGATTAAAAATATTTTTGAAGGTTTAAGTGTGGATTTTGGTAAATTTTACGCCTAATTTGCAATAATTATTTATGGAACTTATTATCCAAATTTCAAAATCCTAGATTCGTAGTTCCCCGATGAAACTTATTAATATATCTTTTCCAGAAAATCAAGTTTTAATCTCAGCTTCCTTCAGGTTTTATTTCTTTTATATTTCTCTTATTTTCCTCTAATAATATTCTCCAGCCACTTTTGCGAAAGAGTTCACATTTTGAAACGACTTACAGTATAAGATAGGAAAGAATTTTTTAAGTAGGTATTTAAATCATAGGACTCTTATTATATACACTGTATTAATTTATTAATTTTTATTATTAAAGCCGATTCGGTGTTTTTACTTGTTTTCCTCTTCCTCAGTTTCCAAGATTTTTAGATGTCTTGAAAAATTTATCTGATTTTTTTTCTTTGACTGACTCAAATAACCGTTCCTGACTCTACATGTTTTCGCCAGACGACGTCACGCAGGTCTTTTTTTTATTACGTCACGCTCGTCTCGCCGTGATCTCTTTTCTTACGCGTATGTGTTTTTCTTATCTGGTTTTCCGCCGCTCTATCTCATCTCTGGGAACGTTACGCCGCAACACTCGCACGCTCAATATGCGCAAGATGAAACGGGAATGAGAGCACATGTGGCTTCCACAAAGTTCGGCATGGTTCGTCGCTCGTAAAACTTGATCATGTATAATATTTTATTATATATTATAATCTGATTGTGTGTATTTTAATGTATCTCGTAGTCCCGTTATATATTTATCACATATCATAATCTAGTTATAGCAGCTAATCATATGTCTTTAATTTGATTGTATTTTATTTTATACGTGTGATAGTTTGATTGTATTCTACTATATATCGTAGGTCAATTATATATTTTATTATATAAAGTATTATAAAATGGTTTTTTCAGAATATACAAATGTTTTCCGTTTCATACTAAACGTGACGCGTCGGGAATTTTCCGAAATAGGTGCGAGGTAACGGGACATCCTACAACCGTTTTCTCGGAAGATACTCTCAGCGAGTAAATTATTGCAGCTTGGCCAAGCCAAGCAAGTTTATCGACTGCAATATCACACGGCTTCGTCCTGCGCCGTGTTTGCCGCATCGGATATCTCATTGCAGCCTCGATGAAACTGTAGATCTCTCTCTCTCCCTCTCTCTGTCGAGTACAAATCCCTTATTCACAATACCGTGGTACGTGATTTACTCGTTATCGATCCGCTCCTTTCACCTTATCCCCGTAGTTTTCTTTTCTCCCTTTGCACCTTCGTGCGACACGATAATGGTTTTTTCCTCTCCCGGCGCGGGGACCGACAATTAGAGTCGCGAGTTTCTGAGCCGCGTATTAGTTTTAAAGCGGAAATATATGTGTCAAGTACATGTAACAGCGGCGCGATGCGATCAATACCCTTTCTGTACAGGGTAAATTCCTGTATTTAAAATCGCGCCAGCGAGCGATATGCCAATGGCAAAACACGCCGGCGGTCCTCGGCCCGGCGGCAATTGATTATTATTTTCGCGATACGAGAACGAGGAAGAGGCGCTTCCGCGCATCGTCGGCGCTTCGAGATAGTTCTGACGTCATTTTGCGGGGAAATTACGTGCGATAAACGAGTTTTTTTCGCAGTTATAAAAAAAAAGATTTATCCGCTGTTCGATATCTTTCGATTAATTCGTAGTTTTACGGACGTGGTGAGATATATGTATATATTTTACAATTGATCTGCATTTCCAGAATTCTTTTCGCGATACACTGTTTTTAAATCATTTAAGATTTTTTTTTCGAAATCCTCCGCGGTAAAGAATAATGAAGTAAAATCCGAACATCGCGCAACTAAAGCGATAATAAAACCATTATGACATATTGCTGATAATGCCGATAAGGATATCAGGAAGAGGAGGGCCTCGTGAAATATTACAACACAGTGTTGTGTCTTTGGAATTTCAATATTGTACTATAACGTAACCTAAGGCGAACCGAAAGAGATTATATATTGCACATAAATATAACATAATTTTTGCCTTTTTTGTAATAAATGTGACACGTTACTTAGAATATCGCTTAAAGCTTAATTAATACATAGTATTGTACTATTTAAGATATTATTTCACAATACTAGCTACAAAAAAAACCGTTAATTAATTAAATTCTGTGGCTCATGTGACACGTGACGATGTGCTAAAAAAAAAAGGTGAAACATTTTTCAGTTGATTTTTTGTAATTTGATTTATCTTAGGCGAACGTGTGAGAAAGGAACTATTCGATACTTAAGCATTCTATTTGACGAATAAGCATTTTAAGAAGTGTAAAGAGAGTTTTATGACATCGGCGGTTACGATTGCAACGCGTAAATAATCGACGATATCTTGAACGCGCTCAAGAATAATGAAATTATCTTACAAAGAAATAAAACTGTTATCGTATGCAAATATACAATGCAAATTCAGGCGACGCTGAGTAAATATGTAAAAAAAAAGGAGCGCAAAATCGGATAAAAAAAAATGAACACTAACTTTGATGATATCGTAAATATTTATACTATTATCCACGCGTTGCTCAGATCTTGCCGGAGAAATATCGTGCAAACAAAACTAGCGATAAGGGCAAAGAAGAGAGTCGATACGCTCGCGATCGTGTAATTAAACAGACTACTACGTTTTCAATAACAGTCCGGCTCTAACTCTATATATTATAGAACGCATCTCGGATGCGTCGATGTCATACTTTGGGACACGTCCGTCTGAGATTCAAATGTTTCGATGATTTATTTCGCTTCGGCATCGTACCGTTTTCACGCTAAGATACCTGCGTCGAGCCCAATGTTTCTCAAGTGTTAACACTTTCTCTTCTCTCTCCCGTCTCATAGAAAAATCAGATCTTACGTAACTTTACCGCGGAATGTATACACTATACACCGTACCATAGATTAAAAAATACAGCTTGCCGACAGTCGCAGTTTCAGCGAAAGCTAATAAGAAGTGGGATAACGCGCGTTTAAAGAACTGTGATCTCCCTCTTTTTCTCTCTCGCGGAATGTACGTTTGATTGGTCATTAGCTCTCGTTAACGCGCCTACCTTTCTCCCCTTCCCTCCATCCTATCTCGTCTGCCTTCCTACCTACGACACGCAACTCGTCACAATCTTTCATCTATCGGTAAAACGCGCATATAAATACAACATCATCGTTTCCAATACATACGATTACTTAACCCCCTCCCCTCTGTCCCTATTATATAGATATACATGTATTGAGAAAAACGGAACTCGTGGTTGCACATCACATTACTAAGAGCACTTAAACCACGCAACACTTAACTGCGTTATAAAAATACGCAATATTATTAAAATAAAATAATTATTCATAGTTCTTAATTCGATCAACTGCGTTTACTCGACGAAAGTTTGTTATAGCCTTTCACGTTATCACAGAGTACGATAGTTGCCTTCTTTGCACTGCCTGTAGAACTTCCACGAAAACGCAGCAATCGCCATCAGACACGTAGTAAAGACAAAGCCACCTGTAACAGGAAGATATACGCTATTTCGATATTTGACGGTAAACATTTGCTACATTAATGAATGAAACACAGCAAAAAGTTAACGATGAAAGAAAATTTTCTAAAAAAATGTTTTCTATAATATTTACAATGTGCGCCATTTTAATTATTTTAATACACAATTTCTTTACGGATTTTTTACTTTATCGCTTATCGATGTTAATCAATCTATAGAAACGACCTAGCAGAATAACATTACGTACCAAAGAAGCTTAGACCATCAAACTGGCGATCCTTAGATGCAGGGGGTACAGCTGTTGTCTTCGATGCATCCGTGGTACTGGGTACAGCTGCGGAAGAGGGTGGAGATGTAGGAATATGGCTTGTTGTTGGTGACGTCGGTGTAGTTGTAGGAGTAGTAGCGTTACTAGTGGTAGGCTTGGGATTAGGGGTAGGTACAGGCGTAGTAATAGTAGGCGTAGTAGGAGATTTAGTAGGGATAGGTGGAGTAGGAGGTTTAGCAGTGGTAGTTGTAGGAGAAGGTGCAGTAATATTAGGATTCTGAGTGGTTTCGCGTATAAGTGTATTATTGTTCGATGGCTCAGCAGTTGTCGCATCAGTGATGATCTTTGACGATACCGCTGCAAGATTTGGCGGAACGATAGATTCAGACGGTTGCGTCGGTCCAGGCTTTGCCTCTATACCTGAATGCACGAAGAACCCATATATTATTTCTTTTAGCACAGATAAAGATTTTATACATTTCAAACATAAGAGAGTCAACTCATTTTTCCTGACTCCCAATAAAGTAAAAAAAAGTATTTTACATTTCTATTTATAATGAGCTAATATTTCTTTACACATCTCTCATCCATAAGTAAAATAAATAATTTATTTAAAGTGTTTCCTAAATTTTATATATATATATATATATATATATATATATATATATATATATATAAAATAAAATATTATATTCGTATTTAAAAGTACAAAGCAAAGGTAAAATTCGCATCAAATTGCATTCTGCAATGATATTAAGATTTCTTCGGACGTTATCTTTTGCGATTTCAAACGTTAAATAATTTCTATTGAATTTTCCTACGCTTTCGGATAATCTCGGGCGTCGAGTTATATCTTTTCGTTTCTCGCGGGCGCGCGTTAAAATATAAGAATGCGTATCAAGACGGGAGCAAAATGTATATCTTTTCGCGGTAAACTTCCAACCGCTAGTAGCGCGGTTTAGTACGCGTATCGTTCGCCGGCTGTTTTTGCGTTTTGCATCCATCGTAGAATAGGCTTCATCTAGCTGCGAAGTCGACCGTCGACTCGCGTCTCGTGGTCGGTTGGCGAGCTCGATCGTGTTCGGCCGTTTTTTGTTCGGAAGAAAAAAATTTTTCAAAGTACCGCGACTGTTACCGTATTGTTTAACTATCGGTACCTCGTGTCGGCGCCTATCGAGGCCTACAACGACCTTTGTAATTACGTCGCTTGCTGCTTATACGACTAGCGGATCGCTCTGGCCGTTTTTAGAGCAGCACTGCTCCCATTACATAGGAAGAAGAAAATAAGATCGCGTTCGCCGGCGACCGCGCGGATGTGTGTGCCGCTGAGAAGCATTAAAATCGTCGGGCGTGTGATCGTCATCGTTCATCGTAGCCAAGATTCGGCCGGCGGTGGTCGGCGAAAGAGATCAATAGCAATCTGCTCGAGACCACCACCACCGCCACCGCCGCCGCCGTCGTCCAACGAAGGTCGAAACGCGCGTAAGAGACATTACTACACGTTGTACACCGGACCGCTGTGCGATGGATCGATGTTTTTCTTCTCATTCTTTTATCTTCCTGGATTTCCCGCGCGCGAAACGCCGATCGTTACGTCTCGCGCGTGAGAACGAAATACGTGAGTTCGCGAATAAATTTCGCGAACGTCGCTCTCGGAGAGAAACTCCAGTCTCGGGGCTCGGGAGCCGCTATCGGGTAATTCGACGCGGGTAGGCGTCGCACGGAACGCGGAAACTCCAGCTGCCTTCGGACCGCTATCGCGCGCTTATCACCGTTATTACGTACGCATGAGCGGCGGGCACTTCGGCGTTGCGCGCTACGCGCCAAAATATCGAGATCTAGCTTAGCTCACCGTTTTCGGCCAGCACCAGCGTGGTGCCGATCGTGACGCTCAGCAACGCGCAGATCACGCAAGCCGGCTTCATTTTGGCTCTCGAAAGTTTTGGGGTATCGGGAGCTCCTCCGGGGTTCCTCGTGCTCCTTGAAACGTTGCGCACGGTCTCGCACAGACGACGGAGAACAGACGACGCACGACGCAAACTACCGCCGAACCGAACGAGTGCCCACTGCCTCTGGTGAACTCGCAGCGACCTGCAGCTTGCAGCCTGCCCACAGCGACCAGCAACCAGCAACGACCGCGTGCCAGTGTGCGAAGGTGAAGAGTTGAAGACTGTGAAGATGGCGACTGGCGTACTGGCGACGGTAACGGCGCAGTTGCCAGATTGTCCCGACTGAATAATCCCTAGAACATGGTGGACCACGATTGCAAGTTCGTTCGTTTTACGTGCACTTTCTGCATTTGTATTTTTCGCTACTTTCTCTCCTACGCTCGAATATACGTATCCATCTCGTTTCAGAGGATCGATCGTGATTTTGAGACGAGGTGAAAATTACGGAAGTGAGGAAATTCATTGATCTACGATATTTCATTTGTCAAAATCTAATAAATATATTCTCAGATGCAGGAAACGCTAGAAGTGCAAGAATAAGGTGCACCGTTAGTTGCATTCCCTAGAGCTGAAAATTTGAGTGGGAGAGGGAGAAGCTTGCGCAAATCGAGAACGGACCTATTGCGTAACTTGAGTACAGTATCCTGGACAAATTGAGGCATTGAGGGATGAAAAGGGGATCGAAAAGCACGCCGTGTGTTACGCGAAATGTTTCGTGCAATTTTTCCCACTTTAGCCTTTTTATGTTAAAAAAGCAGCTTAAAAATATTTTATGGAAAATGTATTTTTATGTTCCGTTTATATATTTTATATGTTAGCGGCAACCCCCCCCCCCTTGCCACGTCTTATCTCTCTGTTCTTCATACTCATTGTATTTAACTTTTCTGTTGTGAATTTTGTACGTACGCCATAAAAATATCATTATTACGTTATTTAGATGATTTCAAATAAAAATACATTTATTTGACCTAAATTATAGCGACGTCAGTCTGCTTTCCGCGATCTATCCGAAAGACATGTTTCTCAAATTTGATAAAGCTAGAATTCCGTTCCGTTTGAAAGATATTTTTCAAATAAAAAAAAAAAAAAACCGTGAAATAAGTGATCCTCTTTACGTATAAAATCGAAAGTAACGATCGTATTTTGAACGACCGTTCCAGAACGAGTTTCCCGCAACCCTATCCGGTAGTACGTCGCCGCCGGCGCCGATCTGTGCTCGACTACCCTCGCGGTTACAGGAGAGTGGTGCCCTCTAGAACCTCCGGGGGGCGGGGGAAACCGGGGACGGGGACCGGGGACGGCAACGGGCAACGGTCGGGAATGCCGATGATGCGCGCTGCTCAGGCGCTCGCCCGCTCGCCGCTCACGGGTTCAGTGCTGGTGCTCGATGCGAGGCGAGTGCGCGCGCGACGGTGCAGCACGAGTGCTCGCGCTCGTACGGGACTGTTTTCGTTGATCGTCGAAGAGCGTTCTGGCCCACCGTCTCGCGCACAATCGTGATATACGATCCGGGGGTAGGATTTTGTGACGGGGTGAAAAAACGGGATTCGCGCGCTTCGATATCTCGCGAAATCGCATACCCGATATAAGGATTGAAAAAAAGGAGTATCTTTATTTGTGCGAGGTGCGAGGGCCGCGCGGGACAACGGCCGATCTACGCGGAGGGCTCGCGGAAGCGCGGGTGAACGGTGCCGCGGCGTTCCGGGGTGGCTCGCGACCGGTGGCCAGCCGGGCCAGCCCGCGGATAAAGGGCGAGGGAAATGGGCCGCTCCGCGTTTGATACGTGATACGAGGTGCGTGAGCGTGCGCGCGCGCGCGCGCGCGCGTGTGTTCTCTTTCCCTCTTCCGTGGAGCAGCCCCGCGCGTGTGTATGTGGCGTGCGTGCGCGTGTCGTCGTCGTCGTCGGCCTCCTCGTCCTCCCCGTTGTTGCCGTCGTCGTCGCCGCGCCGCGAGTCTGTGTGCGCCGCCCGTGTTACGCGCGTGCGACGTGCGTTGCGCGAATGAAAAAAGAAGAAGGGGGAGGGCCGCTCGTTACCCCAAGATTGCCGAAGAGAGCGTCGTCGTGGTGACCGTCTCGTCGCCGTTGCCGTCGTCGCCGTCGCCGCCGTTGCCCCGACACGCGCGACTCGACGTTGACGTCGAGAGCGAAAGGGGTGGGCCGCTCTTCGTGAAAATGCGGCGCGACACGACGACGGCGAGGGGTGGTGTCGTCGCGACAACGACGACAACGGCGGCGGCGACGATGTCGTTGACGGCGTCGTTGTGGTCGACGACATCGTCGGGAGGATCCTCGACGTCGACGTCGACGTCGACGGTGACAACGGCGAACGCGACCACCCCGTTCCGTCGCCCGTTCGCGGTGACGCTGTTGCTGTTGTTGCTGACGTCGACGCACCCTGGCCCGGCCGCGGCCGCCTGCCGGTGGACCAACGAGGCTGGCAACGACACCCGCTCGGCGGACTGCGCCCTTCGCGTGCTGGATCCTACGGCAATCGTCGCTCTGGCGCCGTCCCTCGACGGCGCTCTCAAGCTACGGATCCGCTGCAGCGACGTACATCACTTCGAGAGCAGCTTCAACGCGCAAAGCTGGCAGCGGCTGGCTGGCTTGCACGAGTTGCACGTGCACGGTTGCAAGGTGCTGCGTGTCCCGGAGGACGCGTTTCAATCGCTGCCGGATCTCAAGCGGCTCGTCGTACGGACGTTCAACGCCGCTTGGGGTGCCGCGAGGTATCTGGAATTCGCGCCGAGCTCGCTCCGGGGCCTACGCGAGCTTCACACGCTGGAGATCGTCGAGAGCAACGTGCCGGCGCTGCCGCCCAGGCTGCTCTGCGAGCTGGACAACCTGCAGACCCTCAATCTCACCGGCAATCGTATACGGGACGTCGACGACGTCGGCCTGACGGTGCGCGCCGACGTCAACGACGGATCCTGCCGCGCGGATATCCGAATCCTCGATCTGTCGCGCAACGAACTACGGCGATTGTTCGACGACGGACCGCTGGTGGGCTTACGGCAGCTGCAAGAGTTACACCTGCAGCGCAACGCGATTACCGAGATCGGCAGGAACGCTCTGCGCGGACTCACCGTACTGCGTACGTTTAACGCCAGCCACAACGCCTTGGACTCGTTACCCGAGGATTTGTTCGAAACCACGCGCGACTTGCGGGAGATACACCTGGCGCACAATGGCCTACGAGATCTGCCGCGGGGCGTGTTCACCCAGCTGGAGCAGCTGCTGGTCCTGAATCTCGCCGACAACCGCCTTGGCAGCGATCGCGTTGACGAGACCACTTTTCTCGGTCTGATCCGCTTGATCGTGCTCGACCTCTCGTACAACCAGCTGACGCACATCGACGCGCGTATGTTCAAGGACCTGTTCTTCCTGCAGATCCTCGATCTACGCAACAATTCGATCGATCGTATCGAGAGCAACGCCTTCCTGCCGCTCTACAATCTCCATACGCTCGAACTTTCCGACAACAAGCTCCACGCTGTCGGAGCGCAGCTCTTCAACGGTCTGTTTGTGCTGAATCGTCTGACCATGTCCGGGAACTCGATTTCGAGCATCGACGCGATGGCGTTTCGCAATTGTTCCGATCTCAAGGAACTGGATCTCAGCGGCAACGAGCTCACCGCCGTGCCGGACGCGTTGCGCGACCTCGCCTTCCTGAAGACCCTCGACCTGGGCGAGAACCACATCGGCGAGTTCCACAACGGTTCCTTCCGTAATCTTCATCAGCTCACCGGTCTACGTCTGATCGGCAACGACGTCGGCAATCTTACGCACGGTATGCTCTGGGACCTGCCGAATTTGCAGATACTCAATCTGGCCCGGAATAAAGTGCGACACGTGGAAAGGCACGCGTTCGATCGCAACACCAAGTTGGAGGCCATTCGCTTGGACGGCAATTTTTTGTCGGACATCAACGGTGTATTTACCAGCGTCACCAGTCTCCTGCTGCTGAATTTATCGGAAAATCACATAGAATGGTTCGATTACGCCTTCGTACCCGTTAATCTCAAATGGCTCGACATCCACGGCAACTTTATCGAAAGTCTCGGTAACTATTACAAAATTCGCGACTCGAAGGTGAAGACTTTGGACGCCAGTCACAATCGCGTCACCGAGCTCTCGCCGTTGTCCGTGCCGGATAGCGTGGAGCTATTGTTCGTCAACGATAACTATATCACCACCGTGCGATCGAACACGTTCGCCGACAAAGTTAATCTCACCCGGGTCGACATGTACGCGAACATGATCGAGACGATGGAATTGACGTCGCTGCTGCTGACCAAGGTGCCGGAAAACAAACCGCTGCCGGAGTTCTACATCGGCGGCAACCCCTTCGATTGCAACTGCTCGATGGACTGGCTTCCGGCCGTCAATAACCAAACCTCGACGAGGGAATATCCACGCGTCATGGATCTCGACAATGTCATGTGCCGTACCTCCGGGCCGCGGGGAGTCGCCGTCGTTCCTGCCTCGACCGCGCGCTCGGAGCAATTCCTCTGCCGTTACGAGGCGCATTGTTTTGCTCTCTGCCATTGCTGCGACTTCGACGCCTGCGACTGCGAGATGACCTGTCCGGCCGGCTGCAAGTGTTACAATGACCGTACGTGGAACACCAACGCGGTCGATTGCTCGGGTCTCGGGGTCGAAGAAATCCCGCGTAGGATACCGATGGACGCCACCGAGGTCTATCTCGACGGGAACGTGTTGCGAGAGTTGCAGAACCACGTGTTTATCGGCCGTAAAAACATGCGCGTGCTGTACGTGAACGCCAGTGGCATCGAGTCTATTCAGAATCGCACCTTCAACGGCCTCAACAACTTGCGGATCCTGCATCTCGAGGACAATCGGATACGCGAACTCAAAGGTTTCGAGTTTGAGCGATTGTCGCACCTGCGCGAGCTCTATTTGCAGAACAACGCGATCGGCTTCATCGGTAATTTGACGTTCCTGCCGCTACGCTCGCTCGAGATCCTCGGATTGCACGGCAATCGGTTGGTAACCTTCCCAGTGTGGCAAGTCACCTTGAACGCTCGATTGGTCCAACTGTCGCTCGGTGGCAACCCGTGGTCGTGTCGCTGTAAGTTTTTGCAGGAATTATCTTCGTGGGTGTCGGACAATGCGCACAAGGTTATCGACGCTGGCGACGTGTGGTGTTACTATGGGGGTGACGCCAGGCCGTCTTACCGGCGTCGTTTAAATGTCAACGAGACTGCCTGCTCGGACTATTTTGCTCAAGGCGGTGTCATCGAGAGTATCATGGTGTCGGACTATTTGCCGTTGGTAGCTGCCACTCTCTCGGCTATTATCGTTCTCTTGGTGATCATAGTACTCGCTTTCGTGTTCCGCGAACCGGTCGGTGCCTGGGCCTACTCCAAGTACGGATTGCGATTCTTGCGTACGAAATCGGGCAAGGCTGCGACGACGGCGAGCATGGGTCCCGCGGCCGCGATGACCGCGGGTTGCCGCGACGCCGATCGCGATCGTCTCTACGATTGTTACGTGTGTTACAGTCCGAACGACGAGGACTTTGTCTCGCACTCGTTGGCGGTCGAACTGGAGCACGGCGCGGCCGGTCTAAGACTCTGCCTTCATCATCGGGACTTGCCTTGCGTGTTGCGCGCCTCCGCGCCCGCACCGGCCGTCCTCGAGGCGGTGGACGCGTCGCGACGCGTGCTGATTGTGCTTACCCGTGATTTCCTTCGAACCGAATGGTCGCGCTTCGAGTTCCGCGCAGCGCTGCACGAGGCGTTGCGCGGTCGTGCCTCCCAGCTGATCGTCATCCAAGCCGGCCACGTTGGCACCGAGGTCGAACGCGATCCCGAGCTGCGGCCTTATCTGAGAACGGCGGCGCTCGTACTCACGTGGGGCGAGAAGAGGTTCTGGGAACGATTGAGACACGCCATACCGTCGTCCGCGACAACTGCGATCATTGCCGCTGGTACTACCACCACTACCACCGCTGTCGGTGACATATCTATCGAGAGCAAATCCTCGCCGCTGGTCTACAAACGCAATATCAACACCTACACGCTGGACGGCGGTGTCGGCGGTCTCGAGAAAACCGGGATGTCGACGCTGCGTGGCGGCCAACGCGCCGCGCTCTTTAAAGACGCTTCGTCGGCGCTGATGCCGCAACACGCTCCACCCGCCTATTCGTGCGGCGGTGCCCCGCTTCCCCCGATGCTGCCGCAGCAACAGCAACAACAGCAGCCGCAGCCGCCGCCGCCATCGTCGCCAGCGCAGCCCAGGTTAACCGTCAATCACGCTTACCGGGACGCGGTGCCGGCCAATAATTTCGTCACGACCACTGTCGCCACCACAAACACCGCCAACTGCGGCGTTGGCGAGGACCACAGGAGACCGCTGTCCGAGCACATCTACTCGTCCATCGACTCGGACTACTCCACCCTCGAGAGGACCGCCTGGAGACAGCAGCAACCGCCACCCCCGCCGCCCCCACCCACCTCCGGACAGGCCTACCTGGTTTAGCTCCCTGCGACCGACCCCGATATCCCCGCGTACCCATGGGATCGTGGTGCCGTCGACCCAACTGCGATAACGACGAGCGGCGGTAGTAGCTCGTTCCCAAAAGGTTGTGCTTGGTCCCGTGCTCGTCCACGTGACGCACGGTCGGTGACTTCGATGGACTGTGATTTTTCGAAGACGTTGCGCGCGTGCCCAGCCACGAACCCCCGCGAGATTCGTGTACATAGTTCAGAGACGTCGTCGCAAAGAACGAGGGACGTATTCGCATATCATGATTATCTTTGGAGACTTTGGGGATGTCTGTTGCGATAATGATAGCACGGGTTTCTTTTTTTGCTCAACGAAAATTTCGATTTTTTTCTGTCGCTGGAATGTGATCGATGTTTCCTTCTTGTTTTTTTTTCTTTTTTTTTCTTTCTTTGTTATTTCTGTCTTCGTTATTTCCATCCGTCTTCCTTCGCTCTGTGTGCTTGATGTGTAATAAGTCTTTCGGCCTACCCCCTTGTCATCTACCCTCTTATCGGGGTGCGCACCCTCGGTATAATTACAAATTTCTGAATAGTCTCTTGCGAAAATATATTTTGTTCGGGTATACAGAATGTCCTAGATCCCGTTAATATACAGAACTGATTTGTCTTTAACAAAAATATTAACGAAAATTTGTAATAATTTTTTAAATTACATTTTCGCGATTTCTTTGTAAAAAATATTTAATTATCTATTTAGCGTTTGACTTCAAGAACGAACCCTTTGCGTTATCTTATCCTCGATTCAAGGAGATTTCTTTCGGGCGAGCTTTATTTAGGATCGAATATCAAAAATAGATTGTAATCTCCCTAAATACTCTCGACTCGAAATTAATTCGAAGAATCAACCATTATTAAAACCAAAGGGACCCGAGACTCTCTGTACACCTCTGTGAACTCTGTTTACCTCATTCGATGACTTTTCGGCGAGCGCACTCAAAGATCTCAAAGTTCGCGCGATCGCGCGCGAATCGTCAGACTGTCCCTTTCGCGGCGGCGATTTCACCCTCGTGTAAATACTTCCTACTTACGACGAATCCGTGTAAATAACGCTCTTTATCGCGCAGTATGCGTTCGTGTACGTATGTACATTGTACATATATATACGTGTAACAGACACCCGTCGCATTTCGACGTCCTCACCGCGTAATAGGATCATGATGCTAGGCTTCGACTCTGAAATTCTCGACTTATAGGTAGATGATTTTTTGTAATTTTATATGTCCGCGGGAGAGAAAGAACAAGAAAGAGAAAATGCGAATGTATGAGAGAGGGAGAGAAGGAAGGGGAGAGATGATTGTGTACGATATGTAAATATGTATATTGAGTATAATACACTCATCTTTATCGCCGCGCCTCATGTAAGATACAATTCGCTGCGTGAAAGAGAAGGTAAGAATCGAAGAGTGAGAGAAACAAAAGCGCGAGGCATGCGCTCGCGCGAGCGTCTGCGCATGTGACGTGAGACTTAACTGTATACTTTTGATTTTATTTAAATCATGTGAATAAATTTATAAAATATGTTACTACTCATCTTCGCAATATACGCCTTGATATCTTGATTCTGGCAGTGACTATCGTCGAGCCCATTTCGGAGAGTTCACAATTCACCGCGGAATTCATTTAGAAGCGAAATTCTACAATTGCTCATTAGTGGATGCGGCGACATTAAATTATGATGTGCAGAACGGAAAGATGACACGCTTGAAAATGAGAAAATTGTGGCGCAACGGCCTAACTGCACATGCGTCGATACGTAGCCGTAATGTGAGATCAGGGCAACGTAACACTTTTTTCCCCCCTTCTGTTCACGATGTATTTACAATTCGACACATGAAATTAGATTCTTCCGTCCCGAATTATAGAATTACCGAAATGGGTTTTCCTCGAGGGCTGCATGCCGAAATTATATAAGTACAGTTCCATAAGCAGCGAGCTTACGCGAGAGAACACGAGGAGCACGTGTTCTCTCGAATGCGGGGAAGGGGAATCTCTTTCTTTGCTTTGCTGGCGCAAGTTGGAGGAGTCGTTTTTTTTTTTTTTTTTTTTTTTCACCCCGCGAACCGAGTTGCGGCGAAATTCGGATCGATCGAGGGAAAGAGAGACAGAGACGGGGAACTTATTTCCATATGGTAATTTCGCGCTACGATTGGTTAAAATATTCGCGCAAATGCATTATCCGAGCGTGTGGGGGGAGGGGAGGGGAGGGGGTGGTGGAGGGAGAGCGAGCGAGCAGGGTGTGTGCAACCGTGTTGTTTCCCACACAGCCCCGGCTTTCTCTCTTTCTCTCTGTTGTTACCTATATATCGCGGCGCGCGGCTGTGTGCCGGCTATATAGACCGCGAACGGAACATTGATCCTAGTCAGCGGCGCCGCGCACTCACTGCACACCATCTGCACACTTACATTATTAATGCGCCTCTACGACCGCCACCGCACCGCGGCCCGCACCCGCGCGACGTATATGCTTCTGTTTCTAGTTGTTTGCGAAATCTTTCTTTTCTGCGACACTCGTGTGTAAACACTCGGGAATAACGCGCGCTCGCGCGGCGTTTAAGTGCCGCGTGCAGCGATTCGCGATTCCGCAGATTCCCGTTCGAATCTGGCTGAATTTTAAGCGGGACGTCTTTTTTTCTACCCATGAGTTTTCTGCCCGCGGATCGCGAAACGGATTTATCGCGGGGTCGACGTTCTCCTGACGAAGCTTACCGCGATAGAGAGAGCTCGAAGACTCGGAATGATTAATATCGCGAATTAAGCTTGACTAATTTCAAATGGAGTTTACTTCAATTATATTTTGACTTTACGTCTGTTCCACAGACATATATGCCACAAGGCACATATGTGTTACTTCGTAAATCGTAAATAGCATACTTTGTCCTCGCGCATAATTATCATTGAGGCTCCCCGCATGGCGCAAATATAAATCGCTGTCGCGGTGTTGC
The DNA here is from genome assembly GCF_048541705.1 of Temnothorax americanus. Classification (NCBI taxonomy): domain Eukaryota; kingdom Metazoa; phylum Arthropoda; class Insecta; order Hymenoptera; family Formicidae; genus Temnothorax; species Temnothorax americanus. The sequence continues at coordinate 9,690,705 of NW_027509338.1, read as the reverse complement.
GCCACGCAGGACGGCGCACGAAAGGCTGAAAAACGCGCGTATATGATACTTTGAAGAAATATGGTTTCCTCTTCGCGGGTCTCTCTCTCTCCGTATTCTAGCGCAAATGGCCGCGCTCGGAACCAGTTTGCCCGCCTTGCTATGGAATGTAAGGACGGCTGTAATTATTTGCAGCGCGTAGAGCCGCTGGCCGCCGCCGCCGCCGCGATCGGATCTAGGCGTGTTGTAGGATCGCCGCTATGATCTCGCGATCTCCTTGCGGTATATCTCGGACGGGCCCGCTGCCGCCGTCCCGATTTCCATCCGCCGTCATCTCTCCGCGATAGGCCCCCATTGTATCCGACAACGCCCGCTCGTCTCCCCCCGCGATCGCCCCTTTTCCGTTATCGGATCCGCGTCGTGGAACAGAAATCCACATAATTCGCGCATAGTTCGCAAGCACCTCGCGCCAGCACTTTGCGACTAAGTTAAAATTATTTGCAGTCCGGAATTTATCTCTCAGAGACGCTTTCGGTGCTGTCTGTTGTCCTTTACTTAATTACTCGCATGGTGTATTTTGTACGTCAAAGTACAGAAAAGCGTGTACGTACAATATTCGTCAAGTTACCCGGTAACGTTTTCATTCTCTCTGTGTTCGTGTGTGATGTATTTCAAGTTAAAAATTCAAATATTCGTTGAATTGCAACGAGACTTTCGTTGCGTGTCATATAAGACGTGTTTACAAACGATTTTTAAGAAAATAATAGAAATCCAAGAAAATTTTCTGATTCCCGATACATTTCTTGTCTCATTAAAATTGTATTCTCGCGAAAAAGATCGACGTTGTACGAAATAGGAAATTTTCTCGAAAGGTCTCGAAAGACTTTCTTACGTTATTGATATTCGCCTCGCGATAATTGCGCGAACGATAACCGTAAGCGGTGTGGTTTCGACTTAACGCGGGAGAAGGAGAACTCGCGATAATACGCTTGAGCGTCCTCGAGATTCGCGAGAGCACCTTTCACCGGGCATTCGAGAAAGGGTGGGTGTGGTGGTGTGTGCGTGTGGTGTGTGCTCACGCGTCGGCGTCAAGTTCGTTATTTGGGTCGTTCTTGCGAAACACTATTCAGAGCTCGCCGTACAGCGCTCGTCGGCCTTGACGAACGGCCGATTTCAGTGGCGTAATCGGCGACAAGTCCGGTCGGTTAGAGAGGACACCTGTTCTTCGACGAAGATGCTGAATCTGTTTGAATGAACTTAATCGTTGCTTAGCTTCTTCTTTTCCCACTTGAAATCTGCGTTCGTATTTGGGCGATTTCGAGTTTTAGTTTATATACCTTGTATTACACGGGTGAGGTAATTGAAAGAGAAATCGTAATTGAAAGACTTTTTTATTTATGATCACGCTTAATGCGTTTGCGCGGGTAACAAAAGGAGCCTCTTGACGCAAAGGAAATATCACGCGATAATGCCCCGTTTACGAGCTTCATATAGTTAACAGTGGTTTACATTCGCGACAGTTATACGTATTACACAGGATGTCGTGGGTGGAAAGACAGTTAACGCCGCGAGTACACGAACGTAGAGTGGTAGTGGTAGGCAAAGCGCGCGTCGGCGTCGTGCAACAACCGTGGTCGCTGCTCACCTCTCCTATCACCCGTCCCGTCGAAGGAGGTAACGAGAACCGGCTAATCGAAACGGCTAGTGTCTCGAACGTGTAAACCCTTCGGCCGTGTACACCGGGCGTTAAGGCCCGTGTCCCCGATAACGGCTCGAGATAGCCGAGAATTCATTTTCGATTCCCTCGCCGGCTACATCTCTGCGTCGCCACCTCGATCGCTGCACCGGGCCACGATCCACGAAAGATCTGGTTCTGATTCTCTCAAGGTGCGCCGCGCCGGGTAAATCGTTTTTACGAGCGCGCCTCGTTCGAGAAGCCGGCCAAAGCAAAAGGGCGAAAAAAGAAAGGGCACGAAAAGGGGCAATGTAAAAAACTTTGCGTACCTATCTATGTGCCTGCCTGCCTACCTACCTACCTATACCTACCTATACCTACCTATCTGCTCATCGATGAGGACGCACGCGCGCCCGCGTTAAAATCCTCGTCCGCGCTCCTAACACGCTCGAATAAGCAACGAGGGCCGGCGGCGGCGGCGGCGGCGGCGCGGCGACGCCGCGCCGGGCCTCCGCTCGCTCGCTCGCGAACTCGCTTGCGTGTAACGCGCCGCGGTCTCGCAAACGGGCATACATGTATAACGCGCCGTATATACGGCGGTACACACACGGACGGTCGTTTTCCCGTGGCGAGGCGAAGTCGAGCGAGATATCGTTGGCGGGTTTTGTGACTTGCGTGACGACTGCCATGTTTGCAGAGAGAGAACTTTAGCGCGCGACTCGTTGCCCCGCGTGCCCCGTTCTCGTGATATCTCCCTCCCTCCCTCTCTCTTTTCCTGGCCCCCGGTTGCCCCCGCGTGTTTCTGCCACCTGCGCCATCGCGCTAAGCTAGCTCGCCCCGCACGCATGCAACGTAGTCGCTCTCCCGTGCCCCTCCACCCCCCGACCCGCTCTTTCCGCCTCCGCACACCGTGCACACGTCAAGTTGCATCCCCCTTTTACCCTCCCTCTCCCGCTCCGCGCACCCGCACTCGCGCCCGCTTAAACGTGTACCGGTGAACCCGGTAATTTCGCGAAAACTGCCACCACCGTCGTCACTGTCGCGGCCTCGTTTTTCCCTCTCTCCCTCTCCTCCTTCCTTGTCCATCTCTCTCGTTTTCCCATAATAAATTTGCCCCTCTTCGTCGATCTGACTGTCGATCTTTCCCCCTTTCGCTGTTTTCTCCCGTTCGCCCTTTTAACGATACCACGAGCTACTATACGCGACACACCGTTACGGGACTACCCCGAGGCGGACAGAGCGCGCACACACCACGTGTCAGCACGCGAGGCCTATCTTGCACGCTTCCCTCGGCGTCGGCGTCGGCGTCGGCGTCGGTAACAACGTCGGGGCGAACGGTTTTAAGGGTGTCCGTCTCCGCAGAGAACCGCGAAGAGCGTGACCCCGACGCGGCGCTCGTCTCCTTTCGCTTTTCCAATTCTATTAAAAGATTATTGTCCACCCTTGTCCCCGATAAGACGTTGCGCACGCTCCTCGCTCTTATCGCGAGAACGCTCGCTCTCGCAAACCCTTCAACCTCCCTCTCTCCCCCCCCCCCGGTTAACACTCGATCGCCCGCGCGCGCGGTAAGGAAGGCGTACCCCTCTCGTACGTCTTCGTTCGCCTAACTGCTCGCTCGTACATACGCGGCCATCGTCGATGGCCCTTTACAATTAATCAGTCGCGCGAATCGCCCGGATAAGAACCACGCTACACGGACGTACACAGACGCGGCGGGAGGGGGAAACCGTCGCAAGCATGGGCGTCGCGAGTCGGTCACGTTTTTCCCAGGAAAGAAAAAAAATTGGATGAAGAAATGTGTGAGTTAAACTCAAAGTGTGTTTTGCGCCACGGTACCATGCGTTTTTAATCCATTCTAGTCAAGCTTCCATCCGCTCGGTCGGCTCGAGCAGAAACTCTCTTCCCCGTTTCGACGTCGCAGCTTTGAGTCGCGTCTCCACACTTCGAAATTATAAAAGCAAAGATCACGCGAGAACGATTTTGCACCTCCAACTTTCGCATTTCTTGGGTACTTATAAATATATCGTACATATTATGCGACTTTTTTTTTGGACATAACGTTGTAACACTTAATTTCGCCAAGAATCGTCGATATCGAATTTAGAATGAGCTAAAAAAACGAGGGATTTACTCAAATTCCAGTAGAAGATTACGCGCTTTTCGGGTACCTACTTATCAATATTGTATACATCAATATATATATAATATAATTTATTTATGTAAAACATATATACACATTTATATTTTATTTATCTACCGATATCTCTGGATATCAGATGTGCATTCTTACGCTAAACACCAAGTAAGGAAATTTCCTTAAATTCCTTGACAAAGTTTCCTCGACATATGCATTCTCTCTCTCCCCCTTCCTTCTTCCTACCGACCCCTGTCGGAGAAACCTTGTCGCGGCGCCCATGTCCGTATGTAGGTGGGCGAACGAGGCGGCGATCTAAACTGGAAGGTTCCGCGCTGCGTGACCTGTCACCGTGAGCGTTGCTAGATTTATATGCGGACGCTAACTTGTCGCATATTTACCCCCTCGTCGAGTTGTTGCCCCGCGCCCCTCTTCCGTCACAACCCTGCCAGCCTTCCCGAGCCTGTCTGTCCGACAGACCCTCGTGCCCTATGAACGTCTCGCCTTTTGCCTCGCTCTCGCAGCGCGAAATTTGCCCGATATATATTGTATATACAAGGAATATACCCTGTCTGTTCATAAGCGAATACCGTGTATATACGCTCTACGTCGATATAAGCTATCGCGTTTTAATATCGTTTTAAAATCGTGCGGTCTTTTTCGCGGAAGAATTTGGGCCTACACAATAGTACCTAATAGTGGTCACGAAATGATCCAAGTTAAACGATACACCCATGTTGACGTGCAATCGCGAAGAACACGATCGGAGGGATCGTTTCTGTTATTTGCTTCGCCCCTTTTTTTTCTCTCGTTTAGCGAAGCCGCACGGAAAAGAAACTAACGAGGTCTCGTCTTTTCGTTATTTTCATCCCTTTAAGCTGAGGCCGAATGTCCGACCGTCCGACTGCGTAAGGCTCCCTCGCCCCACGGTGACACGGTCCAACAATGCGGGGATAGACAGCCCGCCGCCGGATTCGGATGCCGACTGTCACACGCCGACGATGACTTTTTTTCCCTTTTGCCAGCCGGTTTCTTTCGCGCTCAACTGCGCCGCGGAGTAGGCGCGCGCTCGTAACGCGGTCAGGTAAGCCGACCCAACGTGCATCGACCACCCGTACAGGGTGTCCCATAAGATTTTCACCGAGCCCCAGGAGCGTATTTGTCGGCAAACCCCGAGTAAAGTCGTTCCCCGTGGAAATACAAACGCGAGGAGCGATCTGTATAATTTATAGGATTTGTCCTTTCTTTCTTTAAAACGCATAGAACGCGCACAAAGCTTGGCGATTTATTTCCTGGACGCTTTGCGCAATATTTCGTTGTTCTACAAAAAAAAATTGTTCGTGATTTCTTCTCGATACCTGGAACAGAAAATTTTTTAACATAGATGTTTTATTCGAAGTCGTTCTCCAGCATTAAGTTTAAAAACATATTTTCGACAATGTATTTTACAGTACACAAAACTTTAGCTTTTAAATCTACTGCGCGATTCCAGCAAACGAATGAAACTCATAAAAAGTGATTTCATAGAATGTGAATATGTGAGTTTCGCTCAATTATGGACGAAAAGTAACGGATTCTAATTGACATTTTAATTGCCATACTTTTATTATTATATCTTATTGCCTATATATTATCACATTTTATTAACGTTATTCTAAATATACTCTAAATTGAACTAGGGGTTCTAAACTAAACTCTATTCTAAAATCAAAATGTAGGGAAAAGTATAATATTCGATTCTCGCGTGCCACAAATTCAAATATATATGCAAGGGCACGTTTCTACGATTCAAGGTGCGAACCTTAGGAAACACCCAGTACGTTGTACAAGCCTCCAGGAGCCGTTCGGCGAAGAGATCAAACAGCGAATCTATCGTCCCTTTGTAGCGGTGGGTTCTGTTCGACTCGGGACAATAAATATCCCCATCGACGGTAAGGGGAGACGGGGGGGGGAAGACATCGTGTCGGATAACGAGATATTGTTACTTGTTAGAGACCGTATTTGAAAATAGGTGGGGAAACGGGAGACCTAACACATTTCGGGGAATTATGTAAATGGGATCTTGTAAAACCTAACTCTCCACGCGGGTTTCTTCGCTCACCTCGCCTACCTTTCGCCCCTTCCGGCGGATAAAGTTCGGCGGAAGCTCGCGAAGTGGAGCGCGGATTCGTTCGGGGCGCGTCGATTTTCATTCGAACTTAATTCTCCCGTGGAATCCCTCGAAATTATAATTTCACGGAGTGTTTGTCCCATACGTGGAATTTTTCCCGTTTCTCCCTCGCTTCTCTCGCGCGCCAGCGCGCGAGAGCGCGAGGTAGATTTGTCGTCGTGTCGTCCCCGCGACATCTTATTTTCACTTGAGCAATTTTTCATAACACCTTCAATTTTTCATCGCCGCGCCCATCCGTTTTTAACCGCTCCCGCGCTTTCGCGTGCCGCGCGATCAAAGGGACAAATCTGAAACTTGGCGTACTCTTCGGAAGGGCGCCCTAAAGCACCGCCTTATCTGCATTATCGTTCTTCGTAAGGTACTTTGAACGTTGGCGTAATATGACGGGGAACGTAACGCGACACTCGTGTGTCTCATCATTCTTATACGTTCTCGCGTCTAAATAAGATCGCTTACGCGCGCACTTTCTTTTCGCCATTTCCGCGAAACGCGCGACAGCGCGTTTTGTACTGCGACGTATGCAAACGCGCATCGGAATTTCTCCGTCTTCGAGACCATTTCCGCGGCGATTCTCAGGGTGTTGAAATTGAAAACGCGAATCGGAATTGAACACGCGACAATTTTATTTATTAAAATTTTTCTCGCGGAGTGTGTGTTGAACGTCGCGCTGCCGCTGGCACGGCAGCGATTCGAGTGTTAATAGTCACAGATGAATATTATTCAGATACATTTAATATTAGTAATTTTAAATTAAATTAAATTAATTAAATTTAAAGTTATGTTTAATCGCGAATGGGCTTTGTTAATGTCCAGCAAATAATTTTTTGTCCGAGTTTTAAAGGACTTCGTAATGTTTCGGTCTTTGATTTGAACCCTTTAATTATTTTTGAAATTGAAATATCGAGTGCGATTGTGTGTAAATGGTGTTCTACAAATTTGCACATATCATTCAATATATAAGAAAAAAAAATTATTAAAAAACATGTTTGCGGCAGCTGTTTGCTTGAGGAAATACGTGCCGGATACCGTCGCGCTGTCGCTATGATATTCGCAAATTTGCGAAATGACACCGTGCCGTTTCAGCTGACGGCTTCGGTGATCGATATCGCGAGTCACGATAAAAACCACTGTCGTGGAAGTGACCTAAGCGTCACTCCGCTATCGATGAAAATTTTCTGAGTCACTTCTGAGTTGGGCGTTCGACTCTGGGGGCCGGAGGGTGGTGAAGGGAGAGAGAGGAGCCTGCGACAAAGGACAAGCGAAGGGGCGCCCAAAGGGACGACGAAACAAGGCGGTTCGGGCATCGATGGGAGATACCCTTCGGAGGGGATACTTTCGCCTCTCGGTCGGGTTGATGTCGTGACAAAAAAAAGAAAAAAAGAAAAAATAAGAAAAGAAAGAAGAAGAAGAAGGGACAGGCTCTCTGGATCCCGCTCCGATTTCCCGGCTACCATCCTTGTCTTCCTCGTTGTCGTCGTCGTCGTCGTCGTTCGATCCGACGATACGTATCTTCTCATAAGATGTATGTGTGCGTGTGTTCACACATGCACTTGCGCGCGCACCATAATACCATCCGGCAACACACACACACAGCATATATACACAGAAATGTATGCTGTATATACAACGACGTAACTAGGAGAATGATTTATCAAGTTTGTTGAATTTATACGATACTTGATAACCCACACGATCGAATTTTTTCCCTCGACAAGATATTTATTTCGCTCGCACTCGTGACAGAAATGAAACATGCGCGTTCGTTAATTTACTCTACACCCTCGGTCCTTTATTAATAACGCTAATTTTCTTTGCTGAGGCTGCCGTAATTACAGCGCGCTCAGATTTCGGTGCGGCGGACATGGGGGAAATGATTTCGCGACAATAAAAATGCGAGGCTCGTCGGGGTAAGGCTCGCTCTACCGTTCACGCCGTGGAGAATTAATATATCGGTTTAATATATCGCGTTAACGATATAACTGCGACGTGCCTGCTCGACGAGGAGGGATGCTCGGAGCAGACGAAGGGACGCGTGCCTAATGACCGAGTGTTGGGCGGGCGTGCGCTCGCGTAGTTACGCCACTGCGTACATTCGTACGTACGCTATAGCGTACCTATACGTACGAACGTACGTTCCGAGTTCAGAAACGCTCGGGAACGCTCCGGTCCGCTTCGCGCGCTCGGACGGCCGGCGCGCCACGCCGATAGGCGTAGCTTTTCTCGGAGTTTAGATGCGCGTGATAATGCGATCCACGGCACATCGGTATCCTCGCGGAAGGCTCGCGCGCGCGAAGCGGATCGGAGCAGAGCGGAGTGGAAGGAGCCTGGGCGCGCGAGAGGAAGAGAGAAGGAAAGTGATACGTAGCAGGGTGGAGAGCGAGACGCCGGCAGAAGGAAACAAGGAAAAGCAGGAGAGCGACCGGGAGAAGGAGGAGGATGAGGTCGCGCGGCGTAGGCAACCGGCGAGGGGTAGGGGTAAGGTGGAGAGGGGGGTAGGTCGTATACACCCTACGATGGAGTAGGTATGCGAGAGTCCGCTCTTTCGGTCGGCTACGGCTAGAATGGCGGGTGTGGTACGTGACTATGCGCCACGCGATAGAAGGAGAAGGTCGAAAAGAGATGGGATCGAAACGTGGGAGCGGGCAAATGGGTAGGGCGCGCGGGGAAGGGGGCAGCGGAAAAGGGTGGTGTAGAGCAAGAAGAGGGCTACCGGAGAGCCGCGAGAGGATGCGTCGGTTCCGTTATCGACCTGCAGCAGGGCGTGTCTCTCGCGCGCGCTCTCTTGCTCTCGTTCTCTCTCTTTTTCTCCCTCTCTTTCTCTCTCTCCCTCCCTCTTACTCTCTCTCACTCTCTTTCTCTCTCCGTCTTCCTTCGTCTCTCTCGCGTGCGCACGCGGTCGGACCTTCCGCCTTTCTCGTCGATTCTCTCTCTCTCTCTCTCTCTCTCTCTCTCTCTCTCTCTCTCTCTCTCTCTCTCTCTCTCGCTCTCTCTCTCTCTTTCTTTCTTTCTCCTTCTCATTGACCCCTCGCGCGGTTTCTCTCGCTTGCTCCCTCCGTTCCTCCCTCCTTCTCTCTCTTTCCTTCCCCCCCATCTCGTTCTCGCAATCGGCCTCGGCAGGCGCGATCGTGCGCGCCCTACTCCCTTTTCGTCTCGCTCTCTTTCTCTCCTTCTCATTCTCTCTCTTTCTCTCTCTCTCCCCTTCGTTAATTCGCTCGCGGCGATTTCGCCTGCCGTCCTCGTCGCGCAGGAGCGAGTCGAACCGATTACGAGTCCCCGAGCGCCGTGGCTCGAACTCTTCGACCCAATCCCGGCCGCCGGCGTGCCGCGCCGCCGTCTGTTGACTTCTCGGCCGCGCGGCACGCTCTCGGGCCCTCAGTTATTGGCATTATTATTATTATTTGCACCTTGCCGCGCGCGTACGTCCAACGCGCGCGTTTACGATGATCGACCGACCGGCCGACCGACCGGCCTCGTCACCGGCCTCGTCACCGTCGACGAGATCGTGCACGATCGGAGGATGCGAGGGAAAGGGGGAGAGAACTCGAGGCGCTCGTTTGCTCTGTAATGAGTTTAACGAGTTTAAAGAAGTGAGTCACCGCCGGTCGTCGGCCGTCTCACGCGCGCGTCGTCCCTTGCGAGTCTTCCTCGTAGACGTCCCGCTGAATAAAAAGATGCCGCCGCGGCTCTCCTCGTCGCGCGGCGCTGCGGCACGAATCACGCGAATGAGACGATCCGACGAGGATTGCGGAAAGGTGCATCCGTCGTGAAAGGTTTTTGAATAGAATTATCGAGAGAGAGAGAGAGAGAGCGAGCCGTGTCGTCGCTGCCGCGATTACGGCGGTGGACAATCGCAGGAAGGCACGTAACGTAACGCGTACTTTTCGTACCATTGTCGTCTTTCCGTGGAAAACGAGAAAGTGAAAGCTCGTTGTATTGTCGCATGGAACGGTGTACGGGAAGCTGGGATCTTTCTCAAGCGAGAGGGTAATTGGTTGCGCCGTAATGCACTTGGGAATAATTCATACACCGCGCGTGTGCACCGACCTCTTAAGTCCTCCCGAGTCCATCAAACATTAATATGTATAGTACCTCGGAGACACCTTGTTACCATTATTGCCGCGGCCGATTAGATCGGTTTAAAAAATTGATAAGTGGGGATTTGCACCGAGGATCGCTTACCTCGAATTAGTCAGATTGGCAACAATTTGCCTGCTCCCCTTATATTTTTACGCGAATTGTACACCGGAACTCGCGGACTCTTGTTATGTGCCTCGCGCATTCTGTCGGTTTGCCGGTTCTCTAGGGTTTTAGGTACGTTTCCCTAATCTCGCCGAGTTTAGGCTCGCGACACGCAGCCGTTAGATTCCCTCGGAGTTCTCTGTTTTATTCGGTCTTTCCGCGCGATACAGAGAGGGGTGCGTCGAGTGTAACAGTATCGGGAGCGTCGGATTTGATTTCGAGAATAAGGACGTAATGGAACTGTTGATATCGTAAAGGGAGGAGGAACTAGGAAGTAAAAGGAGTAAAAGGGTTCTCAGTGACGAAAAGCTATCGCATCCGGAAATGTACCGTACGCGAATGGCGATGTTACTACTTGCCTCGCGGATAAGACGATCCGTCTTCGCTTTCCTGGGACATTATCGATCAACGGAAACGTATATTGTTCCCCCGAGGGGACGGGAAGTCGGGCCCGGCGGTGGCGAAGTTACTGTTCCATTAGTCCGCAGCATCTTGCACGATACCCGAGCCTTATTGCGTTTCCGCGAGTTCTTCGGCCATTAGCGTGTATCGCTGCCTCGATATTGTGCAACCATACCCCCGCGCGATCTTGTTTGTCCCCCATCCCCCTCGAGTCCCTCTTCCGCTCCCACCCCCCGCCCGCCACGCCGTAGTCGTAACGACTTCTGCATCTCGCGATCGATCCGCACGCTCCGTCACTCGATAACGGTTCGCCTCTAATTCGTCGTCGGAAATGAGCAATTAACCTTCAAGTGTTCTGCCGTTCTATTGTCGATGACTCCCACTCGCGCGCGGTCGCGCGCGCTTCGTAATATCGTGATTGGTTTATCAAATAACGATGAGGACGAACGCGGAGTAACGATATATCTCTCAGTTTACGAGTGCGAACGAAAAGTTCGGAGCCAATAACGTGGACGCGAAAATTGCGGACGATATAATTTTATTTACTTCTGGAAATAACACATTAAGGAAAAAAACTCGAAAGCTGCAAATAATAGTCCAGTTAATAAATAATTTATAGTTGTTTTGTATTTCTATATATATGTGAATCTGGTATTTCCAAATATATTCAGGATTGTTCATCTTCTCTAACTTTAAACGTTTATTAATAATCTAAATACATTTATTAAATTTCTTTATTAAATTTTCTTATTCCTTTATATATATAGAAATTGACGTAATTATACCTTAAATCTTAATGTTTCCAATAATTATTTCCTATAAATATCCAAAGTTGTCGCGATACTACAATGTTCACGTAAACAGTCTAATTTACATATTTAATTTGCTTGTTACAGCTACATTATTTGTGCCGCTTAATTTTTTATCGAGTGAAAGAAAGATAAACGACTTGGGTGAATTATTGAAGTTTGCACACATATAAATAATACCCGACGTAAGTCGGTAATATAAAATTGATGAAATCTTAAATCGCGCTCAATTATATATGATATTCAATAGATTTAATCGAATTTTTAAATGATGATAAATTAAATCTAATATCAGAGTTTGATACTGTCTATACAGATTCACTCATGTAATCACCGTATTATATTCGACTTATTAGCACACACACACCCTTCGAACGCCAGTATAGCGAATGCTAGCCAAGTTCAGAATGAGGGTGGTAATACGTAACGAGTTAACAGTTCTCCGCACTTGGTTACTCGCTCTCGTTGGGCGCAGGAATACACACCGCTTGATTTTCCACGGCATATTTTATGATGGCTTCGCCTTGGTTATGTGTATAGCGGCAGTATATACGACGAACGAGAGCAAGGGAGAGAGAGATATTGAAACTTTGAATGGTGTGAACATTTCCCACATTTACCGTGCTATGAACCACCGAGCGACGCCGCTAACTGTTCGCGGCGCGGCCAACTTGTCGCTAATAATTCATTCATCGTGCGACGTTCAGCTGGCGCGACATAAATAAATACATGTATAAACCGGCGCGTAAACTTTAATCAGCGACCAACCATTTCTGCGGTTTTATATTGTCGCGCGACGGTAAACGAAGCGTGTAAACCGCCGGAGTAACGATATGCCCAACTCTATAGAACAACTGAAAAATGCTATAAATCATAGACGGATTTAGGGCGGTGTCGGAGGGGGTGGGTATGGCGGTGACGGTGGTGCTCGAGAAGAGGCTAAGCCTCATCATAAACATTTCGATAAATAAAAGATACGCCGTACAAGCTTTAGTACCATTTTTCCGGTTTAACTTTCACGAGATTTCTATACGCGAGTACTTAAAATCGTGCGAAAAATTTCGCTCACGCTACAAGTTATTAAAAGAGGTATCCGTTGTTCCCTTAAATTTGCATTGTGAAAAAATGTAACGCTTTTTTTAAATTGCAAGTGTGTATACCGAGTTACCAATCTCACGCGGAATTTTCTCTCGCGCGAAAGAAGCTCCGCTCCAAACCTCTCGATCGAAATTTGCTAATTGTAAAACGTATTCGTAATTCGAGGAGAAAACGGCAAAAAAAAAAACGGCGTGTTATTAAGCAAAAATGCTCGCTTATCATTCTCCTTCCCCAAGTAGATAGAATACTCGGTGTATAACGGTCTAACATAACGCGGCCGAGCCGGGGAGAAGCGATTCGCTCGTCCGCGACCTATCACGGAAATACTCGTCTTATTAAAGCGATTTATTTTCAATCATTCCTAGAACAGACGGGGTGCCTCGAACTCCGATAGGGCGGAAGTTATTGGCGTAAAGAAATACGGCTCGCCGGGTCATGAAATATTTTTAGGTTCGCCCCGGCTTGCGGAAAATCGGCACGTTGCGCGGACGGCACGGTCGGGGCAACGAGTAAGGAGGTGGCGAGGGGGAGAGGGGAGGGAGGGAAAAAGGGACGAGGAGTCTCGGGTGTCCGTCCCTTCGGAGTCCCTTCAACGTCCATCCGTCCCTCTACGACCGTACGTACGTACGAACGGAGTCGTTTCCAGCTTCCACGCAATTACCGTGCCTCGCATACCGGCGCGCGGCACATTTCTGGGCCGCGCGTCCGCCAATGCGACACCGGGGGTTACAAGAGCGGTATACAATCGTGGAAAGAGAGACGCGGCAGGGCTAATCGATAAGTACACGTCCCCGAAACGAAACTAAGAAGAATGCGGACGTCGACGATTGTGTGCCGCGGGCGACGTATATGCTCCGAGATGCGATATTCGACGAGGCTTCTCATCCTCGCCCTTATCCTGGAATTCCTGTTATCGGGATGGTTTCTCGAATATAATTGCATTTCCCCAAAAATATATATACGAACAAATGATAAACATAATGGGTCGAGTACAAAAAACTGTGCGCAGAATCTCCTACTCGTCAGATAAGAAAAGCACTTATACCGTTTTCTCTTTTCTCTGACAGATATAATGACCCTGAAATCTCGAAGACGACTCCTCGAGTTTTTTTCCAACTGCATACTACATATTTCCTATTAAAATGGAATATCCTGTATATTTCTCCAATGATAATTTATGAACATTCTATAGACATTTCTGTTTCTGCGCGCTCCGGACTATCTATCGTCGTGATTAAGCTGGACAAATTGCGAAGACTTATTTGTTGCGTAAACAGGGATTCGCCGTCTAATAAAAAAACTTGCCGCATCTCGAAAAAGCTCCTTTATAGTTTAAAATTAGTAGCGATCGCTATATTAAAATAAAATGTCCCTGGCATATAAAAAAAAAGAGTTGGAGGGATCGGGCGTAGGGTTGATTCTTGACTCGTTGGCATGACCGCTTCTCGCAACCGCTTAAGAAATGTTAATTAAGGGCGGATCTAGTGTTAGTGACCGCTTACTTGCCTTGTTGAATACTGACGCGTACGATGGTTATCCGCCGGTAAGATTAATCACCCTGTTTGAATATTAATGTTTTTCGAGCGACTTTCCTCAAGTGGTGGATTAACCGGTCTAGTGGGATTCTGGCGCACGAAGTCAAATGTATACGTTGGTCTGGCGGACCAATTTAATTAAATTAACGTGCCTTTTATACGATTAATATTTTCCGTCGGCTATAACTCGAGGCAGTCCCCGAGAATTCTTTTCTTTTTTCGTCAATTATTTTACCTACGAACAAGGGATGCGACGTATACGTTAACATGAATTTTACGTAATCAAGACCGGCCGAATTCCCCGCAAATCCGACGGATACGATCTCGCGTCATAAACAGAATCGCAGAGGAACACACCGTGCCCCCCGTGCCCCATTATACAGGTCTATACATTCGTATACGTGAAACACGACGCGTATATTGTTAAACGGTGCATCGTTATCCCGATAATGGATAACCGCATTAAATTGTACGCATGATCTATATATACATGCCAAACGTATAAACGCCCGTGTAACTAATCGATAGGCATGATCCCGCGCCTCGACCCCAAATGCGGTGTATTGTCGCTGACGAGCGATCTGTGCGTGCTTTTTCCAACCGTAAAAAAAAGGGGAAATAAATCAAGAAGAGGGGTTTGAACATGGAGCGCACTTCGGAGCATCAGAAATTGTGCGCGCGCGAATTACTCTATTCGAATTATTCAACGCGATGATTTATAAAAGCTATACAAGCTGCAATAGCAGGTAATTGTAACGATTTTTTTTTAAGTGTTTTAAAAGATACAACTTCTATCTCACGTCTAGATGTTTAATTTTTTAATATTTATAAGTTTTTTATTATTGTATTTATATACTGTAAGTACAAATAAAACAATACTCTATTATTGCAATATTATACATTAAATGCATTAAATTTTCTAATACTACATTTCTTTATCTATTTTACATTTAATTCAGATATAAAATAATGTTATTGGAAGATTGTTTAAGAATTTCATGTTTGCGCTGTACACGAAGCTGTACATAAATTTAAGGAAAACTTTTGTTTTCTATTTACCTCGCAAACGGCAATCCAATTTTGTTTAATCTAGATCTAGATACAAAGTAATATATATACGTGAAGAAATTGAATCGATTATTTTTCCACGCGTTGCTGCAAGGATGTCTAAGGAGCACCTGAAATTTTTCACGTTCGCTCCATGCCGGGGTCATAAATAAATTTATCAAAAGAGACTCTTGTTTTCCCATTTGCTCCAGCAAATGCACTACCCCATGGTGTATTATTAGATTAGACTTACGCTGTGTGCGGAAGGACAGCCGGCGCAGGATTGAATAATGGCGACCACGTGAAACGGCCGCGGTGGTGCTCGCTTCTCGATTGTGCAGATTGTATCTATTGAGTCCCGTGAATGGCTCGGCTGCCGTTATAAAGCGTGAACTGATCTCTCTGTTTCTCATTGCCGCGCGCGCTATGTATACCTGCCCGCCATCAATGATATGTACCTTTCCTCTCTTTCTCTCTCTATCTCTCTCTCTCCCTCCCCCTCACCGCTCTTCCTTCCTTCCTTCGTGTATGTGCCATAGAAGCGTGCTAACGAATTCCGGCAGGCCGCAATTAAAAGTAATTTGTCGAAAACCGTTGCCGACAATGAAAATGTACGCCGGCTATTCATTTCCCGGAAATAAAAACGAACGCTGTCTCGCGCGCGGTGCGAAATATAGTCGGGTCGTTTTGCAGAACTGCAATCTCTGAAGCGTGGAATATACATATAATGTTCTTGTGTACAGCAGGCTTCCGGGGCGGTATCGAAAAAAAAAAAACCCGTCGTTTAGGTGTAACGCAGCCGCATCAGTAAACCGCTGATAACGCGATATTGAGCTTGTACGACAAACGTTTCCGGGATATCTAATCGGGACACGTACCTGACATCGATTACATATATTTCTTTTTCTTGAGTTCTCTGGGTATCTTTTACTGTCGCACGTCACGCACGTGCGGCATCCGCAAAACTGCAAGATAACAGCTCGCGATGATGTTGCACAGGACATCAGCAATGCCGAAGTTGTTTCTCGTTGTTCTCGAAATTGGTGACACGATTAGAAAAAACTCAAAGACAGAAGTGGATCGCGCACAAACGCGCGAGGTGATTCCCTCCGTTCTCCCGCGTAGTAGAAATCACGGAAAAATCACTCGAAAAATATCGGACAGGTCCTCTCGGAAGCGGAGGACACGAGAGTAATGGGATAACGAGGAGAAGTCGGCGAAAAATGGCACGACGCGATTTGCGCACGCGGCGAACGTACAGATTGCTCCTATTGAAGTCCATTAATAGACTGACATTGTTGTAAAGCGCGAAGCGATCCTTGTCTCTTAATGGCTGCCTATATATGTACGCGCGAAGCCATTGACGTGTAACACCTATTTGCTTCTCCGGTTCTCGCTTATTCTCGAGGCTGGCAGCATGCAGTGGCATGCACCGACGCGACGCGCGCGGCCCGATTGATTTATACACAATATATCGTACAACGAAGCGGCAGAAATAGGGTGACCAGACGTTCTCGAGATAGAAACGCTTAGGGAATAAACGAGGATGTCGAGTTATATTTAAAAACGAATCGGGTACACACTCAGGTTTTTTAAAAATATATAGTAATATGTTTTTTGTCGAAGTATCTTGTCAGTTGCTCAGCAAGTTTAAATGTTTATCTTTTTCATATATGTATCGCTAAATGAATTATAGGGAGAGATGCCACTTTATCGGGCATTGTGTGAGTAATTATTAATGTTCGCTTTGGGGCTTTGAAGTGTTAATGCATTAAATGTCACTATAGTCACCGTGATTACCGGATATGTCTCATTGATTTACGTAAAAATACCAATCACGTATGCCCAAAGAATTATATCGCCGATAGAAAAATAATTAAACAGGCTAACAACTACATTCATATTATATTTATTGAGAAAGTTGTATTTACTTATGATATTATTGAATATAACTCTTTCCATTAATTACCGAGAAAATTGATTGTATTTGTTTCATAATTGATCGGCTTTTACATCAAATAAAAACCTGCTTTTATCGACTAATATTTCAAAGCTATAAAATATTTTATGTTATTTTTCATTTGGTTCTTGCAAAGTTAATAAATAAAACAAAAGTTATCGGATACATAATTTTACGTACTGTATAACACAAAAAATATTTTTATCAAGAAACAGAATATACACGTTTATTTTAAATTCCACTTCTTCTTGTAAAATATCGATTTTACTATACTATAAGATTATAGATTTTCTCTTACATTTTTTAAAATAATTGACTTGTATAAAAATACGTATTAAGATACGCACACAAAATTCACAGCGTGTAAAAGAATAAATGGAATTCTTCTATCTCGAAATCTAACAATAAATTACACACCTTTTAAAGTGGGTTTTAATGTATCTTGTGGATGCTAAACTAGGGCAAATTCACAGATCTCTCGATAAGAAAAACAATAAGAAATAAATTCTCGGAAATCAGGATACTCGATCATTCTAAGTGAATAATTGATTAAGATGAATAATTGCCGAAGAATGCACAATGAAGATTGCGATGAGGGTAAACGCGAACCGATCGCGCAATTTAAATAATTACTGATCAGAACGTCTCGCTACCAAAAGCAAATTCGTTTGAATTCACATTTAAATTGATCACGTATGCACCGCCGACTGCCATTATTTCGTACTCGCACACTCATTTCTTTAATTCGATTTTCAAATCTCCGGGTCCTAAAATAATATCTCTAAATGATCCGGATAACATATATATATCCTGCTGTTGGTGTGTGGGCACGTACGAACTGGATCGCTCCTCAAGCGAACGTTCCGTGGCTAGTAATGGGTTCAAGATACATGAAATTATTTCGTCAGTATGACGAAAATTTTAAGTCACTTCGAATATGCGAGACAAAACAATTTTTAATGATAGTCTCGAATATATTGAAAGTCTTGAAATATACCCCACTGAACACAATGTCCCAAATCAGGACGTTTTAAAGACATATAATATCATAAGACGTCTTAAAAACGTCTTAATAACGTCATATGTCTCGATTTGGGACATGCGTGTTGTCTGGAACGTTTTCTTCATAACTCTTTAAGTCATTGTCTCAATCCGCAGACGTGTAGATATCAATTTTATTTTTTTAAATCATAAACGTTTCATATATGTATACTAAATATCTTCAGAGAAATCTTGCCGAATATCTTGTTTTAAACATCTGGGGACCGTCAAGAGTCTCGGGACGAGACCTCCGAGATTGTTCAGAATTCTAAAAAATTTTCGGGTGATGTTCGAGGCAAGTCGAAACTTTGTACGATCGAATTGTTTGAACGCCCATCGCTACCCGTAGGGCGGACGTAGCCGGTGCTCGTATATAAAGCGCGAACCGGTCCCCAAGCGTGGATCCAGCCGGTGTCACATCGCGGCCGATCACGCCAAGTACGATATAATCGTCCGGCATATGCCGCTGAGATCGCGCTCGAGAGACCGATCTGACTCACCGATCCGTATCGGTGGAAACTTGGCATCCGACGATTCCGGTTTCAGTTAAACATATTACGGGCAGAGTAAATTTCTCCTTAAGTGCGCGGCCTGTTTCAGCCGCGCCTGTAACGCGCTATAGAAAAATTCATAATTACTAATGGACTTGCACACTTTTCCCCGATCCGTTTTCATCCTTATGAAGGAGAGCTATGCGACCGGTATTTTACTCGTTTTCAAAATTATGAAAAAAAATGTACGCGCTGTGTTTTGCTAGAACAACTAGCGTTATTTTGGTATACGCAGTCATCATATATCTGTAACTTAGAGGTAAGGAATCGCATCACCAGTTTTTGTCAAAATGTTAATACATTTTTCATCGTGACGGGAGGTTAAATTGTACAATGGGGTAAAGCGTTTTATGTCTATTATTAAAAAAACATATCATTTCCCTGTTTAAAACTAACCTTGTTTTCTCTGAATTCATGTAATAACGAAGAATTCTTTACCTCTAAAGTATACAGATATACAGAACTTCGAAATGAGAATGCTTGATGGAAAATAAATTGACATGTATCATTTTTTTTTTATCTCGACAAAAGTCAACGCAATTTAAAGCAAGTTTGAAATTCATTTTAACGGTGTTGGTTTTTTCAATGCTAAAATTAGGAAAATATTATTACTCGTACGTATTGAATAAAATAAGAGTCTCAAATAAAATATTTTTTCAAGGATAAACATAGAGATAATTACAATACCATAAAAAATTATAATTATTTACCTGACAATTAAATATCAAAATGTTGCGTTTGCTCCAATTTTACAATTATTCATCTTTG
Source organism: Temnothorax americanus (assembly GCF_048541705.1). NCBI lineage: Eukaryota > Metazoa > Arthropoda > Insecta > Hymenoptera > Formicidae > Temnothorax > Temnothorax americanus. The sequence goes on along the minus strand of NW_027509338.1, from coordinate 9,671,297 downwards.
TGTTCAAAGAGATAGGTTATTATCGGAAGAGGGGTGAGATGGAGAAATAAAGACAGTAACGCAACCGAGCGCCTTTGTCCAAATTGAAACACAACGGATCTGGTGACTAATTGCGGTTAGAGTCGCGCTATATCATATCAAGGGTTTTAAATACGGGCGTGCGCCGCGTGAAAAAGTCGGAATTGCCAGGTGTCGCGGATATATAACGGGTCGCATAAAATATCTCGAGTTGAAAACGCCGGTGCGTGGAATAATAGCCAGCGTAGAGTAATATAAGCGGCGACACAATGAAAATGACCGAATAATGGCCGGGCGCCCCGGGCACTCTCTATAGATCTCTCTCTCTCTCTCTCTCTCTTTCTCTCTCTCCTAGAATATAATAAATTTCAAATTAAAAATCGACCGACGCGGCGACGTGTGTTACGTCGCGTACGCACGCATACGCGCGTACATACGGCCGGCGTGCATGCCGCGTAATAAAATCGGGGGCATAATGAACGAACGAATAATACATCGCGCGGAGTCGGCGCTTAGGCGCAATAAATTCAAAATCGGCCAGGGAGGTCGATGACGAAAGAAAAAGAGAAAGAGCCGGAGAGAGAAAGAGAAAGAGAGGAGGTAATGAAACATACAGTGAAGCGATGCAATAAAAAGTGCGAGTATGTACAACGGTTCGCGACGCCGAGAGGAGCGTAATGCCCCGACCACGTGGGCGGATTCGAAAACGGATCGCTCCGCGAATGTATAAATCGCGTCGTTGCCGGTTCTCGCGCGCAACGTTCGACACCGTCATAAAACCCGAACCGGTCCCGGTTTCGATGCTCGCGAGCGCGCCCGCACACACGACTGTATTAATATGTATATTATCAGCCTCTCCCTCTATCCTTCTTGGCCTCTCTCTTTTTCTTCTTCTTCTTCTTCTTCCTTTTTTTCTTCCTTTCCCTCTCTCTTTCTTTCTCGCTTGCTCGCACGCTTCGCGAATGGACCGACAATTCTGAGTGTATAACGCGTTATCCTTCTAGGATCGCGCGCTTGTCCGGTGGGAAAATACGGAGCGTCTCGTGAGATTCGCGAAGTAAACCTCGGCGAGGCGAGTATATATACGCGAGAAAAGTTGATTCTTTGGAGGCAATTTGGAGGCGAACGCGATACTTATTGTTTTTGTTATTGAATAACTTTGCGGTCACGGCTCGAATCAAAAGATATCGATTCGAGATTCTCACCTTATTCCCACCTGTGAAATATTCAACGATTATCTGTAGCGGCCAAGTGTCGATAGTTGAAGCGCACTTTAAATAAAGTGGCGCTTCAAACGGCGACTGTGCTCGAGCAACAAGATCCCGTTATCCGTTTTCTATTAATTTCTAATATCGATTAACTTTATAATTGTGGCTCTACTTAAATATTCACGCAACTCAAGGATCGATTCCAAATTCCCACCTTCTTTCAGCTACAGAGAATTCCCAACGCGATAACTTGAAACTAAAACTAAGGGCTTTCTTATCTACGTCCATTTCTTTTTCCACCTAATTCATCACGAAGCCGCTAATTATGCGCGATGCTAATAACTTCTCGGTTATAATGACTTTTGAACTTGTACCGGTGAAAAAGATCGAAATCGGTCGGGCGAGGATGATATTTCTATGCAAAGTTCTAGCAAGTCAGGGCGGCGCGCGGCGGTGCAGCCTCGGAAGAGAGGTGCGCGATGCAAAGCAACGAAACGGAACGGCAGATCTTACAGCTCCGTTACAACCGGCTAGCTGACCGATCCCAACGAGTACGACCGGTGGTACCACACCCGCTCGAGTATTTCGAGCGGAATGATGGAGAGATAAGCGTGCTCGCTAACTCGCTCGCTCGCTCGCTCGCTCGCTCGCCAGGCCGCGCGCCGGTGTACTTAACGAGCCGCCTCGGAGGAGGCCGCTCGTAGACGACGACGCGCCCTCGAGCCAGATGCCTGTTCTCGCACCGCGATTCGGCGCGACGACACGCGCCGGTCCGACATTTAGCTCGGGCAGCCGCGGCAGGTGGTGATTTTCTAGCCGGCCGGCCAGCGCGCGACCCGATAAACGGATCGCTCGCAGTTAAAAGCGCGCACAATTTCACACACGGAGCAGAGTTTTCGGAGAACGCGAGAAGAAAAAAAACGGGACGGGTTTTTTCACTCGCGGAAGGCTTTCTCTCTCTCTCTCCTCTCCTCTCTCTCTCTCTCTCTCTCTCTCTCTCTCTCTCTCTCTCTCTCTCTCTCTCTCTCTCTCTCTCTCTCGTAGAATCAAATTTTCGCGGAGAATCAAAGAAAAAATAAGGACCGTTTTTTACCTGCAGAAACGTGGAGGAAAAACTCTTTGGACCAAATATGTGGAAAATAATAGAAGCAAGCGTTTTATTTAGAAGCAACGTTTTTCGATTTTCTCGCAAAAATAAAAAAAACATCGGTTTACGATGTATCTTGAAAAATGTTATATTTGAGATTTAAATTTATCTCGGTAGTTTTTGGTTAAATTTATCGAATTATCTCGGTAATATATTTGGCTAATTAAATTGATTTTATATCTATTTTGGAGCTGCTAAGCTGTTTTATTTTACGATGTATGTGCACTTTTAAATATTTTTAAATATACTTGGCGTATATTTTTTCTTTTTTTAAAACAGATGTTTTTAATGATACATTACAAGTGTTACAAATGTTGCGGCTTTAATCAGATCAATATATAGAGTCGTGAATAAAATTTTTAATAAAGAAAGAAATAAGAGAGTTTGATAGGTCCTTTAAAAATTATTTCAGAACGACTAATAAATGTCTCGCTGAATTTTTATGTAATTTAACAGAAATATCAGGGATTTATTAAATTGTTAATCTATTTTGTTAATCATATACGACATTGTTAGTTATATCTATAGAAATGCGTACAGAGGAAAAGGAAAGGAGCGTTCGAAAGGTGATGTCGGATATTCTAGTTTTGATTCGATCAGAAGAAAACAAAAAAAATTGTGTTACATAACACGTATCATTCGATCGATGTGGTCGAGTTTCGTTTATATTTGGTGGCGTGTGTGGCAAAAAGTCACGGAGAACAAATAACAACACTTAACAATATATTTCGTTGTATTTTATATTTACTTAAACGAACTTTAATGAGTAATGACACTAATGACAGTTGAAAACATCAGAGCTATTAAGAGTCCCAGTTCTATATTTCCAATTATTTAAAAAAAAAAAAAAACAGTTTTTTTTTACCGCATTACCGAATATAACACAGCAGTATCAAACCAATAAATCTTATTTTTGGTCAGAACAAGCTGAAATTTGAACAGAGCAAAACCTGTGATACAAATGTATGCGTTATTACCGGTTATTTCAAGAGGCACATGCATTATAATAGCTGTGCTATTATAATGCGCTATATTATAAAAAGCAAATTGCAAATATTAAATAATTGATTTTAAACGGAATGCACATTATATATATATATATATATATATATATATATATATGCAAGTACAGGGTTAAAAATGGGACCCATTAAATGGTACGCGCTAAATTGAGGGGAAAAATATATCTAATCGCCCAAATAAAGAACTGACCTTTCCGGATATAGAAACGGAGATAGATTTTCCGTTCGTAGCGATAATACGGGCAATTTACTCGCCTCTATTTATCACGCAGATCGTAAACAAAGGATTATCTCGCTACAATTTTCCTCGGGCGTCTACGAGAGATATGTCCTAATATTTCCTCGCAATAAATATCTTCTCAATCCTGAAATATCCGGGAATATCTTACCGTACGTTTGACTTTGGGTACCCCTCGCCTTTAGATGAACCGACCTGAACGTTCCCCGTTTAAATATATATAATTTAAATCGAATTTTAATTCCGTTCCCGCGTTAGAGCGTATTAGAGCAGGACTGCCTGCTTTTAAATATTACATGTCGCTGTGGATGGGCGCAGATGTTCCCGCTCGGCGCATTCAGTTCAAGAAGTCCTATATGCAAGTATACGGAAATACGTACAAGAAATCGATCTATCGACGAGCCGCGGGTTCTTCGGTCCGCTTTTAATGCCTCGCTTTTCAAAGAGGCGATGAGAAGCCGGCGCGACGCGCGTCCACGTAAAGCGACGCGGTGCGTTACGGCAATCTTAATTACCGTTCGAGTAACGCGGAGCAAGAGAGCGTGTGTATACACGCTGATAGAATATACCGGAAGCAATTAAGAACCGCGCGCCGCAAAGACGATCTTCATTCCCGTGCGATAGCTTCGGCGAAAATAATGCACCGACAATCTGGAAATGCGCTAAGGCGTAAACGAATCGCCGGTAAGTCTTCCGTAAAGGCCGGCCTGAGCCCGAGTAAGAGGATACCGAGCTTAATTCCAATGGAGAGATGCGCAGGAAGGCGCAATGAGAAATATAGAAGAGCAAATAGCTGCGCGCGCGCGCGCGCTATCGTGCCGGTACCAGAAATGGAGCAGTACCACATATCGGTATACGTGCGATCTTTGCTATCTCGCGCGACGCGGTTTTTCCACGAGCGATTATCCGTTTTAGTATACTTTTCGTACGTTAACCTCTCAATAGAGCACGTACCAAAGTAACTTGACGAACTATGCACGAAACACACGGCGTAATTGGTGCTCGGTGCTCCCGAACGTTGCGTGAAGTATACGGTCGCGCGTGTTAGAATAAGTTATACTTTTCGTAATTGCACCTGCGAAAGGTGAGAATAAGCGGATATTTTTTTTTTACGTGGTATTATTACGATAATTATACGATGCGAGGCGTTAATAAACAAATTTAAAATTCGCGTTCGATGCGGCGCAAATTAATCCGCTTAATAAAATCGTTCCACTTTTTGTCTTTCCTCCCCGATCGCGTTCTCTATTTATCCAAGGGACAAGATGATAAAATCTAAAAATCGATATATTCGACTCTGCAAGTTATTGGCGGGCAATAACTCGTGAATAAAACATTCGTCGTGCGAAATAAACGTTCGGCGCGTTTACGTCGCGTTCAAACCAGTCGCGCGGTTCTCAATGCCCGACCGGCCTGCCGGGCGGTCACGTGACCATCCCCTCGAATTCGAGCAACGTCGCCCGTTGCGTATCGCCCTTTTCCCCGCTGCTTTTTTGCCGGGGTCGCCGATATATTCGCATGCGAGATCCTTATCGGACACAATCGAGTCCGACGCGAAGACAAAGTACAATTAAAAATAAATGCGTTAAGATAGGGATATATCTAAAAAGTTCGATACATAATATCCTCGCTAAAGTTTTTCGATGACATATACGACTGCGGTATCATAAAAGTATCATAACTAGATATATAAGTATCAAAATTATTTTAAAATGTAATTTTATGGATATTTTCTAAAATGACGTTAACTTTCCAAGTCGCAGTTGCGGGAGAGAAATATTGCTTGTGCGCCGCAATTGCCGCGTTTCCATTGACACGAACAAACGCGCGGGCATCATTCTGGCGGCCGTCGAATATCAAAGTTCTCTCTAACCTGATTGCCGATTCGAATCTCCGTATTCTCCGTGAATTTCAAACGTTGCGAGCGTGCCGAGCGACGGATTCGTCGTAAAGCGAGAAGATCGGCGGAGGCCTTGGACGAAGGTGCGAAGGCGAAGGCGAAGGCGAAGGCGGCGCGCGAGCGCGTTTCGAGTTTCGACGGCGCGCGAGGCGAGGCGCGAGGCCCGCCTTAGTAGCCCAGGCTCTCTGTTTGACAACTACGCGCGTAACCGCGTATTTTGCGGCCGCGGCCGAGCGCGACCGACGCCGGCCGACGGCGGCCGAACAGGCAGCGGCCCGAGCCCGAGAGAGAGAGACCAACACCGACCCGGTGTCCATGTTCGTTCATGTCCGTTCGCGTACACTCGCCGTGTGCGGACTGTGTGGTGTGTGTGTGTGAGCACGCGCGCGCGCGCGCGCGTATATCGGGAGAGCGTACATACGTCGGTGTATAGCGTACGCGAGAGAGTCGGTGCGCCTCTCGGCCGTGGGCACAAATCGCGAGTAAAATGGAAGCGGAATTTCGCTGCGAGGTTGAGGTCCGTCGTTGAAAACGGGTGAACATGGGAAGGTCCAAGTTTCCCGGCAAGCCGCCGAAGACGGCCACCAGGAAACGGATCAAGGTGCTGGGCCAGCCTGAGGCAGCGCAGAACGATCCGGTAACTGTCGCCGAGAACATCTACTACGGACTTTCCCTGTTCAACGAAACGTTCGGCGACAACGAGAAGGTGAGGGGGAACGAAAAAAGTCGTCGCGCCGAGGCGTCCGCCGTCGGCCGTTTGCCGTCGTCGTCGCCGTCGCCATTCGCCGTCACCGTCGCCGTCGTTGTCGTTGGCCGCGCCGAGGTCGCGCGAGATCGACGAGCGTCGCGTCCCGCGACGCACCGCGTCTCGCCGCTCGGCGCGTATACGTCGTCCGGCGGGCGGCGAACGCGCTGTTCGGTGGACTCGCGATTACGCGGGCCGACGGAGCCTTGGCGCGGCGTAAGCGCGCGCGGGTTAACCTAACGGCGCTGGCCGATCGTCGAGCGGCAGGTGCGCGACGCCTTCGCGTCGTCCTCTGTCCGTTACCTGCCGTTCGACGACTCGTTTCTCGCTTTAGCGTCACCTCCCCTTCCGTATGTCGGTCGAGCTGTAGCGATTTGTAGACGATCTTGTCCTGGCCGCTCTTGGTACGGAGTATGTCAGTGTGACGTGCCTTCTGCTATTCTTGCTCCGTAACTTCTTGGCGGCCGGAAAGAATGTAGAATTGTCGACACTCGCGAATGAAAGTCCGTTCAGTCTGTAGCGGACGAATTGTCATTTGTCGCGTAGATAAAGTAAACTTTGCTTACTAGTCGCTCTTGTTTTTGTTTACTTTCGTAACTTGAAGATTGGCACTTTGGTATCAAAACTTATATTGCAAGAATCGTATACGTGTAGATTAGAATTGTGGTGTAGCGAGCGTGTCATTTTCAATACTCATACAGGTAATCTTTTCCCCCCAGGAACATCCACCGTTCCACGGATTTAGCACTAAAGAGGCTAATCTTTCTGCGTCTTATATAAAAACACAGCAACGCGATGCGGAGAAGACCAGCGATAAATTGCCGTCTGTCACAGTCGAAAATCTTGCACCACGGTCCAGCGCGAAGAAGGACGTTACCGATGTTAAAAATTCTTCTACGAACATCGAAAACAGCGCAGAGAAGCTTACCGACGCAAATCCAAAACCAGTCAAAGACATCACGGAACCAGTTAAAAACCCGAATGCTAAACATACTCCAAAGATTCACAGAGCTAAGAGTCGTAAGAATTGTAAGAACGTTAAATTTTCGACGTACATGAAAAACCCGGTGTTAAAGTCAGTGAACAACATCTTGGACCAGCATCAAAGAACCAGACAGTTACGTAATAGTACTGCGAAAAGATTGCTTCAAAGGGCAAAATCTAATGGGAGTAATACACGTAATTTGGTGGTGCAATCTGGAGAGAAGCCTAGCGCGGTAAGAAAATTTGTTTTACCTGTTCGCAGCGTGCATTCGTCGAGAGTTATAAAGCCAAATAAGAGGTTCATCGAGGAATTGGAAGAAATTTCTGGTACGGAGCATAGCGAGAATGAACTTGGTATACGCGTCAAAAAGTGTAAATTAAATTCGGATAAGCTCAGCGACTTGGAATCAAAATTGAAAGAGGATGCGGTTAGTAAGTTGTGTACAAAATTTAAAAATAAAGATGCAAGAAGCAAGCCAAAAAGGGTGATTCAAGGTGTAGACTCCAATGCCGAGATTATAACTCAATCGATAAAAAATACGGAGAAATCGGCGAATTCTGTACAAAACGCACAAATATCAAAACCCACTCATAGGGAAGTAAAGAAATCTCATAATATATCATGTAAGAATAAAGTATCAAACGGCACATCCGACAGCTCTAATAATAATAATCAAGAATGCTCACAAAACTCGAGCAGGACAACGGCACAAACTGTGAGATCAACAATTCCCAGAAATCAGAAACAGATTTCTATTCCTACAAAAGTTCTTCCCGATTCCAATGTTCCACACTTCGAGTCTTCCAGAGTTCAGACGAGATCGGGAACTCAAAATGAAATAGCGAACGATTTAAGTAATCAGGCGAACTTTGAAAGTGGTGCAGGATTAACGGAAGATGGCTGTGCAGAAACTGAGGATCAGCCTGAAAATGGTAATAAGACTGTGGTTAGTACATTGAACAATTTTGAGACGGAAAACAATTTAACTGAAAGCGAAAGCGAGCACAGCGATCACTCGGAAGGCGAGCAATCCGACGTCAGCGGAATAAAACTCAATAGTGGCAAAGTTATATTAAGAAAAGCGAGATTAAAGTTGGATAACAAGTGTTTAGCTGGAACAGAAGGACCATTTTCAACAACAAGCACCAGTAACGCCATGGGAGGAAGCACTAATTTAGGTATATATTTCTCATTTTATAGCAAATTTGATTGTAAACTGTTTTTTTGTAAACATTTACATCTCCGGCGTAAAATTTATCTTACAATTATGATTGTTTATCTTTCAGGCTTAACAGGAACTATAAAATGCGGTGTTTGCGGCGCAGTACGGTTTTATCGATTTGTGAAACAGGCGCGCAAGTTTGGCATTCACAGTTGCGAATCTTGCCGAAAGTTTATAAGCAAAATGATTAAACATCAAGCTTGCGCTAAATCCTCGAGCAACGTTCTTCCCATTCTCAAGTGTCATAAAGGTGACGGTCTGTGTTTAGTCCCGCCTGTTGTGAGGAGTCAACAATGGAATCTCATGAGATGCGTTTATAAAGCCAGATGCCCGGCGTGTTGGTTGAAAATGTGTTTGAAATGTTACGACATTCCACCTGCCTTGAGGACAGGTTTAAACGCGTTGTTACCACCTTTAATGCGAGATCCTTTAACTATTTCTCTGCCGCTCAGTCAAGACGAGGATGGTCAGGGACAAAATTTGGGCCCGTCTAAACTCAGTTGGCCTGCGGAAGACAGCTTGGAAAGAAATTTGTTTAAGTCTGCCATGAGTTGGAGAAATTTCGAAATGGGACAGAAAACCAGTTATCAGGGTACCGGAAGCTTTTTCTATACGAAATTAGATAAATGTAAAACATCTTATTTTATTTTATAAATGCTTTTTTTTTATTGCTGTATTAGTATTGCTAGCTGTATATTTGTACTAACGACATGATTTTATTGCAGTTGATTCCTCGATGAGTATATCGCCTAACAAAAAACGGAGGAAAAATAACAGGATTAAAGTAAGGAAGAAAATTAAAAATCCAATACTTGCCTCTTCGACCGGTGGCCAACATCCACAACCTCTTAGACAAAGGCTCGAGTTGAAAGGGCCGAGAGTTAAGCACGTTTGTCGAAGCGCCAGTGTCGCGCTTGGGCAACCCATTGCAACTTTTCCCGCTGTAGACGCGAAAGAAGACAACGAACACGGCAAAAACATTCCAAAGACGTTGAAGGAAACCGAAAGAACTGAGAAGAGGGACGATATTACGAAAGACAAGGAAATGCAGAAGCATAATGAAGATAATAATTTAAATCTTAACGTTAACACGGCACAACAATCTCATTCGAGAAGGGGAAAACCGCAACAGAATTTATCAACGTCGCATTTTCCAGTGGTAAGATATCTTTCAGGCATAATCGAGGGAAGTGACTTAAGTAGATACTGTATGAATATTTATTCTGCCTCTTGTGGCATACTGAATGAGCTCATGTTACTTCATTTTTGTAGTACAAAATTGCTTTTTTATAACTAGTTGGTATTTCGTTTATTCGATTAAAAATGTAAAACTTATTTACAAACTTGAATTTAATGGAATTAAAGTAATGTGTAAATAATATATTTATTACAGGTGTCTAAGGCAACTGTGGATACTGTATATACAGTTTCCATAGATTTCTGGGAGCAATACGATCCTTCTGAGGTCGGAGCGAAGGGTTTCGCCCTTATCGGTTCTGAGCTATTTCATATACCTGCTATTTGCTATCTATGCGGAAGCGCCGGTAAAGAGCCGGTAAGTAACGTTTGAAATATCGTTCATAGGTGGATAACAAGTAGACATGTAATAGTAATGCGTTATCTCTCTTCGAGAACTGTTAACATAAAGATTATTCTTTACAGCTGATCCACTGTCAATGCTGTTGCGAGCCATACCATGCCTTCTGTTTGGAACCCAGTGAATGGAACGTTTGTGCGCAGCCAAACTGGTGTTGTCCCCGGTGTACGATATGTCAATCCTGCCATCTCAGATCCGGTCCGAAATTATCCTGCATTCGTTGTCGTCAGTCGTTTCATCATTCGTGTCTGTCAAAGTCCGGTGTTAGCTCTAGATTGTACAGTCCCGATCGACCTTACGTTTGTCAGAGCTGTATTAAATGTAAAAGCTGCGGTAGCGAGGGTGTCAACGTTCACGTTGGTAACTTACCTCTCTGCTCTATGTGCTTTAAGTTGAGACAACAAGGAAACTATTGTCCTTTGTGTCAGAGGTGTTACAACGAAAACGATTTCGACACGAAAGTGAGTATCTACGCGATGATCTCGACGTAGAGTAAATTTACAGACACAAAATTTAACTTATATCTACGATTCATATGTTATATGTATGATTGCGTTATTTTAGATGATGGAGTGTAGCGAGTGTTCCTGCTGGGTACATGCCCGTTGTGAAGGTCTTTCCGATGAGCGTTACCAGATACTTAGTTACCTGCCCGATTCGATCGAATTCACATGCAGCCAATGCTCTTCCAATTCGAATTCCTCTATCTGGAGGAATGCCATAGAAGCGGAATTGAAGGCGGGTTTCATCGGCGTGATAAAATCTCTGAGTAAAAACCGCAAGGTTTGCACGGCTCTCAAGTGGAGTCCCAGAAAGGAGTGCCTCTGCAGGCCAGTTTCGAGCGTGAGAAAACTCGAGTTTCCCGAAGATAAGAGCGAGATGAACTGTGCGAAGGAAAACGAGGAATCGGAAGAGTGCAATGGCGACAAGTCCGCGGATACCGACTCGAATTCGAGTGCCAATTACAGGGACGGTATAAATAAGCTCGATTTGGAGGAACCTTCGGTGGACGGTCCCGGTAGAAAAGGTTTGCGACGGCTACGACAGAAATTTCATCTAAAAGAATGCTCGGTTAGGGTGAAGAACTGTGTTCCGAAGGACTCTCAAGACAACGAGAGAAAAGACTGGACAAATCAGGATTCGTCAGTATCTTCGAACGATGTCACGGAATGCCATTGTTCGGAGCAACAAATCATTGCGAGGCCCTCGCCCACTTTAATGTCTGTGAAACGTAAGGTGAATGGTAACGAGTACAAATCATTATCGCAATTTCATTGTGATATGGAGCACGTAATCAACCGCGTTGGTTCAAAGGATCTGTTAGAAACGTATCACGATATTTTACAAGAGGTCTTTCCATGGTTTACGCCGAAGGATTTTAAGAGCAGCGACGACAATGACGATATATTAACGCCTAGTAAAGACGTTGGCAACGACACCGCTTTGACGACGAAGTTTGATGATCCTATTCTGGAGGCATGGAAAGAGGAGGTGATGAAAGCGCCGAAAGCGATCGCGGCAAAAACGGCGAATCTGTATAATATCCATGTCGAGGACAGCAGATCATGTTGTTTGTGCAAAGGCTTGGGCGACGGACATGAGACGAAAGAGGGCAGGCTGCTGTATTGCGGGCAGAACGAATGGGTACACGCAAATTGCGCGTTATGGTCAAATGAGGTGTTTGAGGAAATCGACGGCTCACTGCAGAATGTTCACAGTGCCATTTCGAGGGGTCGTTTGATCCGCTGCTCCGAGTGCGGCAAGAAGGGCGCGAGCATCGGATGTTGCGCGAAGAACTGCAGCAATACCTTTCATTTTCCATGCGCGAGAAACATCGGGCTCGCTTTCAACGATGACAAAACGGTATTTTGCATTTCACATTCGAATAGTCACGCTAACAAATCTCTGCAGAACGAGAACGAGTTCAGTTTGAAGCGACCGGTGTACGTGGAGTTGGATCGTAAGAAAAAGAAGTTTGCCGAACCCAACAAGGTCAAACTGATGATAGGTTCTTTGATGGTCGACTGTCTGGGCACCATCGTTCCGGAATTCTCTGACACGACTGAGAAGATAATACCATGCGATTACAAATGCTCCAGACTTTACTGGTCTACAGTGAATCCATACAAGATCGTTAGATATTACATTAGAACTTATGTGCAGGTACATATGCCGGACGTCTCGTCCGACATGGAGAATAATATCACTATCGATCACAGCAAGGAGCGAGAAAAGGAAGAAGTGTCGACAGACGCGCAGAGGGTCGATTATTTGGCCGTCAAACAGACCTTAGATACGCTCATCGATATCGTGTGCAACAAAGAGGTTGATGAGAATTTAGCGGAGCAAAACAACACGGATCTTTTACCACCAGAACTGAAGGAGGCCATATTTGAAGATTTGCCGCACGATCTGTTGGATGGAATCTCCATGCAGGACATTTTTCCAAAGATGTCGTACGAGGATTTTTTAGCCATGGACTTGAAGAATGACGGTTCTTTCAGCACAGATTTGTTCAAGGATGACATGCTGTCGTCGGAGGTCGAAGAGACGATAAAGCCGTCAGAAAGCAAAATTTCCAAAATGGATTCATCTTTACTGGAATTGGGAGCGCACAATGATCTCTGGGTGCGATTGGAGGCGAAGACCGCGATGCAGGATCTCATGGACGACCTATTTAACTCAAAGAGCCAGAAACGCGGCGGCAGGGAGCTGAAACGATCCAAATCCGAGGTGATGTCGAATAATCCGTTGATTGTCGGCGGTCAAAGGCATCATCAACGTTCTTGTAGTCTCACCTGGAGCTGTAAACTAGACAACACCTATGGTTCTAACATAAAGAGGCGAAAATTGCCACGAAATCCATCCAGTACCAAGTCTAGCGAGACCGGTCTCATTGTTCTTGATGCACAAAATGAACGCACGTCCATGTTCCATGAATTGAGGATCCCGGAGAGTATCATGGTTACTGTGGGGAGAGGAAACACGCCTAATATACTATCCGACTCCGTGCGCGAGTTGAAGTACTGCATTGAGGATTCTACTGGACTGAATCGTCGCATGTTGCCAGCCAGGGACGACGCAAAAGAGCACAAGAGACTGTTCTGGCATTCGAGACAGCAGCAACCGCGAATAGTGCAGGTCGACGGTTCGGCTGACGCTAATAGCGCCAGCGAGTGCAGTTCACCAGAGTACAACGCCGAGGAGAAGAACACGAACCTGCAAACGTCCGAATCGATCCCGCAATTGGACGGCATTAACGATGAGCACTCGTCTGACGGGGGCGAGCCGATCGCGGAAAAGGAACTTGGTTCATACGTGCGACCTTCAAATCTTTTACACTCAAAACGTTTCTTCGGCTTCATCAGATCGCATGTGTCAAGTACCTGTGACAAGTCACAGAAGACGAAGAGTGGCAGTGGTAACCTTACGACCGCACCGACCGCCAGGTGCACTTTGCACAAGGCGGGAGTCCTGTTCAAGGAAAAGAATCTCAAGATGAATTTACAGATCCCGCAAGTGGATGGTGCAGGTGATATCTCGAGCGACGACGAGTGCGTCTCGTCACAACACATGATGACGCACGAGAGGCTGATTCGTACCTCATACGAGTCGTCGCCGTTCGAGCACATCGAAGTCACCTGTAAGAGGTGTGCTCGCACGTACCGTAACGAGGAGAGTTACAACCGTCATCTAGACAATTGCGACTCTATGATTACCAGCGATAGCGACTCAGAGACCATGGATAACAAGCTGGCGTCGCCAGAGTCGGGATTCTCACCGAGCATGGGCTCGCCGCAATTCATCACGCTTTCACCGTCCGAGGGCCATACTCTGACAACTGATTACACGGACATTCAAGCAACGTCACCCATCGAGGCGTCTGTGGCATCACCCCATCCGAGTATCCAGATCGAGCCGATCGCCCAGGCGATTATCACGCCGCAGATCCATGCGACACATGCCACCGTCGAGACCGTGCACCAGACAGTATTAACGTCCAACGATGTGATCGTACAGACTCAGTACACTCGTAGGACCACCACCCTGCCGAACCCAGCAGTATTACCTACTCAGGAAAGCACGGTGCAGATAACGGAGATCACAGAACCGCCGTCCGTCTCCAGCGATTCTAACGTTACGGCGCACGGCATGGTGAACACGCCAATGAATTCGCCGGACAGCACGAGCTCGCAGACCGTCCCAAGCCCGGAGATGTCGCCCAATTACTCGTCCATGGGCGTGCAGACCGCGCAGGAGTCCGCGCAGACAAACGCACAGATCGCCCGAGTCCCCTCTAAGTCGAAAAATTTACGGATGGCCAAGTCCAAGGCCAAGAGCGTCAAGTCGCAGCAACATGTTCCGAAGAACGTGATGCAGGCACCGCATAATGCCGTGCACAATGCCAGATTCCAACCGACGGCGATGACGAACACCCCTCAGGTAATCCAGCTACATCAGGCTAACCAGAGACCGCCCACGGTGATCCTTCAGCAAGTGGCATCGCCAGGCATCGTGTCTGCTTACGTGGAAGCCCTACAGCAGCAATCCGGCCAAAACTTACAATACATCACGACGATAGGCGGCGGACAGCACGAGACCGGCTTCAAACCGCAGCTGATCGCTGCGAATCCCTTAGTGCCGGGCACCTACATACAGGCACCGTCCACCGACAATCTATTGGCGCTGCAGAATGGCGGTATATCGATATTGCCGAGTGTGCAAATCGCGCAAACACAGCCTACAGTATTGGGTACTATCATACAACAACAACCCAGTGCGATCCAATGTGGCGTTATATCGTCGGAGCAGCTGCTGTTGAGCTCCACGCCCACCCTGGAAATGTTCACCGACCCAACTGGTGGTATGTTTGTCTCGAATCAACCGATGTACTACGGCTTGGAAACGATCGTTAGCAACACCGTGATGTCGTCTAGTCAGTTCATGGCCGGCACCGTGCCACAGGTATTGGCTAGCAGCTACCAGACGACAACACAGGTGTTTCAAGCGTCCAAGCTGATGGAGCCCATCGTGGATGTGCAAGCTGTGCCGGGCGTGCCTACTGTGACGTCGATGCAGAATGTATCGAGCATGCCGAACATGTCTGGCGTACCCAACATAACCGGCGTGCCTAACATAGCGAGTGTGCAAAGCGTGAGTGGTATGTCCAACGTGTCCGGAGTACCTTACGTGGTGGTGAATCAGTCGGCGCCGCCGCTGCCACCGGTACCAACGGCAGCTCCGGCACCACCCGCGCCAGTACCAGCATTGGTATCGGCGTCGGTACCAGCACCAGCATCGATCTCAGCACCAACGCTATCAGTGGAACCAATCGCGACGCCGCCGCAGATCAACATTTCTGCCACGTCCCAAGAGCGAGTTTACGGTGGCATCGCGTGTAGCGCCGTGTCACCGGTATCGTGTCAAAATACGAACATAGATCATCCGATGGCATCGATTCAGGTGGCAGACGTGTGCTCGTCGAACGCGGTGACACCGACAAAGCTATCACCGCTGGTACCACCACCGCCGCCGCCGCCGCCGCCGCCGCTGTCACTACCACCGGCATTGTCGGCACCGCCACCGCCACCGCCACCTCATGCGATGCCGATGATTCCCCGCGTCGCTGTGAGACCTAGTCCGGTCGCACATTCGGTCCAGGCGAATCACGGAGCCGCCTGGAAGATCACCGAGTCGTTGTTCGGCGCGGAGCAACCGATGAGCAACAGCGTGCGGCCGTACTTTGACTCGAAGCACGTATCGGAGAACACCAGCATGATCAAATCCAGCATATCATCGTCCAAGATACCGCCGCTATCGAATCATTATGTCACGCAGAGAAATCTAATTGTAAATAACAAGTCCAACCACGATGTAAATAGCATGCATAAGAGCTACAGCGGCGGTATCGCGTTGAGTTCGAACTCTGCAAACACGAACGTCAACAGTAACGGCCCGGTCGTCTGCAATTCCAGTCCCGTGCAGAACAAAATCACAGTGCCGACGAGCAACATGCCGACCAGTCGACCGATGAACAGGGTGCTGCCGATGCAGGCGGTGACGCTCAAGCAGGATCCGGCGAAGAAGGATGACTTGGCGATCGAAGAGCCGACGAAACCGGTGATCAAGCCAGCCGAGCCGGAAATTGTGGAACCGAGGAAGGAAATCACCGAGCAGATCGTACAGCTAAAGAAACCTGAAACCGCGCTCGACGACATCAGCGACAGTATCAAACTGAATACGGAGACTATAGAGAAGGTAAAGGAGAATTTCAAACTGGAGCTCGACAAGGAGAAGCTGCAGAACACCTCGTTGAAGATAGTGCTGCAGAAGCAGTTACAGGACGGTTCTTACAAGATCACGCGCAACATGAAGGCGGTCACTCAAAGTAAAAAGACACCGCAGGTGACATCCGTGGAGATATTGCCATCGAAGCAGGTACCTCAGATTGCGTCGTTACAACTGCTGCCGATCAAGACGTTCACGCTCAAGGCGAACAAGCTCGAGGATAAGGTAAAGCCCGTGGACGCGAAGGTGAACATACTTAAGGCGAAGGCGCCGCCCGTAGCGGTCAAGAAACCCAGAATAGTGACCAAGTCGATCAGGCCGCTACGAAGCGATCCGCAGCAGAATCCACCGCTGGTGCAGAACAACTGCTCGAAGGGACCGATCCTGATGTACGAGATCAAGTCGCAGGACGGTTTCACCCATACCGCCTCGTCTATGACCGAGGTCTGGGAGACGGTGTACCAGGCGGTGCAGAATGCGCGCAAGGCCCACAACCTGCCCCCGCTGCCTCACAACCCCTTGTGCGAGAGTCTTGGCTTGGAGAACAATGCGGCCATTTACCTGATCGAGCAATTGCCGGGCGTCAACAGATGCAGCAAGTACAAGCCCAAATTCCATACTCTGGCGCCGCCGAAAGCCGACGAGATGGAGAACGATTTGCCGGCGGCGTGCGCCAACGGGGCGGCACGAGCGGAGCCTTTCAAGGGCAGAAAAGTGCACGACATGTTCAGCTGGTTGGCTTCGCAACACAGGCCGCATCCTAACATAATTACAATATCGGAAACGGAATCGAGGTAAAAGAGCTCGTTGCATATGCACAGATAAATTAATTTATAATTTCTGATATATTTGATTATCAATATGAATTTTAATAGCATTTCCGCGTGGTCTTGTGCACCACCGATGTGATGCATTTGCATTTATATTAACAATCGCGTATCATTTTTTGATATACAATATACATTATACATTGAATGTAAGTTGTATTTCTCTGGATTATACATAGAATCTGTAATATTTCAGATAAAAAAGAAGCAAGCGCCGTTGTTAATTTATTCAATAGAGTATAGAGTATTGTGACGAATGTTTCAGGCGAGCCGCGAGTACCAATTTGCCCATGGCAATGCGCTTTAGAATACTTAAAGAAACATCAAAAACATCTGTCGGTGTGTATTATTCCCACATACATGGTAGAGGACTGTTTTGTTTGAGAGATATCGAGCCTGGTGAAATGGTCATTGAATACGCCGGTGAAGTAAGTAGCAAACAAGTATTCATAAATATTAGGAGGTTATGTCGCGATATTTATAATTGATATCGCTATTACTATTATCATTATTGAAATTATTGTCATTAGGTTATTCGATCTTCCTTGACCGACAAAAGAGAGAAGTACTATGACAGCAAGAACATAGGCTGTTACATGTTTAAAATCGATGATCATCTAGTTGTTGATGCTACTATGAAAGGCAATGCAGCTAGATTTATCAATCATTCGTGCGAGGTATGAGACATTCCTTTCTTTTTCCTTTTACCAAGTATTTACCTAATAATTTAAATTGACAAAAGCTTTTATTACTTAATAACATCGTTACTTGTATCAATGTTTTTAAAATATATTAAAAAAAGTATAATTATCTTAAATTGCATTATGTATAATTTGATTACATAATATATAATCAAGCGTTAAGTTAATATTAATACCGTTATGTAATCGTTACGTACGATAACATTACATATACATGATACATTTAAATTTCTGCGATAAACTATTATATGAAAATCTATACGTTACAGCCAAACTGCTACTCGCGAGTGGTGGACATTCTAGGTAAGAAACACATACTGATTTTTGCTCTTCGTCGCATCATTCAAGGGGAGGAGTTGACGTACGACTACAAATTCCCATTCGAGGATATCAAGATCCCGTGTACTTGCGGTTCTCGCAAATGTCGCAAATACCTCAACTGAGACTGCGTATATACAGCTTATCCTAAGCAGCCGACCGATGACAAAGAAATGAAATAATATGTGCTATAATTGCGCGCGCGCTTTCGAATAGGATTCGTTTTATTGAATGTTATTCATTTTACTCATCATCAAACTATTTTCAGAGATTGCAGCTTTTTATTACTATAAAAGAACATAGATTATACATTTTAAATATTAGAAGGCCAGACGTAATACGCGAAGCACGGCGGTTACGACGATGTTACTTTAGACAGCTACGTTCCTGTAGTTGATTTAACTGGAAGGTATATATACACGTATACCTATAGCAATAAACCATTCGAGTATGTCCCGCTTTCGTATCCGAAAAAGTCGTGCGTTTTACTACACGCTTCAGACTTTTGAAAGTGTTACTTTATTCACGCCTGTGCTTTCTCGCACGACTTTTAGACTCTACCTATTATCTACTATATTGAGGCTTAAGTGTACAAGTTATCTTACACTTTACACTAAATGCGAGTGCTCCTTAGTTCGCATAATTCCTGTGCATCTTGCACGAGATGGATCTCTCGATGATTTAATCGGGTTTGAAAACAAACTCTTCCCCTTATAGACGAACGTGTCGATGAAAATGGAAAATGGTCTCGCGAAAGTATGGTAAGAGAGCGACGGATTTTCGATATAATGATCGCAGCTTTCACAGAGCCATTTATATTTCTTTCGAGTGTCGCAAGATAAAAACATAAATGACATAAATAATCGTGTACAAATGATCTTATCAAACGCGTGAACATAAAATAACGCGACAATTGTATATTTAAATGATTTGTGTAAATTTTTTAAATTTAGTGTACAGTGTACGACTAACTTCGTGACATTTCATGTCTGCTGTAGGGCCAGATTTCAAATGTTTTTGTAAAATATGTAATTGTTAGACTAGATATATCGTCTTTGATGTAAGTACAGCAAACCAGTTTTAACTTAAGTTAGGAATGTAGGCATTAAGGAGAGAGATAGAGAATGGCAAGTGAGAACAGTCTCCTGTAGCAGGATATTGTTCGAAGGTGTACCTACTTTGGCAGACATTGATACAATTTTTTGTTATTTACGTGGCGTCATTGCCGAGAGGATATTTTTGTTTTTCAGATCAAGTTTCATTTATTCGTACGTGAAAATGACGAAGTGAGCTCGAGTTATTATTTGCCTTCTTGGTTTTTTTCCTTTTTGTACATTTTTTAGACGTCGCATCTATATATTTGTGCTTCCACCTTGCCAAGATCATGGTTCATCGAGTTTATTATCCGAATTCTATTGTCCGAATGATACGATATTTCGTTTGACGATTATTTAGTAGAATCGCTAATAGTTTTCAATAATCCTTTTAAAAAAATTTCTATCAAAAATCCAGTTTGTTCGTTCAGACCGACGATTTATGCATTGTTTGAGGATAAACGTCTCCGGGTACGTTTCCGGGGAACGTTTGTGATATTTTCCCATAATGGGAAATATATTAGAGATGCTTTTACATAGGAATATATATTTTACATTTTTACGGATATATTATATACATACATATACCATGTATTCCGTACCAATATCCTTCTGTGAAGTCCAGTTTTGCCTTACTTTTACATGTACCTACGCTTTCACCCGGTGATAGATTTAGATATATATTTACGCAAATGATATTTTATATTCGAAACTAACACAACCGCAACAACGGCGTAGCACGGCGCCCTCCGACACAACTACGACGATGTAATTTAGCGCGATTTAATCAATTTCTGCCGAGGTGGTAGTCCCTTAAATTTTGGTGCTCCATGGACACCGTTAAGTGCACTTTTCATGAAAAAATGGCCTAGAGTAAGAGATAGTAAGATTGCAGTGCGGAAGTGTTTGATAATAATAAGAAATGCGTTATACGAAGAATATTGATCGTGAATTATTTAAAGAGGTAATATAAAGGGGTGAAATATGGTGGCAGGAGAGCGCATTATTTGAGCACGCGAATAATGTCAGACGTGCGATTTTAATCGGCCTGGTTTGGTACAAAGCGCGTACGCTGAGTTGTAAAAAGTTATGAAAAACGAGGGAAAACGGAAACCTGTTCTGGTCACGTGAA
Organism: Temnothorax americanus; assembly: GCF_048541705.1. Lineage (NCBI taxonomy): Eukaryota > Metazoa > Arthropoda > Insecta > Hymenoptera > Formicidae > Temnothorax > Temnothorax americanus. The sequence goes on along the minus strand of NW_027509338.1, from coordinate 9,650,855 downwards.
ATTGCCATTTTTTTTTTTAGATATTTTGTGAATCTTTTTTTTTATATTACGATTACCGATAATTAATAACTATTATATTCGAGGATGAATATTGTTAATATAATGATAATTAATTTTAATCTGTACATGAAAAGTAATACGACTAGTAAGGATGGTAACTTACTTGAAAATATAACAATGTTAGATATTTTATTGATATTTATTGATTATGAACGAGATGGTATTAGGGTTGACGGAAAAAAAAGTACTAACGTAAAACTTGAAAACGATGCAGGACCGGTGCACATATATGGTAGTCACATTGATATATTGACGCGGATACAAGAATCAGAGCCTTTCTTTTCTTTCTAGCAAACGTCTACGGACGTCAGAATTAATTTTGGCTTTACAAAGTGTATACTCCGTAGGCATACATACCATGTAACCCGATTTTCGCATCGCTATGTATTATGATTGTAAATTGTAGGCTATCCATCATCGTCCGATTTCATTTCTACACTCGCGAATAGACTTAAATTCTCAATACATTGTTCTTTTCTCATTTGTTATCACCGACGACTTCTGTAAAGTATCCACGCGAGTACTTTGGGCAAAAAGGTGGAACAGTTTGAGCGTGTGCTTGTAGCAAGACACAAAAAGTGTGCGAGAGAGAGAGAGAGAGAGAAAGAGAAAGAGATTTTTACTTGTCTCCCGATAATCCTTGCCTGGTGAATGCGAACGAATATCTATATCGGGTGCTTTCTGAAACATACTCTGTGTCTTTTTAAACTCTACTCTTTAAACTGCGTACGACCCACCTTAGTATTACGCATACAGCCTTCATCATCATTATTATTATTATTATCGCTATTAATTATAATCTATACACACAAAAAAAAAGAGGAGAAAGAGAGAAAGAGAAAGCATAATACATCACTACTCAAGTCACTCGTATATTTGGGCACATTTAAGCACCGTTTGTTTACTACACCCATCAGCACCCTTTCAAAAATAACGCTGCGTGTGAAGAACAGTACGACGAATAAACGTGTAGTCTAACAATAATTAAAGAAAAAAAAATGATACTAATGTATAGATGTAATAGGTAGATCGTTTCTCTCCGACTTTTACGCATGTTTTACCTTTCGACAAGAGACGGACTCGCTCCGAACGGGCGTCGCGTTGTTCCCAGCGTTGCGTTTAAAAATTGCGAGTGATTATGTTGCTTCGCGGAAACGATGACCGCGCGGCGCGTATTACCGCGTTCTCGGGACGCGACGCGACGGTTTCGGCGCATCGTCTGACACCAATTGCGATCTCTCACAACCGGGAATTTCGTCTCATCGCGCACTTTCGATCTATTTCTTTATTTTCTCTTCTCGATAGAAGGATAAGCTGAGGAGATTAAAATATTCTTACGATTTAAGGGATTAGAGGAGAAAGAAAGGGGAGAAAAATTGAAATGTAAAACGCTTCTTAAGACGTGTATAAAACTACTATTCTAACGTTTAAACGGAGTGTAGAATTTTGAAATATTGTACTTGTTTAAAAAGAAAAGTAAGAGGGGAAGGACGGAAAATAACGATTGTACCGACAAACTCGGTACGGCGCGGCGGTACGAAAGGGAAAAAGAAAAATTGAAAAAATTGTCTGTGATTATCAGTCATAATAATCTTTAGGTCGACATATTTTTTAGAGAATATTTTTTAGGAAATTACAAAATTTACGATATATCCCTATTATTGATATGATATTGGATCAGACACACGCGCTATACGCATAATAATATTAAAAGTGAAATTGAGGAAAAAAATAAAGAATGACGAATTGTAAAAGTTGCAAACTGTTTAAATAGAGTTACAAAATAGTTGAGATTCGATGGCTGTTGTAAAATATTCAGTGTTTGGACAAATAATTATTAAAAAAAAAAAAATTATTTATAACTAATATCGAAGTACGGTAATATTATTATATCGCATATTAACACAGTAGCGTTTTTATCCCTTCTTGCGTTTGCATATATTTATGACGGACATAGGTTGTAGGGAGAGAAAGAGAGAATTTTCGGTGAACGGTGACCCGGACCGAGCAAAACTCACTCTCGCGATTAAAAAATGAGTACGATTAAATGAACGAGGAAACGAAGTTGCGGAAACGAATCCGAAGGGGGAGAGGGAAGGGGGGAGGTACAGGGGGCATTTGCCACACGTTTTTTGCGTGTAAATTGTCGTTATCAATCCATCTACTTATCGTAGAGAACTTATGAAGTTTAATCGTAATATCTACATTAACCGAGAAAAAGGTACGCCGTACCGCATAGGAAAGGAAAACACATAGCCGCTTTCGTCACAGGACACATACACACGTTACATACACACACGGAAAAAGACACACAGATATTGCCCATGTTTTGTAATTAAATGTTTTGTTAGTATATATATTATACGAGAAAATTAACAAAATAAAAACACAAGTGGAAATATGAGAGAAACATGTGCGTGTTGTAACATTTTGATATGTGCGCGACGTATATTCCTCTCTTTTTGCGTAGGAGCGTAATTTGGCGTGCGCCAATGTCGACATGTGCGCGGCAAACAACATTGTCGACATCGGCTGCGTTCGCTTTGGGCGTTTTTTTTTTGCTGAAAGCGTCAGTCTATCTTTATTGCTCATTACACGTTGAAAAAAGATGGAGCGATGCTTTCACAAAGCACGAAAGCATTGTCGTTACGGACCGATGCCTTCTCAAATGCCGGGTTCGCGCAAATTAAAATCACATCGGAGCCCGCGCACCATGCGAAATGTCAATTCCTCTTTTATAATGCTATCTTATTTTAGTTCTGAGAATTCGAGACAAATCGAGGAAAAATATATCATTAGACTCACTCGGTTCTTAATTTATTACGTGAAAGCTTCTCGGGACTCGTGTTGAAGAAACAATAAGCTTTCTCACTGTTTTTCTTTTAAATATATATCGGAATATTTTTCAAATTATATACTTCGTACAAGTTTATTTTACCTGGAGTTTTCGAAATTAAAAGTAAAATTGTCGAAGAAATATAATGGAATTCAGATTAAATATTTGACGAAAGAGGTCAGTGATCCGAAAGATTCTTGCGTAACAAAAGGGCAAGACGATCCTCTGCCAACGTTCATTTTACAACTGCCTCGGGATTGAATACTTTTCGCGCGGTAAAACTCGCGGCGGGACGAGTAATAACAGAAGCGCTATACACCGTCTCGTATAATTACGGGGACGTGCGAAATCCGCGGAGCGGATTCGCCGCATCGAGGAGTCCTTCTCGCGTGCGAGACGCACCGCGCCGCGCACTCGCCCGATCGTCCTCCGCGATTATCACAGCGACGCGCCTCAACGAGATCGCACGCACGTACGCACATACGTGTGCAGCCGAGAGATATAATTCGCGGCCGTCAGAGTCCGTGCGTCTCGTTAGTCTCAAATATCGCCGGGGCGCGCAATTAGTCGCGAGAGACGCACACAGCGACCAATCTTAATTATCTCGCTGCGTCTCGTTCCCACGAGCGAACGGAGCGAAAAAGGCGACAAGCGTCGCGTTCCGTTCGTTCGACGACGCGTCGCGGTCGCGCCGCCGCCGCGCCGTTGCGGCTCGCGCTCGCGCTTTTTATTACACGTGTGTGAGAATTTTTTCGCCCACACGTTTATATACGCAGGTACAATTACGTGCGTGCGCGCGCGCGTGGTCGAGTCACGCGCGAACGGCCACGGCGAGTACGGCGAATACGGCGATGCGTCATGGCACGGACGACGCGACGCGACCCGGGTCGCGGCCGGCTCCGTCTCTCCGAGGAAATAAGCGACGCGTCGCGCGCATTTTACGCGCGTTGCGTCCACGTTGGACGCGCGGCGGCAAGACGCGAGCTTTGGCTTTATACTCACCGCGCGACGCAACAAACGCATGTACGTACGATGAACCGCGGGACGCGCGTTTATTTACATTTTTTTTTACTTCGCAACTTCGCGCAACTTAACGCGCGTTTAACAATTCGCACTTTCGTGCGGTTTAATTTCCGCGCTGAAGCATCGGCTAGCGATAACGCCGAACGTCAAGCTTATATATTTTGTTGAGGAAAATGGAAAGAAGATACGCGAGACTTTGAATCCGTTTTTCAGGCGAATAACGTATATTTTACATGGCGAAAATATACGATGAGTTTTTCGTAGAATTAGTCGACCGTTTAACCCTTTGCTCCGAGACGCGTACTTTCATAATACAACAACGCCGCCGTCGCGTCAGGATAAAAATATGAAACAAATATGAAAGAAGTTAAATTTCGCAAAACATATACTTATACATAAAACCGTCCGCTATGACGACTCTTTCAAAAAAATCGACGCGCTGTTTACTGAGTTTGGAAAATGTATACAAAATTTACACAATGCTATTATTAGACTACCAAGATCCAGTCCGAACCGTAAGGCTGAGTTTCCACTGAGCGCGTCACGCGTCGCGTCGTCCGAGTTGAACCACGCAAAACATCCCCGTTCGATCCCGTCACAAGAATGTAATGAAATGGGATGTTTTGCGTGGTTCAACTCGGACGACGCGACGCGTGACGCGCTCAGTGGAAGCTCAGCCTAAGTCTGTCTTTCTCTCTAATTGACTGCGATCATATCAGTCCTGTTTCACTTTATTTAATATTACTTTTTCAAAGGATTACGAATACATACTTAAAAATGTAAAAATTAGTTGCCTTTATCGCGAAGTATCAATATCCGTTTAAATTATTTAACTTGAATCTCGACGATTTTGATTCTCTTCTTCTAAAACATTCGTCAGAGAACGCGCGAGATGCAGTTATTTCGATCTTCCGGCAACGCGCGTGACCGGCAACACCGGCATGACCGGCATCTTGGCCGGTCGCGCCGGCCGCGCGGCGGCGTACGTACGTACATACACACGGTGGAACGTTCCGCATTTGTTTACACCGCAAATTACTTGCCTCGCTTTATCCCCCGCTCGCCGACCCCCGGCGCGCGATCGACATAAACTCACCGTGACGGATTCAATGGAACGCCCGTTAAAACAAATGCGGTTTTGACGCGCCGCGTTCCGCGGGATGTTCCGCATTCCGCGTCCAGGCGTGATTTAGCCTGAAGACACCGAATACGCGCTTTACGCATTTCGAGCGCGAAGCGGAGAAATAGCGGCCAGAAATAGCCGAGCGAACGCACGCGAAAAGATTGAAGGGAGAATTATATTTGATCGAGAGGAATTTCAACGTAAATCTTAAAAATAAGAAAAGAATGCGATCGATGCGCGCGCGCGTGTCCTATACAGTTGAAAAAAGATTGAGATTTTTAATCATCGGGCGTCGCGTCGGTTTGATATCGGTTTGTGAATTAAACGAATGTGTTATATATTGCATATATATATATACACGCATCCTCTTACTCACAATAGTTTAATATTTATAATGATTCGTAATCTACGCAAAACGTATGCGTAACAAGTTAAGAATAGGGAACGGTTGGCCGGTGAATCAACAATGTTCGTCGAGTCGCGGAAATTAATAACAAAAGAGATGATCGATATATCTATACATATATTATTTGAATGAAATTGTCTCCAAGTTTATATAAAAATAATATCTCTTTATTACAAATATATCTCACAATTAATGGAAAATTTTTGTCCGTTATGCACGCAATATATTCATCGCAATAAAACGTATTGGTATGAACGTCAGGTCGCGTCAGAAAATATTGCGCGTGAACATTTTCGTTAATTCATTATGACAGGATCACACGTGAGAATAAAGCCTAAACGAATCTATATTCATCGACGTTTCTCCCTAAAGCGTCGATAGGTAAGAATGAAAGGAAGGTTAAGGTTGGTAAGAATCATTCTATATAAAGTACTCTCTGCGCGTGGATGGTACAGCCCGCTCGTTCAATCGAGCTTTCAAAATCGCACGCGCGCGGAATCCTATTTTAAATTCTTCCATCGTTATCTCCATCTTAAATTAAATCCACGCGCAGCCCGGTCCGTTTATAAATCACTAGATTCATGGATCCGCGGATTCTCGCTACACCTGATCTTCCCGCATTCCCCGATCCCTCCCCTCTCTCTCTTTTTTTCTGATTCTGGCAGCCGACAGCCGGAATCGTCCAAAATTACGCGGCTAGTGCGCCAAGGAAGCGCGAGCGCGCAAAACGTATAAGCGTCGCCCACACGTCTCCGTCGCTTTCCGCCTCCCCGGCGATCGCCCGTCGCCCGTTCTTACGTCACGATTGTTCTGTTCGCGCCTCCGCGGCCCGCGCGCGCGCTCGCGCGCATTTGTTTCCGCGGAACAGTGAATAACCTCTCCCGGCCGGCCCGGCAGTTCGTTCTCACACGCGCGCTCGCGCGCACGCGCTCGCGCACATATGCGTGTAAACGAGCACCGAGCGCTCGGGAACCAGGTTGCTGCCACCCTCTTCCCCCACCCCCACCCCCTTCGGCCGATCGCGTTGCCGTTCCCACTTCCCACCTCTCGCCCTCCCGCCGCCCCCGCCGTCGCGCCACGCTGCGCGTTTTCTCCGGCGATTTCAAGAAAGCCATATAGCTCCTTTCTGCCTTCGGTCGTCCTCTCCCGTCGTCGTCGTCCCTCCTCCGGAGGGGGCTCGGCTCCGCTCGACGGGACCGCGACTCCGTCGCGTGGTTCGCCTCGGCAACGAAAGGTCCGCTCCGCGCGTTTCCCCGCTAGTCTCGCTCTCTCCTGTTCACACTCGCCCTTCGTCTCCCCCACAATGCGTTCGTACCGTTCAGGTACGTGACGAGCGGACGCTCGTTCCCGAGAGAGGGTTTCGCGACGGGACGCTTTTCTCTCGTTTTTCGGTTTCGAAAAATGACGCAATCGCGATTCCGCGTCGTGGAAATACAGGGACCAAAAGTCGCTCTATCTCTTGCCATCGTTTGCTCCGCGAGCATCGACTGTATTCGCGCGTTGGTTCAGTCGTCTGGTTTTCGAGTTGAAAGTCATTTGTGAGATTTTCCTCTCGTCGCTATTAAAGAGATATTTGCGCGCGAGAGGCGAGGATACCAAGAGTACGCCGTAAAAGCGAAAATGAAAATGATCGCCGTACGAAGGGTAAAAGCACGTAATAAGGCGACGTGCAACGAGCTGTGAAGATCGTCGCGTGTCGCATCCACCTGTCCCCTCTCCCCCTGCGTGAGTTTATTTACATACGTAAAACATACGTCTGTAACGAAACGTAGGCATCCGCGGAACGCGTCGTAGCCTACATACGTCACTGCTCCCGCGAGAAGCGAGCGACGAGGTGTTAGTCACCTCAAGGACGTTCGTTGTAATTGGGATAGGTCGGACGGAACCGTCGGTGGAACGAGGAAGGAGCGCTGCGACGCGGCGGGAGAAAGAGAGGGATCGAGAGAACGGAGTCGCGCACAGTGCACACCGCCGAGATACAGTGGAAACGCATGTCGCGGCGGAGGAGCGCGGAGCGCGTGGAAGAGAGAAAGAGGAATCGCGGGGGGTGGCGGGGAGCGGGCGAGCGGAGAGAAGGAATGCGCGCGCGCGCGCGACAGAGAGAGAGAGACGGTTGAATTTTCGTTTCGACATAAAGAAGAAACGCGAGCGCGAGAGAGGGAGCCGATTACGAGGGTATCTCGCGGGGAACGAACGACGAAGATGGAGAACGAGGGTGGCCGGAGCGTAGCGCGGAACGAAGAGAGAGGAAGAGAAGAGGGGCGACGGCGCGGTGGGGCGACGCTCGCGAGTGGTGGGGGGAGAGCGGACGGGGATATACGATATACGCCATACGGGATTACGGGGAGAGTCATCCGCGCGCCGCCGGTGTCGCGAGTATCCGTAAATGGCGCCTCGCCTAGCCGTGAACGTCGGCGCGTCACGGACCCCTTTTTCTCTCTCTTCTCTTTCTCTTTCTCTCCCTCGCTCTCGGCGAGAGCGGGCTTTCCGCGCGCGTATAGTCCACGGTGAAACGAAACGACTCGAACGACGGTGAACGCGGACCCTACCCTGCCTTTTTTCTCTCGGTACACGGTATACAGAGATACCGTCGTTACCGTCGGGACCCGCGGTATTGCGCGACGTGCGGGTGCGAATCGCGACCGCGAGTCGCGAGTGCGTGCATCATCCACGATCCCTGTCTTTCTCTCTCTCTCTCTTCTCCCTACCCCTACCCCGCCACCTCTCGATCCTCCGGCCCGTCGACCGCTACCTGCCTTCAACCTCCAACCCCTCTCCGTCGCTCTCTCTCTCTCTCTTTCTCTCGCTCGCCGCGCCAACGACGTGTCCCGCGCGCGCTCGGCCGCTCGGCTCGGCGCTCGCTTGTGTTTCCTCCGCGGGCTCGGGGCAATCGTGGCTCTCTTCCCGGCGTGTGCGCGTCAATGCTCAGTGGCGCCCTTCGTCGAATTCGCGTGCAGGCAACATGGAGGAAGGTGCGGTGGTGCTACGATAGTGGTTTCCAAGCGAGGAGAGTGCTACGCGACGACGACGACGACGACGACGACGGCGACGACAGCAGCGCCGTCGCGGTGCCCGGAACGACGAGTGTATCGGCTCCTATCGTCTGCTGCTACTCCTTGGCGATCGCCTCCTCCTCCACCTCCTTGCCCGTCGTCTCCTTCGCTTCCTCCTCCTTCTCATCTCCGTCACCTCCTCGGCCGTCTCTTCCTCCTCCGCCTCTTCCTCCTCCTTCCCCCTCCTCTCCCCCTCTTCCTCAGCTTCTTCCTCCTTCCTTGGTGACTACGACGGCGGCGACGACGACGACGACGACGGCAACGGCAACGGCAACGGCAACGACGAGTCAAAGCGCCGGTTTCCTCGCCTCTGTTCGGACCGGCGATCACGTCGCCGCGGAACCTACAGGTAAAGAACGTCCCCGGGACTTTGCAACCCTTTCCCTCTCTCCCTCCGGGACGGAGGGACGCCGAAGCGCTCGCGCATCTTACTTTCCTCTCTTCCTCCTTCTCCTCCCGCTTCTCCGCTCCTGCCTCCCTTCGTCCCCCGGTCCCTCCGCCGCCTCGTTACCGGATTCGACCATTCCGGGTCGGACGTCGGACGTCGGAGTGGCGACGGAAATGTTTGTGCCCGCGATGAGTCGACCCTTCTTGTCGTTGCTGCTGCGCGCGTGACGGAGAGACGCGCGACTTTAACCTTCGATGAATTATTTTCACGAATGTCGAAGAACGGGAGATTCGCGAGCGATTCTCTTTGTCCTTTCCCCGCCGGACGAGTCCTCCCTTCTCCCCTCGGAGGACAGTCGTCTGTTTATCTGGAGTGAAAGGGGGGTTGATGCTCGCGCGGGGGACGATCCGTTCTGCGATCGTTAATTAAATAGATCCGCTCGCCGTCGCGCTACGGGTAGGGTGTTTTTAAAAATCGAGGAAAGGAGAAACGAGAGAAAGAGAGAGATCGTATGATTTCGAATACGCATCCACCACTCTCGGCGTGTGTTTGTCTCGCTTGTTTGACTGGCGCGTTTTCAAAAATAGGTCGCTACGGCACCTAACGATACAGCGCGACGCGTACCCGAAGTTAACAACGACGAACAACCGTGTTACGTTATTTCGAAGTCTCGCAGAACTCGCTATAGAGGATCGAGAACACTTGCGAAACGACGAAAGGTTATTCCACCGGTGGTTGGAGCCCGAAAAGTGTGTGCGAACACACGTGTATTCTCGAGTATTTGGAAAACCACGCGAGACTTTCCCGAATCGTAATTAATTGATTTGAAATCTCGGAACGAATCGATTTTCGTTTCTTTATTTTTTATTTTTACTCGATTTTTTTTTCTTTATTCGATTCCACGCTTTTTACCCTGAAAATTCGCGCTACGATTTCGTCATCGAATCGCGCGATTGAGCAGGATTCTCTTGTCGGGACTCGCGCTCGGTAACACCGGCTCGTTTACGCGCGCGGCAACGGCGAGTTCATCCCTCGGGAATCGCGCGCGGCAACGGCGACGCGTCCGCGAATCGATACGCCGCTTCGTTCGGCCAGTCGCTGCACGCTGATGGCTCGCCGGCTCTTTAACGTGGTGCATCGATAAGAGGCCCCCGGAGGCGTTATCGCGCGAATACGCCGGCACGGTTGCCGCGAGCCGCGCGAGACTCATGTGTGCCGTAATATTTCCGCGACCCCCCCTCCCCCGGCTGTTTCCCGCGCGTCGCTTACCCCCGGGCTAAAATTTCTTTATGTAGATAGAAGAGCGAAGGGAGAAGAGAGAGAGAAGCGGGAAGAAGAGGGAAAAGTCCAAGATTCGGTTGTGCGCGAACGTGCCTTTTTTTCGTTTTAACGTCAATTAGTTCAGCGCGCGCGCGCGCGCGCGAGTTTCGGAGTTGCGTTTTTTCATTTTTATCTTTATTCTTTAAATTGTGAATCGTTGGACAACTCTCGAGAGAAGGATTCGATAAACGTCCATCGTAAAATGTAACGAAACAATTTTCTTAATAACAATAATGATTTTACAAGCCTGAGAGTTAACGTATAGAATTAAACGCTCATATTCGCGCGCAACCATAGTGAGAGATACGCGCGTTCGTCTTCCTACATTCGTACCGTAGATCGTAATATAAGGAACGGAGTCAGGGTCGCCGCGTGTTGTCAGCTAGAGTTCTTTGTTTAGGAGAGACCGGGAGACGACGATCCCCACGGCCGGGCCGAGTCGCGACAACCGGGTCGCGCCGGATCGTCGTGGAACGCGTCTTATCGTCCATTCGTCGTCGGTCGATCGATCGACCGGGGAATCGACGATCCGGCTGACGAGAGACGACGACGGCGAACATGTGCTCCTCCGACTCTCGTCGCTGAATCGCGCGGATAAGGTCGAGAGGGAAAGGGAAGCGCGCGCGGCGCGGCGTTACGTCGTCGATCGCGTTGCACGCGGCGGCGTGAGTCTCGGGTCTCGGCCGATTCCCCCCTTTCCGCGTTAAGAATTGCGTGCGCGAGGGTCGCTTTCGCGTACGACGCGACACAATGGGAAAAGTTCACTCTTGCGGATCGCGTCTCGTTGCGCTGCTGTCGGGAATTGTGCGCGTCGCCGCTGATAACGCGAGACGCGAGCAACGGCTCGGATAAAAACGTTAAAAATGGCTACGTTATGACGGACGCGTCGAATTTTCTTACGCTGCAAGGTTGACACTGATATACCTGCTTGATCATTGTTCTTCTGGAGCGAGCGCCGATACGCGGTGATCAATTTAAATAGCGGTCCATTATCGCTTATTGTCCGACTATTTGCGTCGGAACACAAATTTTTTAATTCGACGAGGATAAACGAAACAAGGTATGACAAAGATTTTAACGAATGAACGGTCATTTTCTGTAATCACACTTATGTTTATATTATTATACCTGTGTTGTTACTGATTATTGTATAATTTTCGGCGATTACGTGTGCGCGGGGCAAGAAAAATAATACCGCGACTATATGCGTGAAAATCTGAGACAGTTTTATACACAATCTCGAACGTATTTAAAATCTGTTAGATCTATTAAAATTATTAAAGAGCTATACAAAATCTAGAAAACCAAAATTACAAATAACCAGTTTAAATAAAAAAATGTAAAAAACGCATTTTGTTTCTATGCCTGAAACTTTGCGTTTCGTTATAAATAAATTATACGATTTAATATAAACCGTTTATAAAATCAAAGAAATCGTCAGGATAGATTTTAAGACGAGGTTCGGGCTTATTGTACACAACCGGGCGAGCAATCCCTTTTTCTTTCTGCGATCTTTTCGAAGCGCACTGACCGCTCGATTTCGTCATGCCGTCGGCGCGGGGGAGAGAGAGAGGAAAGGGGAGAGGTAGGAAAAGGAAAAAGGGAAAAGCGTTAGAAACGGACGATCGTTCGCCGGTTGAAGGCGTAGGTGAAAATGCAATTAGGTTCTCCGTGTTACGCGCGGCTGACGCGAAGCCGCACGCGTGACGTGACGTGACGTTGCGTGGCGTGCGCGCGTACGTGCGTGCATGCGTGTGCGAACTGCAAATTCAAAATGTAAATGCGCCGACCACCACGCGAGTTACACAGGGATCTACTTGAAAATAGACATCGGGGCAGGAGGTGGACGACCGTCGGAATCGTTTTAATCAACCGGCGACGTAAATACTCGCGGATCGTTATCCGTCTCTGCGGCCCGGGCCGCGTTTCGCGGTTCGCCCCGTAATCGCCGCCCAACTTAACGCCGCTACGTGCGCGTAAACGCCCGTGGATTAGATTACTTTGAGATTTTCGCTTCTGGACCGCGCGAAAAGATTTCCACTACGCTTTGACTCCGCGCGGCGGCTGTAAACCGCGCCGGACAAACTGATTTGGACGTCCCGATTTAGTCTCTCGCAAAGGCTTTACGCTTTGACGTTACGACACTTTAATTGCGTCTTAATTGAATCTGTAATTTATGCATAAATTAAGAAACGATTAATCGTGGTACTAGCGAGGAATTGAAACTCCCAACACGTCCATGCACTTTTAACATTTGATACGACTTACTTTCGATCGGATTATATAATGAAATTATATTATCGCGTTAATGATTTAATCATATTTTAGCATTTCGATAATAGAACTCGTCAGATTAGAAGAATTCGAGAGATCGATTATCCTTCTTACCGAGAAAATTCCGTAGTACGGAATCGGGGACCGTCTATTTGCGAATATCTACGCAATATGCACATGCACCACCGTCTGTCCGTGCGCGCGCGCGCGCGCGGGCGAGTGCGCACGTGTGCGACCCCCGTAGAAACCTGTTTCTCCGTGACAAGTTATTTGGATCGCGGACGATCCTCGTCGCAGGTTTAATTTCTGCATCGAGCGTGCCGGCGCATGCGTCGCGACACAGCTTCTTTCCTATTCTCACCGAATAATTTACGGCACGTGAGCTCCACACGGGATCGAACGCGTTTATGAGAGCCCGGCCCCGGCATCGCGGATGAATCAGAAAGAGAAAGAGAGGCAGGAGACAGAGAGAGAGAGAGAGAGCCCGTACTCTTTGCGCTAAACGTCATCGGTTCTAAGTATCACCGGGCATGTATGCCGTATATAGATAAAGGCTTATAGTCAGATAGTCGCTGATGAGAGTGTACCAGAAAAAAACTCTTTACCATCGGAACAATATTTTACATATACATAAAAAATATTTCATAGGGAAAAAAGAAGAGATATATTTAAGAAAATGTATATTATTTATATTTTATTTATTTTATACATATTATATATTTTTTTATATATTATTTGTATCATTTTATACTTATCTATACATAAAAATATATTTTTTGGATAACAATATATCTTATTTAAAATATCCAATTTTTCTATCATTTTTTAAGCATTTTTAATAATTATAATGAAATCATATGTATTGGCGAAGAATTTTTTCCCATGATTTTTCTACGTTTTAAAGAACGGTCTGACTTTCTACCTTGTTTTATTTTTGCTTTATATATGCACACGGACGGAAATTACATAGTAAACGATATCAAAAGTGAGGGAACAGTCATGAAGGGTGACGGATGATGAGATCCCGTTCGACGCACGAGCGCCAAAGCGAGTGTTACACACGATACATTACGACGTATCGCCCTTATGTAGAGCGTTTCGCAAATGCGAATCGCGTAAGCGCATGGGATCTTGATTCATCGGCGAACAAAAGAACTTTCGCTGTGCACGGGTCAACGATGCGGCACGCACGAGCGACGAACTAGGTGGTCGGAATCTCCCCCCCCCCCTCCTCCCGTTCCCACGTACGATAAAACCGACGACGTTGACGCATCGTAGAAGCGAGGTGTGTATCTTCTTTCGCGGAATCTCCGCGAGGCCGAACCGAATCTACGCGAGAGGCACCCCTCGTCGTTTGTCCCGATATTATCCCCGAGCACTTGACGTGAGACGATGTCTCTCGGTTTCTCGGAAAGCATTATACCTGTAGTCCCGAGCTAAAACAATCAATGTCATTTTCTGCTTTGGAGATAAACGAGCGAATGTTCTACACCTGAATACCTGACGCTTGTAGGTGACGTGATAAAGCGAAGAATTGATTAAATTTAAATGGAGAATCTTTAAATGAGAAACATTTTGCTGGGAAAAGGAGATATTTTATTTAATATATATATAATTTATACACATGGCTCTTTAATTGTATATTTATTCATTTAACTTTATTGGATATTATGTTAGCCAATTTATTTATATAATTTTATTAGATATTACATATATTCAGACACTGTGTCATTTTTTCATAACGAGTGTAAAATATTGATCACTTGATGGAGACAGATAAAAATATTTTTGAATAATGAAAATAGCTGTAAGATACTATTCTAACAATAAGCAGTGACCTTTCCAACAATAAGTAGACTTTTCATACGGTAAAGTTTTCATAAATAAAACCTTTTCATTGTAACTAATTTTAATATTTCTTTTGCCTTCTCAAAATTGAAATCAAGTTCTAGCTAAATCTGCTAAATAATTAATATTATCATTTGAATCATAAATTTATTATAGCATTGATAAATGTCTAACATTTAGTGCTCACATTTATAGATCTAAAAAAATATTTATACGAATTGTTTTACTTAAAATGGTTTTCTCGACAAACTGTCGGTCTTTTACACTTTTACTACGAGAATAAAGAGGCATGTAAAACGTAACGTTATGTCCTTCACGAAGGCCGGTCGTTTTTCGCGTTCGTATTCTTAATGATCGACTTGCGGAGTGTCGTTTCATCAGAAAGAGAATTAAGCGGGAATTGTCAAGCGACGCGCCCGCCTTCTTCGTTCCGTATTCGCGGATCGATTCGTGTTACCCACATCTTCGCTCGGAATAAAGCGGATAAGAGCTCTCTCTCTCTCTCTCTCTCTCACTCTCTCACTCTTTCTCTCGCTTCCTCCTTCTCTAGGCCACGGGGTGCCGGGGTCCTTCTTATTTGACGGCTCGTCCGATCCTGGTGAAATCTGTTGCTAACCGGGCGGGCGGCGACGCTCACAAAGGCCACGAGGAAGCGCGTCGAGACGCCCGCGAACACGCAACCGCCGTGGCTTGCGCACACATACATGCGTACATGTGCGCGCGCGCAAGCGCGTTCACACGCATGTAACGCGTACCCGCGCGCGCGTAACGCTGTTGTACGGGTATATGGTGTGTCGCGAGCGCACACGGCAGGTACGTGTAATCGCAAGATTGCAGCCGAGCACTCTTTTAATAGACGACAGAGGCTAGGCTTATAGACGCGCGCTAGACATCGTCCACGGTCAATGGTTGGCACATGCGGTACGTACGGCACATTGAATGAAATATTTTCAGATACGAGCGTATGTGTCCGCTCGTGTCGTCGTCGGCAGGTACGCGAATAAGTATCGTCCGCGCGTCAACGCGCGGATCCGAGCCGGCCACGAGCTCAGCAAGGACGGAACGGAACGGATCGCGAGCAGCGAGCACTCGCGAACGAACGTGTAACGAATGCAACGAGCGCTTTTCCTCTGACGCATCAACGAGATAGGAACCGTATGTTCGTTGATGTGAATTTGGACTCTCGTTTGTATTCGCGACGTTGTGCACGCTCATTGAAGCCAGTTATTTCACTGCTCGTGTCCGTTCGCGCGTTCTTTGCTCGGTCTGGATCTGTCTTTAACAATAAGATATGAAAAACTTGGCTTGCGTAAAACAAAATCTCGGCATTGATATTCGATAATTTCGGACTTTACGTGAACGGTGCATGGACTTTTATTTAATTATGATGTCAGTTACGATCAGTTATCAGGTGAAAATTGGCAGAATAAAATGAATAATTTGTCTTTTTTTTCCAATCTTGTTTGTGGTCGTGACATAATTTATAAGCGATAGACCAATCGATCGGACAAAATTGGCGAACTTGAAATGCGAAACTGCAATCGCCCTTACATTTTTTACTAAAGCAGCTTTTTTTATCGCGATTTTACGTTAATAAATTTATCAGATTTTTCGCTATAACTGGATTGCATTTTCGCGACTCGCTGTTTGACTAGATTCTCGCATTACGAAGTTATATATCGGCAAAAAAATCTTGGAATGCGATGCCGAGCGCAGATTTGTGTTAAAATTTATAATGCTCCGGGTACCAAAAGACTTCGCGGCATTTCCAGTGCAAATATACTATCATGAATTAAATTTGCATGACAATATTCTTATCAATGGATGATTTGCGCAACGAGGGGAGCGGAAATTCCGTAGTAGGTAGTCATAACTCGTTGCTATACCTACCTTATTATGACTCACGCTCTGTTACTATATTCCTGGGAAAAAAAAAAATAAAAAACTACGATTGAACGTTAGTCGTACTCGAGTATACCTACGTTAAAATGACGTGTCAATAATTGAGAGCGTAAACGTCAGCAAACGCGATTGCCCTGTATAATTACGTTTTTCGCTCGGAGTTACATTTTAATTTGGTTAAATCGTCACGTTTTTCGGCTAAAAACTTTTGAATAGATGACCATACGTAAGTTATCGCGAAATGAGCTTTGAAGACGCTTGATCTATTATTTCAAGTGAAATGTCACACTTAAAAATACCATGTCCACCGTTGTTGGAATATCGTTTAATCTCTTGTTCCAACGCTCTCGCATTTCTCCGGCATAGTTGGTGGATATAATTTTTTGACGAAGTCGATAAAACGGCGATATATTTTTTTGCTCTGCAGTTATAAACCGACGATAGATATGTCCATAATTAACTTTGCGACCGCGCGAAAAGATATCGACCAAAAACAGCGTATAATTGTGACAGTAACGATATGACCGCGTGCCTGCGACTTTCTGTAGGACATAAATAAAACGAATGCTCGAGAACTGAATAACTTAACAATTATCAAATGACCGAGATGATTACTCATCAATCATCATTTATAACAGTTCGATCGAGATATAAAGGCGCATTTTAAAGCGAATATTATTGTCAGAGTGACCTAAATTATGCAGATATACCTGCTACACTTCTGCTCCGAGTTCCACATTGTATTTTTGCGTAATATGCGATTAAGAAAAATATTCTATGATCGTGTAAAATGTGTAATCGTCTTTTTAAATTTTTCTGTGATAGACGATAATTCGAAAACACAGGCGCGTTGATTAATGAAAGTGTTCAAACGGTTCGCGATAAAAGATAAAACATGATTCGGAGACAAATACAGCGATTAATGAAAGCATTTAAATGATTTGTTTCATTCAGTTTATAAGACACGTCGCCGTTCGTAGATTCTCTCACGCGCAGAGATTGTATTCCGCAATATATACGGACGATACACGTGCAATAATAGAATCTTCCCCATTTATTTGAATTTTCATTATTCGAAGACTTTACTACTCAAACATTCTGTTATCCGAATGCAGAAGGTGCACGCATATTCTTCACAATATATATTTCCCCTTACGTTTGAAGCAGGAATATTTCGCGTAACATTTACTAAAGATGAACATATGAGATATGAGCCTTTTCATCTCAAAGCTCGCTCACTCGCACTCGGTTCGCGCTATGGCGAGCGGTGAAAATAGTTTTCCCTCGGTGTGTTACCTCGAACGTCATAGTACACGCTTCGATCACGCGTTTCAATTGAGGTGTGCCGCCATATATATCTCTCCTCCCCCCACGATGGATGATTAAAACAAATGACATTACGCTGCGCTACTGGCCGTTCTCTCGAAAAAGCCCCTCCATTATGGCACGAGTCCATGCGTGAGTATAGTTTTTACGCAAGAAAATAGTGTGTTACTTAATTAACATACTAATACTCACTTAAGAGTGTAACACTCGTTAATGTCTCGATCGTGCGACAGTTTGCCCACGAGACTCTTTGACCTTCGTTCAAAGAAGTCTCGAAACAATCTGTTAGCGAACAGATGCGATAAAAGTCACTTAAAATTTTCATTATTACTAATACTAATATAATAGTAATAATTTAGAAGGGTAATATTAGTGATTACTTTCTAATAAATTGGATATTACATTGCGAGAAATCGTGGCGATTGATTTTGGAATACGCGTGTTTCAAATTTTATATAAATATAAAAAGGATGATTTTACCGTGAAGAAAATAATTGATTTCGGATGCCGTCTCCATTGTGATTCGAAATTGTGTAGCGATACTTACTTTTTTGTTGCTCCTTATACGCATCAGTTTCAATGGTGTTCGTTCTTGTTGAAAGCAAGCCGACGACAACTTGGCCTCGTAAAAATCTTCGCGATATTCGTTGCTCTCGTTAACGCTTTGTTTTTAGTTACCTTCCTCGTGCTGGGGATCCCAGTTTCCTATACGCTTTGCTCGCGCGGCAATTCTGGCAAGCAATTGGAAGAAGCAAAACGAGCACGCAGTAAAATGCGAAGAGCAAAGTCCTGCCAACACAGTTAAAATTTCTCAATTTAAAATATACGCTTGAAACACTAGTTGAATCGGGGTCTAATAGATTCCAGTTTAGAGCTAATTAAGTTGTCCTTTGAATACGCATACTTCTACGATTATGTGGCCCCATGTTGTACATTATTTTTGAAACAATCGTTGAAATCATGTTATTTCATTGTTGGCACAAAAACCAGAACCTCTCCATGTTTACAAATATACTCATGTACAATAACGAAAGTTGAGAGGTCTATAGAGGACGGGTCTCTGACCCGGGACTTGGTCAAGGTGAACGACCTACCGTATCTGTGTTAATTTAGGGAATTTTTATACGCAAGGATGCTCCGCGAGGATATTTATTAAAATGCTGCGTTTCTCGAAAAAAAAAGAAATAAATTTTTTGATCCAACCGAATATACAATTTTTCCTTAACCTTCTGAAGCATAACTTTGCTGCCGTATACGAACTATTCTCGTGTTCTCAGTCTCGGCACCTGGGAGTCGCAAACGCCTCGTAGTCGCAGCTCGGGAAATGCGCGGGAACGACGACGCAAACGTGTTAACCGGCGCGAGTATAAGCGGAGTAACACGCGAAAATGGAGGGAGATACGCGGATGACGCAAGTGTGTACGGCGACTTTCGATTGATTCTGCGTCGGTTATAATAATAGCGTGCGAGATGGGGCGATGATACCGCTGCCGGGCAGTCTGGGCCTCCGCGCGACTGATTACGGGGTGCGGTGCGGAGGTGAATATCGCGGAAGACGATCGACTGTCGTCCACCAATCGTCGACCAGTACCACGATTGCCACCTCGAAGATACCTTCTCGAGTACTTTTATCGCATCGCTCCCCGTCTCTCTTTCTCTCTCTCTCTCTCTCTCTCTCTCTCTCTCTCTCTCTCTCTCTCTCTCTCTCTCTCTCTCTCTCATCATAGAACGTAGATAGCGGTGCAAAACTGCGATCGAGATAGCTTTGTTAACGACGAGGCCTTTGTTAATGACGGGTACGATTTGAGTCCTAATAGAGTCACGTTTCGCGGGAAATAAATGTGGAATCGTGCCGTTACTGGGGGATAGCGCGCAACATAAGACGATGAGAAAGAAATCGCATTAAGGACCCTGACACGAGCGTCGTCTTCCTCCTCGCGATATCGAGATAAACGCGAGCGTAATCGCGCTCCTCGCGCGAAGCGGGCGCGTTAAGATAAGTTAACGGAGTCCGCGTGAGGTCCGCCATAAACACCACTCGAAAAGACAGCAACTGTAAACACCGGCTGTTGTCAGTTATCTCTCTCTTTTTCTTGATCTCGTTTTTTCCGGGTTTGTCATCGCGGCACGTGAGCATGTTGGTTTAAAGTGGCAATCGGAATGCCCGTTGCCGTTAGCGACATATTTGCGTTTGCGACGTCTTATCCTCTCTCACATCTTTCCTCTTCTTCTGCTCCTATAGGAAAGCTGGATCTTAACAGACTTGAAGAATTATTCAAGTTCGAAATAAACGCTAAGTGAATTTGTTGGATTCGATAAGAATGAGGTTTCAACCTCGAAACGAATCTTACAATTTCTGGCCGAAGTGAGCTCATAATTTTTTCAACATTTATTTATAATCACGATTTTATCCATATGTAAAACTTGTTGATTGTGAATTCAATATGTTATTCTTAACTTACAAGCGAGAGACATATCCTGCAAGTATGAAATTATATTTATTTATAGATTATCTTATTTTTCCATGATTTCTGAAGAAATTATTTATTGCGATTGCGTTATATATTTAAAGTGGCTTTTGCTCTAAAACTATTATTCGAGGTGATATTTTTTGCGACCAATTTCTTGACAATAAAGAGGTTTGATGCTTATAAGCATAGTAGTAGCATTAAATTAAATATCGATTTAGTCACATGAGAAGACAGCTTTTAGCTTCAGCAGGTATAACCATGTTGAAAAATTGACTGTAATAATCAGTACGTGTCTTCCTTTTGCTCTGAAATATAACTGCATTTATAACCCGTAAATATTAATGTTAAGACTGACAGAGATGACAAAAAATATCGAATTCATTTATTCTGTCCCATAATTTCAATTTTTTTTCTCACGCCTCTCTTTTTCTCTCTTTATGTCATTTTTATCTGTCGATTCGTGTCAAATAAAAAAAACAAAATCGATGCTACCGGCGGCGATTATACGCGCTGCATCGCCACGCGTCGTCCAATCCAATTCTTTCTCTCTTTCCTTCTCTCGCTCGCTTTGTCTCGCTATTCGTGACTTTTCATTCATTCGTCGCTGTTGCAACGACAGCGACGTACAAGCGCTTGACTGTTACGCGCTCCGAGCGCGTCGGCGGCTCCTTAACGATCCACCGATACGCGGCGGTGACTTCGGAATCCTTTTGCGACCCGCGGCCACGACTGGTTACTCGCGCGACTTAAATAGCGATCGATACGCGCGCGCCCGCGGTGTGCAACGAGCAATGAAAGAGGAGAAAAAAAAGGAATAGGAGGGGACCGAAGGGGAAAAGGGAACCGGCACGTCATGGACGCTCGTAATCGTCCTACGCACGCATGTACGCGGAATAAGCGAGGCGATGTTATGTAATTTACTATTGGCCGCGCTTCGCGCGCTCCCGCCTCGTAATCTTCGAGTAAGCCGATCGTGACTCCAGCACATATCGTCTCGAATCCATCCCGATAGATCCCGCGGGAGGTAAGACAATCGCGCGAATAACTCGGCACGGTAATCGACTACCGATGTAATTTACAAAGGTGTGGATTCGATCCCTAAATTCTCCAAGTCAACGTTAGGATTCCACGTGGCTGTAGTTGCACGAGAAAACAAACGTTTACTTTTACAGTGTAAAAATATAAAGCACACCCCTAGAAGAATGTCACAACTTAAATTTCGATTTTGAGTTAAGCCCGTGAAAAGTATATATGCCTAAAATGTGACCTGCGACATTCGCTGCATGGGGCAGGAGAGTTATTCTTTTAAACCGGTTATGTTGCGGACCGTTGCGGTCACTGGATGAATAGTGTCATAAGTGAATTGACAAGTGAATCACCCCAGACCTTTTCAAGAAACAGCAAATAAATTTTATTATATCACGATATCGTGATTGTATATAATTGGGTTAGTTATTTTACAATTTAAAAAAAATTGAATTAAAATTGTTTTTTTATCCTAAAAATTGTAAATTTTTGAGTTGACACTTCTTCTCGGAATGCGATAAAAAATTACATTGTAAATAAATATCGTGTATGATGAAAACGTATATATTTTTGTTATAAATCGTGTGACGCACTTGTACGTAATTTTATACATACATATATATAATTTTTTTTACAATGTATATATTCCTACCGTAATTCTCGTGTAAACTCGTGTCTCCCGTGAGGATAAGGGTTAAAAGGCCACGCGCTATTTGCGGACGATCTTCCTCGCGCGCGTTCTACGTGGTGTCGTAAAAGCGATTTGCGGCTCCTCGCGTTTCGCCCTTTATCCACCTTAAGGTGGATCCAGACCAAGCTAGTAAGGACGAACGCGTTCGAGAACGATCTCCGTTCCCTCGACGCACCTTGTCGAGGGATGGAACCAGATTCGTTGACATAAATTCGTTCGTGCTCGCGATGCCATCCCGCGTTCGTTCAAGCTCGCGTTCGTTCGCGTTCGTTCGCGCTCTCCGCCTGAACCCACCTTAACGCGTTCAGGTGCTCGTGTATACACCTTCGCGATTGTGTAGAACGGGCATGTCATATCGGTGACGGCGACGGCGACGGCGACGGCGGTCGCGCGCAGCCGAGGCATGCGTGTGCAAATTATACGCGGACCAGTTGCGAGGGGAGAATGAATGTCTAGCGATGTGCACGTGACCCGAGACCAGCCAATAGGCCGCGGCCCATTCAACAGCATCTCACCGACCAGTGCCGTACCAACGTTAGCGCCGCCGTCCCGACTCTATAGTCGCTCTTCTCTAGTTTGTTCCTGATAACCCTTTCGCTTTCCAAAGGATATTCGTGTCACTTTTTCTCGAACGCTTCTTTCGAATCTCTGTCGGATTTTTATCTTATGTAATCTTCTAGTCGTCGCTCGTCGCTTCAGTCGTCAGTGAATCGATCTTCAATCGGTCGTAAGTGCGTTCTCGCGAGACTTCACTCTGCGTGCCCTGTATAAACTGGGACGCGTTACACTCGTTACAGAGTTGACACATCGGTCGCGATTTCTCCCCGTATAATAATCTCGCGGAAGAAAAGAGATGCGCTTCTCGAACGAGTCTGGCACAACGGCGCACGCAATCGCGTTTTCTAATGTTCATCCACTACTTCGGTATATTTGTTTGCGTTTCGATACCGTCGGTGAGTATCGGAGCGCGCGATAATTCTTGGACCGACGTCGAAAATTCCGAGAATCCGCTCGACAATACGCGCACATTGTTGTGCGTTGGCATACACGACGCTAGTTGGTTATACACACACACACACATACATACGCGCGATATATTCTCTTCTCTCTCTTTCTCCTCGCCCAGCTCTCTTTTTTCCGTTTCTTATTCCGTCCACGCACGCGTGTGTACGCCCGCAGGGTCGCACGCGGCCTCGACCAATATCGTTCAGGCGAAAAGAAAGAGCAAAAAAGAATATATTTGTAAATTGTTCTCTGCAATATTCTCCCTCAATTTACAAATGGATTATATAGAAGCTTAATATTGCTTTACCTGATCACGAAATAAAAATGTATATAAAAAAATTAATTCTAAATAATGGATCTCATTTTTCGCTAATTTTAATTTTCGAAATTATTTAACTATATATTCCATATTAATTATCGTGTCTTACCATTTCCCAATAATCTAAATAATATTCTTGTAATGAGAGGTCTTTTATCATTCTCTTTTCTCCGTTGGGAAATTTAATATAATTGTTACAATTTTATTTCGTTGGTATTATTTAATTACGTACTTTAGTTATCACGTGTCTTTATCTCGTTAGACTCCATTTTTTAATATCTCATTTCTAAAATAACAATATTCCCGGGATAAGTGGTTACCGCATTATTACTTATCACTTTTCCCGGTGTGCGTTCTTTATTATGAAATCAATTCCCTTCGTGCGCTCGTTGCATCTGTTACGGCGCTCTAAGTATCCGCTCTCGCGTGTAACGACCGCCCCTGCTTGGCTATGCAGATAGCGAGCGCGTGTATGTTACACATGCGAGTGTGCATGATGCGCACGAGTCGTCCCGAGCGTTTACGCACAGCGTACGAGAGGCCACTGTTACGCCAGATGTGTCTACTTCGTCTATGAGTCTTTCAATCTTAATGTCGCGATTCTGCGACACTTGACAAAGTCATAAAAACACGAATTCCGCCCTATGACGAATCGCTTATGAGGAGACTTCCCGATATCTTCTTAAATAACGAAGTAACAGAGCTACGCGTTTTTCGTTTCCTGAACAATTTTGAGAATTAAAATCGAAAACTTGCGAGGAGATGTGACGGAGTAAAAAGAAATAGATACGGCGTTCGACAAAGAATAAAACCCGCGATTACGTGAGTGATTTACAAATTTCTCGTGAAGAGCGTGATCTGTCAAGAAAAGAAATATTCTCTCGGTTTTTTGTAGAATAATAGACCACACACACACACACACACGCACACAAAGCTGCTTGCTTTTTTCGTATAGAAATCTCGAGATTGGTAGATAGGTATTAACGCTGTTTTGAAAATTAAATTTTCTACAAGAAGCATAATGTAGATAAGGACGGAACAAAAAGGAGTGCAAAGTAGAATAAACTACGGTGGAATAAAAACGTAACGGGTTATACAAAGCCGAAGTGAGGCGTGCCTACAATAAGATTCAGCGTTACAAAGAATCGAGGCAGAATATGTCAAAGGCGCTGATCCTTGTTTGCGTAACGACAACGGTGTAATAAAGTAGAAGTCGGGAGTGGATTCGCGATTTCTTATTCTTTTGACCGTTCGAAAGCAACCCGAGGCTCCGAAATAGCATATGACCGTGCCTGGTCTACCGGCGTGATTCATACGATCCCGCCGCGATCACACTAGCAGTTAGTTGCCGCGGCGAGGCTATCAGCTGTGTGTAATCAGCTCGCGAGGAGAAGGAGAGCGACAAGAAGGAGAAAAAGAGATAGGCGGAGACCGGGAGAAAAGATATGAGATTCATAATCGTCTCGCTTAAAATACATGCATAACGTAACGTACAGTCTGTAAGAACTTGTCCGTTTCCTATCCGCCGTAATCTATTTTAATGTAATTATTGATGCAACGATGAACAAGTCGAACAACGGTAAGTTGCGTCACATTTTCTTGAATAAAAAAAGAAAATCTCGTTTCTACAGTAACTGATTAAATTTATGTGTATGCGAAACAAAAAAAAATTTATTTTTATAACTTAATTTGCTACAAATTTCTTAATTACTGAGGTCATTGTGGATTTAATGTTGCTATTGATCTTGATTATATTTATTCTATCTGTTAATTATATTTTGATAGTCACACACATATTTCGAGTCAAAATTCTGTTCAAGCAAAACTTCGCTAGAATCAGCTAATTAAGATTTTATTATCGTCTTCCGGGTGAAGCGTATTTTACTCAACGCTTTTTCCAATCTTTCGAAAAACTTCTCGTGTCTCGATATTTTTGTTGCGGAAATATCATTTCCGTTTCCAATAACGAACGTCGCTACGTACACCACTATGCCCGTTACTGAACTGTATATCTATAATTTTCGTTCGATACTGATTGAAAGCTTCCGTATAATAGCGGTTTTCATAAAGATTTGAGAAAATTGAATTTAACGTTTCCGACTTTCAGGCCAGTTTTTCCAAGTTCTTAAAAAAGTGAATTGGATCACTTTGTCTCTTCAGTTATTACATTAACATTAAACAAAAGCAAGTAAACTTTCAAGAAATCGAGGAAATTAATATTTATTTTCTGGTAATTAAACATTAATTTTTCTTAAAAAAAAAAAATAAATTTCGGTAAAAAGAATTTGAGCACAAGTAATAAATGTACGCTAATTTAAAAACTCGAAAACTGATTCTTTTGCAACGGTAACGTTAATTTCTCAAGTCTTCGAAATTGGAAAACTCGCGCGCCGTCGATTATTTATCAGCGACGAAGGGAAAGAGAAAGAATACGGCGGGGTAAAAGCGCGGTAGCGGGCTACGCTCCTGGAAGGCTCGCAAGTCCGTGGCGACGGACCGCTGGTGGTCGGCTGTGTGTGCGTAGGTGTGTGCCGCTCCGGGTTAGTGGCTCTCGGGCGCGCGCACACGCATATACGGTCGCGCGTGTCGACGCTACTCGCGGCGTGTAGAGTGTAGAACAGCCGCTTAGCGCGCGCACAAGTGCATCCGTACGTGTGTACGTGTGAGCCACACACGGCCACACACGCACTCACGCACGCACACGTATATATACGCACGCGGTCGAGATATAGCAACTGTCAGTGGGAGCAAGCGTGTCTCCCTTTCTTTCTCTCTCTCTCTCTCTCTCTCTCTCTCTCTCTCTCTCTCTCCTTCTCTCTTTCAGTTGCGTGTTGCATACGCGAGCGCGCGCGCGCGTGTACGTAACGTGAATGTAGGGGCTGTCAGAGTGAACGAGCGCGTCGTTTCGGCTCGTCCGAGTGACTCGGTGAAGCGTATGCGTGCACGTCCGCCGAGATACACGAGCGTAGAAGTGGAATCATAGGAGGAGGCAGCGGTCGGAAAAGGTGAAGGTGAAGGAGGAGGCGCAGGAAGAGGTGGGGGGAAGAGGGGAGGGAGGCGCGCAGCGGGGCGTCGGTGGTGGTGGTGGTGCTTGAACGTGCACGACGTATGCCAGTCTCTCTTACTCCTTCCCTCTCTTGTCTCTCCTTCTCCGCGTTACGCGCGCGCGCGCGTGTGTGTGTGTGTGTGTGTGTGTGTGTGTGTGTATGCATGCGCGCGCGTGGTCGGCCGTCTCGGTTATACGACTCCGGCTCGTCGCAGGCAGTTCAGTTGAGCAATCGAATCGGAGAGTAACCGGTGCACGCGCGTGAGCGAGGGAGATTCATCGACAGCGATACCAGGCCACGGGGGGAGAGAGAGAGGGGGTGAGGGAGGGAGGGAGGGAGAGGTACCTACGGGAATCGTCGTGACACGTTCTAAATCCGCGTTCCGCGGTGACGGCGATGTCAATAATTCGGTGCCGCCGGCTCGACCCTCGCTCGCGTCACCGAGCAACAGCAGCAGCAGCAGCAGCAGCAGCAGCGGCGGCGACGACGTTGTTGTCGTTGCCGTTGCCGTCGTCGTCGTCGCCGTTGTCTCGGTCGCTGCGCTGCTCTCCCGGTCGGTAAAGACTACCCGCGTAGCGGCGATCGTGCTTCGTGACGTGACGCGCGTTCCACTGGTGCACGCGAACCCGCGGTGGGGCCCCTCTCCCGAGGCCGTCACGCTGAAAACGTGGACGGGAGCTACGAGGGTAGGTAGGTAAAAGAAAAAAATAAAACAAAAAGAAACGCGGCTTCCCCGCGCCGTTCGCCGACGGGTCGCCCCGGCGGCGATCCGCGCGATTCCCGTGCGACGTCTCCGTGTCCCCGCGTTCATTCATCCGTCCACCAGTGTCCACCCGTCGCGTATACCGCGAGTGCGGGAGTGAAAACGCGGGTTGCAGGCGAAGCATCGGGGATAAAGTGTGTAACGGCTATGCGAAACGCGCTGGGCGAGGGAATAGGTGTAGAGAAGCGTGTGTATTTCATTTATACGCGGCATTCACGCGAGTGCACGAGTGAACTCGAGATGCACGGTGCGTGTGTCGCGTGTATGCATGTGCGCGCGCCGTCTTCTCTCGCGCCTTCGTGTGTACGTGCGAGTATAGCGAGCGGGTGTTCGCGCGTGTATCGGTGTAACTCCCGGTGTGGTGCCCACACTGGGTGGGAAGAACGAGTGTGAGCGCGCGCGTGGAGTAGTCGGTCGCATGTTACGACGAGGATCCACACTATATACCTGCCTTAGGAATCGTACTATACGACGCCTATATCGCCTCTCTCGTCTATTTATACGACGACCATATACACGCCTCGCGTACTCTCTTCCCTCCCGTCCTCCCTCCCTCGTTCGCTCCCCTTTCGCTCCTCTTCCTCCGCTTTCGTTCCCCTCCGCCGTCTTTCTCCTTGCCCCTCCTCAGGCATGCATTAATTCCTTCCCCACCAAACGTCCCTCCGGGGTATATCGGCTCCTTTTCTTTTTCCCTCGCCCCCTTCGTTTGCTACTTACCTCCCACCTCACTCGCACATACATAGACATACGTAGGTAGATACATACACTCTCGTTCTCGCTCCTGCCCCTTTCCCCTTCGAGAGCGCGTCTTTCTCTTTCTCCTCCACCTTTTCTACCTCTTCCTCCGTAACGACATCCGCGAACACGAGCTAGTGGACTTTTTCTTTCTCTCCTTCTCTCTCTCTCTCTCTCTTTCTCTTTCTCTCTATCTATCTTTATCTATCTCTCTCTGTCCATCTCATTCACTCGCTCCTTCAATCATTCCTCGTCTCTGCTCGTCTCTGCTCTCCTCGTACTCTTACATACATGCGGAATGCGCCGCCAGGAATTCTCCCTCACAATGGATTTATTGTGTTGGTGAGAGCGGATCGAGCGCGCGAGCGTGTGTTTCCCCGGCACGCTCTCGCTCTCTCGCGAGAGCGGACGGCTCGGCGAACGCGCGTGTGTGTGTGCGCGCGCGCGTGAGAGAGAGAGAGAGAAAGAGCGAGACTTGACTCCGAGAGAGCGCCGTGCGACCGCCGCCGACTCGAGCGAGTCAAGATGGAGCTGCTAGACGCGTCGGGACCGCGCGAGTTCCACGGTTCCTCCGGCGCTGCGTCGTCCCTCCGCAGATTCCAGTCTCGGTCGTCATCAGCCGTTCGTTCTCGCCACGCCACGACAATCTCTCGTGCCTCTCGGCGGAGAACGACGCGCCGTTAACTTTCGGACGGTAACGATCGCCCTTTTCCGCGATCCCGCGGTTTTCCTCTGCTATATCTTCACGCCGAAATCTGCAGTGCCGTAGCTCCTCGGAAGTGCGTGTGTGCGCGCGCGTGTGGTGCCGCCGATCGTGATTCTCGTTCGTGCATGCGCTTTCCGCGGAAACGATAGCCGCAATGTGTGATTTCAGTTAACAGTGCTCTTTTTATCCCTCTCTCTTTCTTCTACCCTCCGTCTCTGTCTATTCGTCTATCTCGCCGAGTCTCGCCGTAGCTAGCCGGGATTCTTGGTATCGCGCTCCAAGTTTGTCGCTGAGAATTCGTCGATGCGCGTTTCGTATGACGGGCGACGCGTTCTCCGTAACGCGATGGTATCGTGCCATGCGATATTACGCTTGCTGCGACATGCAGCGTTTTTCTCCTCGTTTCTCTCTTTCTTCCTTTTCTTCCCCTCTTCGCTCCTCCCTCTTCTCTTTCTCCGTCTCGCTTCTCTATTCTCTTTCTCTCCACCTTTATAAAGAGATTACGCTGCTTCTCTACAGCGCATCTTCGTGGCCTGGAACACAGCGCGTGTGACGGTTCTCTTCAGTGTCGACGACTACGCTCTTTCGCTCTCTCGTTCTTACGCGTGGGTGGATATGTGTACGAGTGCAATAACGCTTTTGCACGGTGCGATTGATCGCTCTGCGGCGAAACTGTCGTCGGCTGCTTGAATGGAAAGTGCACTCCCGGTACGTCCCGACGTCCGACGCGATTGAACGACGAAATGGTGGTGATCCTCTTTCACTGCCGTCAGCTGTGGGCGGATTTACCGGTCCGGGACCGTCGTCGATTCGCTCGGTGATCCTTGACGCTATACCCGAACGAGAGTAAGTCCTCGACACTTGGTCGTCTCACCGCGAAGCATCTCGACCTTTAAGCACAAGTCGCGTATTCCCCCGCTCGAGATCCCATCCCCGCGCTGATCGCCGACCTTCCTCCGTAGCGAAGAAGGTAGTCGGCGACGGGATGAGGACCGCGTCCCTGTGCTACGCACAATTATGTACGCGTTATCCCCGCGGTAATAATTCTCTGGACGGCCCGTGGTGCATTAAAAAGGTTTCTTTAATTATAATGCTACAAGATATTAAAAGCACACTGTTATACGGCTTCGCTCGGCGTGATTTAAGTATATAATGTAATCTCAGTTTAACCGCACGATTCTTCCATCTCTCTGTTCCTCGCTGTCTCTTTCTTTCGAGCGTTATCTCTCGGCGAAGATACAATCGCGGCTAATAGGATCGAGCTACGCTGATGAAACCGATGATTAATATTGTCTTTGTTCGTCGTTTCCTCGACGGTGATCTCGATCGAAACGGAAATGGGGACAAAATCGTTTCTTCGGGGGTTCGCGAAAATATCACGTCGCGACGATGTTATTCGCGTATTTCCCTCCTCCCCTTCCCCGGCCAGAAATCGAACCGTGCCACCTCGATAGCCGAATCCGCGGGTGTATTTTCGTCCGATGGCCAATGGAAAGTTCAAAGTTGAATCACTCGCGATCGACGATAAGATTATGACGCCGCACGCGCGCGCATGCACATTTCCACATCTCTCTCTTCCGTTCTTCCTCTTCTTCTTCTTCTTCCCCGGCGAATGGCGCGATTCCCGAATATTCATAGTTGAGTTCATTGATCCGCCCAATCAGGTTTGTCGTGAGCACAGTTTTAATACTTTGACCGGGACGGCTACTTATTGCACACCGAGTACGTGCTCGGTGTCAGCTGTTCAGTCTTTATGCGAAAAGATATGGATCTACGTAGATTGTATGGAAAATAAAAAAAAATTGAGACTCTAAAGTTCCTCGGATGAAAGCAAGCCCAACTAAAATTAGCCTGTTCGCAAGTTTTTCGACGATATGGGGTAACAAATTGACTCATATTAGAGTACAAATTTGCAGATTCTGTTTTTAATTCACGTTCACCGTAATAGATTCGTTACGAAATATATTTTGTCACGATACATAAAAGACGTGTTCTAATTATGTGTGTGAAGAAAGGGAGCGTCGCAGATTTAATATCGCTGATCTAAATTCGTGGGGAAAGGGAGAGGGGGGGGGAGACGATTTTGTAGCAAAAAGATCGGTGAAGACGGCGATCGTTTTACGCGCCTCTGCACGTTTTTTATCGGTTGTTATGCGTTGTAGCGATCTGTACCGATACAGATTTATTATCAAACTTGCGTTATCTGCCTCGATTGTTATACAGTGCGCCGGC
Source organism: Temnothorax americanus (assembly GCF_048541705.1). Taxonomy (NCBI): domain Eukaryota; kingdom Metazoa; phylum Arthropoda; class Insecta; order Hymenoptera; family Formicidae; genus Temnothorax; species Temnothorax americanus. The sequence goes on along the minus strand of NW_027509338.1, from coordinate 9,620,301 downwards.
AGCCGTTGTGTAATAAAGGCGAGCCGATCGCGATCTACGATCTGGAGTTGTGACAGGATCGCGAAGAGTGCCAATATATTGGAACACGTTACATGGTGTATCGCGTGCTTCTCGATGGTATATCTCGTAACGCAAAATTGACTCCACATGGATTCGATTCGTGTAGATCTGTCGCTCAGCGACGTAACCCCATCGAACTCATAAATTTCTTACCAATTCTGAATTTCACCGGAAAGGTATTCGGAATCGTTGGTCAAATTTAATTTTCATTAGCGAATAGAAAAAATTACTTTATATTTTATACGGACATATTTCCGTATTTGCCGTATAAATTCTACAATGACGCATGAGAGATAATCAATAAATCCCCTACCTGAGTTTAATAACGTCAATTTACGCCGCGGACAGCTGAAATGATGAAACGTTAAAAATACGAACCGTATATAAAATTATTTCATGTTTTGTGTCAATTTGGACGAGTTACTTCGCTTTTCCGGAGAGTCGCGCGTTTCGATCGGTGGAACGATCCGTGGTCTCGTAACGTGTAACAATATACATCAGGGAAACGTGGAGTTAATTTTGATCTTTTTATAGAGCTTTTATGCTTGCTAATTTATGAGATTATACGTCGCGCTTTGAATCGACGGGGAACTAACAGGCAGCTCGACGATTTCGCTGAAAAAATGGCCGAAAAATCTTTGTCGCGCACGGGTCACGATAAGAGAGGTGCTTTCCGTTCTTTTTGAGTGATTTTTCGAGGCGCGAGTCCGCGCTTATTTCGCTGCGTTATCCATCCTAGAATGTATCTCCGTTTCGTATGATTTTTACACGCGTCGCTCAAGCAAGGGTAATAAAGTCTTAATACTTGGAGATACGTCTCTTTGGCCCGTCAATTTGTCTAGAAGATATTTCATCATTCTTTATCCACTCTTGCTGCATAACGCCAATAGATCGACACGATTGTTCGGAAATCGTTTTACGCGACGAATAAAACGTCTACGAGTTTTTTTAATTCGGTAAATTCGTGCGATCAGTATTTTTTTCCTTAAAAAGAACTTCGGAATTATTTCTCCAATGTCGGAGAGAATCTCCCCCAAAGTCTCAATTTGTTTCGAGGTATTTTCTTTGGTTTAATGGCCAAAAGTTGTTCGACTTGTCAACAACTGTAGAACTATGAGAAGTAAAGCCACACAATTCTCAGTAGTTTCCACGAAACTACGATACGTCATACTTCGTATATCAAAAATTTCCACAAGCGGTGCTCCCTTCTCTCCCCCTTTCCCCTTTTCGTCATTTCTCCGCTGCCTCTTCTTCTCGTCGTTTCTATGCGGAACGGACGGATCGTGGTTTACGAAGGTTCACGTACATGATAATCGTTATCGCCGTTCGCGCCGCGCGGCCGTTATCAGCGACTGGTAAACGTAACGAGCGCGTGTTACTCTCCTTCCGGAGAGTAGATCCTCCGAATACGTATCTCCGATCGATTACATTCGATTAGCACCGCCGAAAATAATTATCAGCGTGTTTGCACGAGTGGCGAGATTAATAGTAATAATCTCGGGAGGATCCGAGATCCGTGTCTGAGATTTCGACGCCTGTTAACGACGGCTTACACAGCTTACACAGCTAATTCGCGACGTTAGCCTTTCTTTTTCGGTCCTCGGGGTCTCGAATCGTCCACGAATCTTTTTGCGCCAGTAAGCTGTCAACACCTTGCGTGATAAAACATGTCTCGCGCGCGTTATATTAATTGTATCTATATGTATATTATACTTATATAAATAATGCCAGAGTAAGATAATGGATCGAGAGTGTTTCGTTAAACATTCGCCTTATATAATTGCACAACCGATCAGAAATGTCGTAAAAACAAAAGATTATAAATATCATAAGCGGTAAATGTAACCAAATGGATCTTGCATTTTTTTTATCATACATATATTTAGTATTAAATCCGCTGTCTGTTTCACCATTAGCTAATCATTGAATTCAAAATGACGAGAACGGCATCTTCAAAATCCTAAACTTTTAATTCACAATCTTACTCCGCTTTTACGTTATTTCTAAATAAAAACAGAAGAAATTTGTTTAATACAATGCAAAGTAGATCTGTTTCCCATTTCCCTTTTCTTGCGCTTTGAAGGCCCTTTTAACCTGAAAGCATCAGAACTAGATAAATGCAATCGCTAAGAGATCATCGTAAAATCTTAGAATAAATAAAGGTCGTTATCGCGCGCAAAGGAGACACATTCTCTAGAACTTATTTAGTCATTTACGTTTTATCTTAATCGCGATGAAAGCCCCCGGAAAAATGCAGCTGAAACAAATAGTCGTCTAAAGACGACCTTATTATGACATTACTAGAACGAGCATTCACTTAGTGAAATTTTTGACTTTTTTATTTTAACGTGGAGAAGAAGGAACGATTTCTCATGCGGTTTTCGTTATTCTCTCGTGCAGCTTTCGTGGTTTAACTTGGCGACCTCCGGCGACATTGTAATAAATATTGAGTATTGACACCGCGTACACACGACTCTCTTCTTTCGCCTTTTCTTTTCCTCCTCCTTCTCCTCCTCCTTCTTTTTTTCCGCGATCGACGTGCACGTGCTCATCCACGTGCATATACGGCTGCACGCGTTCGCTCATTGGCCGCGTTGTTGCACCGCGACGTTGCGTACGGTGCGGAATTACGTGCGTGTTGCGTATGCGTTGTAACACACGTTAAGGCCTGGACACACGAATCGACGGAAGACGTAAGACGTAAATCGTAAGGAAATCCACTAATCAGAGTCGACTATTCCCCTCTTCTTCCCTCTTAAAGAGGGGAATAGTCGACTCTGATTGGTGGATTTCCTTACAATTTACGTCTTACGTCTTTCGTCGATTCGCGTGTGAAGGCCTTTATACGGCGTAAACGACGTCGGTAACGCGAGCATGTAAGACCGCGAGGATCAGTTCACAAACCGAACGGAACGGAGTTCGACATAGCCGAAGTCGAACGTTAATTATTCAGTGCGGTAAAACGCCGATAAACACAAAATTGCGCGACGAGTTTGACAGAAACGATGACGCAATGCTGTCAGGAAGTCGGTAAGCGTCGCTGCATTACGAGATCACAGTTTGTGGAGTGTACTTCAAAAAGGACTCGCTTGAAAGAGAGATTACAACATACTTTCTGTGTCAATATTTTCTCGTTATAACTATTTTACATCACTGTTTTCTCTAATCGTATTTACTACAAACGGTTAACATTACTGTGTTTCTTTAGTTTACACAATTTATACATTTTTCTTACCGCAACTTCATAACACATAGTCAAAGTTTTGCCTCGATTTTTTAGTCTCTGGTATACAATTCTTTCTTTGAGTGTGAGAATAGAATTGTATTCGGGATTAGCGCGAAACGGGTCATCGTCGAAGTAGAAGGCGTCTCGTTATTCAACATTACCCCACATTCTCGGCATACTTTTGACAATTGTAAATAATTTTCGACAATTGGACAACAGAGAGACTCTTTTTTTGCGACTTAGAAGTGCGCTCTGAAGGCGCATGCATCTTGGATGCATCCGCGGTTGCGCAAGCGTGTGAATTTTATTTCTTCATAGCGCGTATTATCCCGGGCGCTAAACTCGCGTCCAATGTGTTTCGTTGTTTTGAAATCCGTTACACGCGATCTTTTGTATGTCTACTTACCATGTGTGTATGTTGTTTGCGGGTATGTACATACACGTGCGCCTGCTCCCCGTGCAACGCGATAAACCTCGCGAAGATTAGGACAGCGCGCTATTATTCGTCTTCGGGAACGATCTTGCGCAACCTGTCTAAAAGTTCCCTCGCTTCCTCGTTAATTCGCTCGTAATTTTAATGAAGATTGTCCATCGAGATAGCCGCGCATAAAAGGAGATTCCTTGTGCCGTGGAGGCGTGAGGGAGGAAATTACTATTTTCAAGGCCGTCGAGTCGAAACGAGTATTTGGTATCAAAATTATTTCCGACTTATAGACGTAACGTGATGTTGGAGAGGTACGTTTCGACCGACACTCGGGATGCCACGCAAAGAGAAGCGCACACCACATGTGTGCAAAACGCGACACACACGACGCACTAACGTGTAACGGCTCGGCCGACGTTTCGTGCGCTCTTTTTCTCTCTTTTTTCTCTCTTTTCTTTTCTGTCTCGCTTGGTTACGGAATATGACGTCACAACGGTACGAACGTGTGCTGGGCGTCGGTCAATCTGTTTATGGAAGACTCGCGTGTAACTCGATTGCGATTTGTGTGCTCCGAAGCGACCCTTAAGAGCCTCCGCTTTTACTTTATGTAGACGAGTGTGTGTGTGTGTGTGTATGTGGAGTGTGTGTGTGAGAGAGAGTGGAGTGTGTGTTTGTGTGAGTGTGCGTGTGCGTGCGTGCGTATAAGCGTGAATAATTTGCGGCTACCTCGCATGCAGCCGCGGCTCGAGTGCACTCTCCCCCTTCCGAGTAATGACTATTATCACCGGGAGACGGTCACTTTCGTTTTCAGCCACCCAGCACCGCCGAGAGATCGGCGATGAATGGTGCGCACGTGCGATTTGTAATCGCAAGTATCGAGTCGTCGTCGAAGTTTAGATCGCGCGCTCGATTCCAGTTTCAAGGTATTGGAACTAGTTTCCAGTCACCGTTCCCGTGCTCCTATATGCTCTTTTTCTTTCTTTATATATAAAGAGTCGATTAACCCGCGGCAGATGTCGTAAACTAAACTTCTCGCGCTTTAAAGTTCATATCGATTCCATTTGCAGAAAGTTTATATGATTTATGAGGGGGAAGTCTATTATATGATTACCTTGTATCCTAAAACATTGTTTTTCATTTTATACGTATATATCTACTACGAATTACAATTATTTATTTGTAGCACAGGCTTAAAAAAATGATACATGTAAAACATCGTGGAGCAATGACTGAATGTTCGCTAGACTCGAATCAATCTTTCTCCTTTGTCTCGACACGTGAAGATTTACGTGACGTCGTACAACGCGAATGCACGCGCGCGGATATGCGCACACGTGCACAGACGCGAGAGTACAATGTGTGAATCGTGTGTGTGCGCGACGATGGAACGTTAAAGGGCAATGTCACGCCGTAATGAGCCTGGAAATTCATCGATGCCTCGCTCAAATCGCTATAAATGTCACTTAATGCGCCTAACACGTCACTTTCCCTGTCGCGACACCCCATCGAAGTGCCCTTATTTTGCGGGGGGAAAGTATAAAATGTAACATGGAGGAAGAGAGAGACGTACGACCACGCCAGTGGTCGTACGTAACTTGAGAGTTAGCTTTAAGAAATTCAAGAGTCGCGATTTAAGATAAGATCGCGAACGTTTCATCTCCGTTTCACGTCTCTTCATATATAGCACGTTCTGCTTTCAATACGTAGACTTTATGCAATCTGTGCCTTATTTTATCGTTTCAACGGGTCTTTTCGCTTTCCCAAAATTCACGGTAAATTCCTGCCGAGGAGAAGCCAAGTTTATGCTGATTGGAAAGTGTCCCCCTCGCGTCTTCGTAATTTATCGTAGAAATTAAACTGTTTTTGGAATCGAGAGAGTAGATTGCCGAGGTGGTGTTCAACGACGAAATAAATTTCCGTCAGGGGAAGGGCAACGTAAAACCATGTCTGCAATTTGTACGGTTGCTGCGTTCCTTTTGGCTTTGTACGGGCGTTGCGCAGATAAAGCGACGAGAAATCTTGCCGCGGTAATTGAATGCGAGGCGGCGCGCGCCGGCGCGACGTTGTGCGTGTCACGGGGGAAACGGTGTCTGTAATTTTTCTAACGAGACGTGCATTCCGGCGATACCATTATCTGTGATACACGCCGGAAGTCGCGCCGTATTTATGTATGTAGGCGCGAGCGTTGTTCTCGCGTACGACGACGGCAACACACGGCGGGCGGCGCGCGGCGCGGGTGCGCGGTCGTACGGAAACTCACGCCGTGTCTCGCGTCTCGCGGCGGAACGAACGTATATTATGCATACGGCGCGCGTCGCCGCAAAGTTGCGGCTTGATTCACGGAATCGTACGTGCGCCCGCGCCGCGGCATTTCGCGTCCTCGTCGCGCATTTACCGCTCAACGTGTACTGTACCGCGATTCCATATCGTTCTCGCGTATGTGGATAGGCGAACGAGTATAAATAGGCGTATAAATTTGTTTGTGAGACAACATCTGTGCACGCGGATTTAAATTCTAAAAATTATGTAGCGATCGATTTACATTTTTACGTAATCACCATGCTTGATACCTGGGTTTTTCTTCATGTAAAATCACGTCTGACATGGAATGCAATGAGCGTATTTCGGTCGAGATTCACATTTTGTTCACGATATCATAATTATAACTTGATTGTACATAAATGTGTATGCGGTAATAATTATTTTTAGGTTCGATATCGTTAAGGGAGAGTTGGCAATTACCGAGTCCCTAAGAACCGAAGCGTATATCTAAGCTCAGAAATGCTTAAAAAAAAAAAAAATGAATGCAGTTTTAGATAGGTCATTTATTTGGCTATCCATATATCATAGCAATAATCTTGAAAGTTAAACACAAACTGAAATATTAATAATTTTTCAAAAAGTGAGAAAACGCGGTATTATCAAACTGGTCTGATAAAATCGTGTCCAGTTTGATAAAACCGTACCTATAAAAATTACTCTGGCTTCAGCCAGTGACATGAAGTAGAACACAATAACAAAATGTTTTTTTTTTATATTTATATGCATTAATATCGTCTAGTAGGTACCTACATATAAAAATAAGTGAATGCGTTAACAAATAACGATCATTATAAATTCAAATCAAAACTTAAGCAACGATCTTTTCTGTAAGCACCTTACATTGTAAACTAAACAGTCTTGGTAACTCTTAAACACACATCGTTATACCTATGAGTATTATACCTTGGGCGCAAAATTATCAAACTAATCATTTCACTTTACAACATTAAAATATATAGGAAAGAAACGCGTGTTTCTAAAATCACTTTGCAACCTAATTTTATAGTGTTTTAGCCTATCGAATCCGTCAAATTTATTTCTCTCTAATGTAAATATTATATTACTCACCTCTTATCGAAACTACCAGCAAAATTGCAACGAGCAAGCAGAGAAGCTTCCAGAGCGCACTGTGTTCACATGGACGGCCGGAACGCATTGACGGCGCATGCGGGTGGGGTATTTCGTGTTACTCTATGATATTAACATCATTATAGGCGCGTAATACAAATATTTATTGAGATAAACAATGGCGCGGAATTGTCAACCGCGCGGTAATTGCCAACTCTCCCCTACGTACCGATTATTGTTTTTAGTATTGAATTACGAAATTTTTCACTAAGTTTAGAATGCGAGTTTGACTCGCAGACTTGTTTGAAAACAAATTAAACTTATACATATCTATATACATATAATAGAAATTAATTCGAAACCATAAGTCATCTAAAATGCAAAAATTTATTGCTACTTAAAGAATGAAGGGCGTCTCCTTGCCCTCCTGCCGGGCCCCGTAGTAATATTCATGTCACATGAAAGGCTCCGAAAATTTAAATTACTATGACGAATTTTTTTCGTTATGGATAGTTTTCGGAAGAACAGCTTTGTTACGCTTTTTATGCTGAATTATTCCATATACATATATCGCGTTCCTGTTTTTTAAGAAAAGCTTCAAGAATGATGCAAAATATGTCTTACATTTTTGTAAATATTTTGTTTAATTAGTTTTCTGTTATAAATGTTCATAATCTCTTGTGTATCTTTTCAATAAAGGAAGAAGTCTCTTTATGAATTTCACAACACAAACATACACAAGCCCATACAATAAAGCGCAACTAATATATTTGTGCAGTTTTATATATTATACATTAATTATACAGGGTGTATTATAAAACACTGGAATTTACTGAGAATCTTTTTAAGTGTTTCTTGACAAACTGCTAGAGAAACTGCTTTGAGGATATTGTAGGTTTGGCTGTCCTGCAGGGATTCCTTATGGTTCCTGCTTACAGGGCGCGTCAATGCTAGGAATTAACGCTGACTCATACGTTGACCGCTTTTCTGAAAATAATATAACTCCTACCAGACCTACGCGGTAAAAGAACCGAAAATCAGAAATACTAACGATTGCCAATGAATTTTTATGGTACAAAAGATTTTCAATGTAAAAAGTCGTTAGACATAGATGGCCGTAAAATGAACGACGCTGAGAAAAATAAATTATTTATATTTTTCATGTTATCTCGTAAAATGTTATACGAAACATAGAATTACATTGTGTCAATGCCGAAGCTGATGCTTATTTAGATAAAAAAAGTATATAGAATCATATAATATAGAAGTCATTAAACTAATCCATTTTAATAAGTCTAATTTATAATACAAAACTTTACATAGGAACAACTTCGTTGTTGATTCAGAGATACAAATTAGTATTAGTGGATATTTTATTCATTTAATTTCAAATGGAAATTTCTAAGAAAATGTTAATTTTATCGAATTATCAAGCTAATTTATTAAGATTAGATAGTTTTCAAAATAATTTAATATGGAATATTAAGAAGTTACGAAAGAAGAAAAATATTTAGTTGAACAAATTTGCTAGCAAAAACTCGATTCTAAATTTAAATTTTAATACGATCGGATAGCCTCTTGTGTTGTCAATGCGAAATTTAGTAAGGTTTTTATTAGAGGTTTAGCGTTCTTTCTTCTAAAAGTGTTGCAGGTATAGGATCTTTCAAAACGATACAATGATAGTACTCAAACGCTAAGACAGGAATTGTTACGGTCGCAAAATCCGCCCTTCTACCTGGCAACCTAGTATAGCATTGTAGAAATACCACGTCAAACGCATCAGCGCCGGCAGGTGCCTGATTTACGCTTCTGGCCAAGAACCGTATCGTCGGGCCTTTTAAGAGTAGGATTCATATTCCGTTACTATGGGGTGTTTTCCTGACACAAAGTGCATTCCATTTCGGTGAGTAAATGGGAGAAAAAAATCAAAGTACACGTTACAAGTTACAAACATTTTCCATTAAGATGAAAGCAAGTTTCCTGGAAATTTTCCCATTCATGAACAATAGAATCGTGAGTGGTACAATGTCAATGATAGCTTTTTCTACGACGTATTCGACTAGCTGACTCCGCACTAATGTCAGATCATTCATCATTCTTTTTAGAAGAAAAAAGAAAGTTTTACATATTCTTATCGAATAACATTTGCATGACGATTGATGACATAATAGTCTTCGGGCTAGGTCCTTCAAGTCGTATCTTCAGTCAAATATTTTGGTATAAGCGATAAAAATATAATTTTTGAGCGATGAGACATTTTTTCGAGCCGGCTTGAGGCTTTCTCGTTTCTTTCACGTCTACTTTGTATGAAAAAACGCTGAGCTAGTTTCGTTCTTTTCAAATATTCTACTGTTGCTAGGAAGATTATGGAGTCCTGCTGGTAACATGAGACCCCAATATATCTTATGCTGTATCTTTTGTGCAATTTGACGGTAACGAACTTGGGAAGGAGCCATTTGCTAAAGGCTAGGGAAAAAGTTTGATCGGTGTATGAGTTAATTAGCAACTTTCTCCGCTTCCGTAATTTTGATATTTTTGTAGTCGGACAGCACGCCGAGAGCATGCTGCCACACATCGCGTTAATTATATTTTATTGTGTTCCTTGGGGACTGTAGGCAAAATATTATATATTTAGGTTGACTATATTATGGTTATTATGAATAAAATTAATGGCGATATTATGAAATATGACCAGGTTAATAATAATTATTACATGAAATATGATATATACATTAATAATAACTCCATTACGAGATGTGAAATATTAAATTAATGTCGCGATCGTGTGTACAGTGTAAAATATGAGATATATAAAATTCATGATAAATACTGTGGAAAATACAGAATTTCGGAACGAAAATTCTCACTATACCGTAAAATATAAAATATATAGGATCGACAACAATTTATAAGACATAAAATATAAAATTTATAGCGACTACAGCATATGATACAAAATTTACAACGATTGTAGCATGTAGTGAGAAGCCTACTGTCAATCAGGAAGCTTGGTTTCTCATCCACATTTTTATCGCCCACAAATTGGAAGGCGTGTGTTATTATTTTGCGACTTCTCGTCAAATTTCTCCAAGTTGACCATTTGTAGGGCACTCACCCTTACGTACCTGCAAGCGTATCTGCACCCGCGGGAAAACCCGCTCTTACGAAGAAAGGGTGCGTGGGTAGGGAAGGGGGAAGAGACGCGGGGAGTGGGTAGCAGGAACGAATGAGCGGACACGATACACAATGGCAGATTCTCTCTCTCGGGTATAGGCGGGTGAGTTGGACAAGTCATGAGTCAGACCCGAGGGAGTAGCAAACTTGATGCGTTCTTTCGGTCACGAAAGAAAGAGAGAGAGAGAGAGAGGAGGAGGAGGAGGAGGAGAGAAAGACTTAATTAATATAAAATTTCTTAATTAATAATAGATTCTTTGCATTTCTAGGCGAAGAATATGTTAACATTCTTTTGCTTCTTTTTAGATTTTCGTGATCTGTCACAAAGTCACGATTCTTGAAAAGTTTTAAATTATTGAGAGGTTTTCCTCAATTTTCTTCTTCTAATATTTTATTCTTTTTATTTTAATATTATTATTTTAATATTATTTTATATTTTATTTTTTTTATAAGTATCTCTCTCTTTTCTAAAATAAGTACAAATAACTGATTGTCATTGTTGACAAAGAAGATATTTCTTAACTGTGGAGCTTTCTACTGCAATTTTTTATATCTCCATGACCAGAGTAAATTAAATTTCAACATCTCACAGTTTTCGAATGATCGAACGATCTTATTATCATTGAAAGTGATAACAAAGTTTGAAGATGCTACGGCCTTGAGTTTTACGAGTATTTGAGTAATATTTACCTGGTAATCGAGCAGAGTACTGAGTGATGTAGTAGTCGAAAACGGACGCGCCTAACCGCAGTTACGCATGATTTCCGATCGACGATCGCGTGCCATAAGGTCGACCTTGTCTCTCACTTTGTCTCGGAATCTTTCTCTACGCTTTTTTATTTATTTCGTTGCGCCTTCTATTCGCGATTCGCAGCGGCTCCATGTCAAATTTTTCAAACTTGTTCGTACTCGATTTTGCTGTTTTAGCGCAATCGTTAATCCATCTGTACCGCGACGGAGTCTGTATTATTGCGACCGTCCTTTTCTCTTTCATTCCGGAAATACTTGCGTATTGAAAAAAATACGATTACTTTTTTACGTTTTTCACGTTTTCCACGTATCATTCGCGTTGTTTAGATATTTAGTATGATACCATCGAGTTTTAGTCTTCACACATGTTTTCCCGAGTTTCTTCTCTTTCAATAATTACGAAGACTGCGTAAATGCGCCTATACCTGTTCGAACTTGCTCAAGGCCATGATTCAAAATCAAAGACACAAACGAAAAATCGAACGACAAACGAATCGACCAATCATAGTCAAACGTGCTCGTGCAGGTATGCCCAAGGAAAAGATTGAGGAAAATGCTGGACCACAATTGGTAGATTTTTTTGCGGCGTAAATTCTTTCTTGCCTTCTTCCATGGTTCAATTGGTTTGAAGTATAACGCGCGCGCGCGCACTGATTGCGTTAAAAAATAATGATAAAGTTGTTTAAATCTTTGAAAAATTATTTTCCAAATTTTACAATATGCATGAAATTGAATTCTTTTTTCAGTAGAAATTGTTTTATTATGCGGATATTACGTTACTTTTTGAAACTTAAGACATTATCGAAATGGTACCATCTGGACAAAGGACCACTCCTCTAAATTCGCCGAAATTGACGAAACCTGGTTCAACGAAAACCATACCATATATGGCTGTTGCCACGTGTAGTTACCGAAAGTTTTTCGAAAAGAAGGCCGACGCGTCCCCGGGGTTGAGAAGGATTGGAGGGAAATTGACGGGGGTCGGCTTGGTCGACGGTCGAGCTTAAAACCGGCGTCATTCTTTCTTTGCAGAATATTCAGTGGAGACGCGAAACAATTAAAGAGGAGACGACGAGTGTCCGCCTAAAAAGAGAATTTTCGGAGGAGGATGCTCGGCAGTTGGGGCTGGGAAGAAGAATTGGAGTTGGGAGAGGGTACGACAGCCCCGTCGCGAGAGAGACAAAGACGAGAGAGCCCAGACTCGACGCATCCCGTTCCCGACAGCCGGGTGCTGAGGTATGCACCCAGCCGGTGTCACCACCCTCCCAGCTACAGCTCGCCACATTTCAGCACGCAGCCTCCTCTCGACTGTACGGACTGTGAGTACATCGTACATCGTTAGGTTTATCGCGCGCAACGCACGGCGCTGCTCGTTTCTACCGGGAGTAGGGGAGACCGGGGCTCGTTGTCACAAGAGGCAAGTTGGCAAGGCGTTCCGTTTATCTATTTATAGCGAAAAAAACAATGGAAAAGTTATCACAAAATATCTTTTTTATGACATAGGTACTTTCCCCAAAGTTTTATTTAAATCAAACAAGTAATAAATAGAAAAAGAGAAAACTCTGATTCAAGAGGTGGCAAGTAAATTTTCGACCGTTTCTCAAAATATCGTATTAATGTTCTTCAGCTTGAGAAGTAAATCAAAGTGACGTATCATTAGTTAAAAGAAATGTTTCTGTTACTATACGACATGTTATTTTGAGGAACAACAGTAATTTATTGTAAAATGACTGATATGTAGAGATGGGGTATGTTGGCTACAATGCAGCATGTTCGTATTTCACTTATTACAATGAAACTATACAGTATACAGGAGCATTCCTGGCATGAAAATGTTGAGAAAGGTTTTCTCTATTATATTAGTACTGTTTAATCGTGATAATTGGTTGTTTAAAAACTCAAATGTCGAAATTGTGAAAACAGTGCCAACGAGCCCCGGTCTCCCCTACTACCGGTAACACAACGGGAAACATCGGCTTCAATCGTGATTTTTCGATCACTTTCTATTGTTCGAATTATCTCTGGTTACACAGAGATAAGTTAATCCTAAGATTACACATTATATTTTTCTATTGCACATCCCCCAAATTTAGCTGCATGTCTTTGCACGTAACTTCGTTAAAAACGCATGTTTTTTTAAATAAATTTTTTTCCAAGGGAATACTAATCATCATATATGATTATAAAATTCAAATTCAAATGGACTTTAGTTAAATTGCGAAACACAATTTTTTTAACTACGACGTATATAAACGCCTCTTATAAATAAAGCTACTTTTTCAAGGTAATATATATGTCTTCTGTGTTTAAAACCTATGAAAATAGGTTTTCAATTTAAGGACGCGCAAGCATTTGCGAAATTCAAGTCGAGGTCGAATCTGATTATTTTTGTCAAGTTCGATTCGCGTAATCGATAATTTCGACTAACTTGAACGTTTGCAATTACCCTCAATATCATATATTATCAGTATTATCACAAATCAAATGATATTTTATCTATAAGGAAATAAACATCCTACAGATGTAAGAAAGGAACGATACAAAAAATATCGTATTATTTTATTTTATTCTATTTTGCTTATATTAAAATGTTCAATTATACTACACGATTAAAACATTTGAATCTACATTTGCGATATTGTTCGAGAAAAAATTCTTTTTAATTAGCTTATTTTTTTCTCTCGACAAAGACCGATGTTAACGACAAGTTAATGTAAATCTTTTAGAGCAGCGTGAGGTGGCCAAGATGCTGACTGCTCACCCTGAGATGCACGAGAAGCGGGACGGCCTCGGCGGCGGCGGGCAATATGGGGCAGGCGGGGGTGGTGGTACTTCGATTGAGGAGAAATTTATTCCGGAACAACCACCCCCGCCTCCCGCACCACCGCAACGAGACCCGTCGGATCCCACTATTAGCGCTAAAAAGCTTCCAAAGAAACGAAAATTCGATCCATCCGAGCTCGAGGAGATGGACAAGACCAGCAACGTCACCAGCCACATCAACAACATGGTCCATATACGCGCGCCCGCTATGTCGCTTAGCGGCCAGCCGATTTTAGGACAACAATCCAGCTTACCAACTATCATCAGCCGGCAGTCGCCGCAACAACAAGAGTCCGATTATCAAGTACGTTGATGAATGGTTCTAGCAGATATTTTAACGTTACTGTAACTTAGCAGTAATCTTGGCTGATATTTGAACGCTATATGAAAAAAAATCGTAAATATTAAAGAAGATCAATAAATGTATACAAATATATTTATATAGCGATCTAAACAGAATATCGGATTTGGCAATATCTTGATGTACATATATTTCTACGTCTTATTATACAGAATTATAAATATTGATACTTTTTATAAGGAGAAATCTAATTCTACACTATAACAAATAATATATATATGTTTACATAAAATATCTATGTAAACAAATTAATATATAATATATCCTTTATGTATCTTTATTATAATTTATCTTAAGTTACTTTTATTCGAAAGTATGCGTTATACATGAATGTTTTTCTTATGTTTCAGGTACCCTCAGCTCATTCGGGAGTAGTGTTACCTCCTCAAAACACAGCGGTAGATTACTCTCTCCGCGAGGAACCTTCACGTTCTCGTCCTCGACTTGCTATTGATCTCAGTGAGTGGCGCGACCATAGAGTGTTAGCTTTAAGGGATTCATATTATTTCCCGGGTGTTATACGTAACGTTGTTCACGGTGAGATTTTAATTGAGTTCGACGGCGAGAGGAAGCTAGTGCGTTATAGTGACGTTTTGGGTACGAGACGGTACGACGTGATAGGAGATGCAAGCCCATCTCTGGGACAGGTGAAATTGGACACGAAGGTTTGCATCAGGTGTCCGACCGTGAACAGTCACGTGGACGCGACAAAAGTGTTTGTAAAAGGGACAGTGTGCAAGATATTAACGAAGCCTTATCGTTTTGTTGTGAAAATACCGCGGGAGGATAACGATCAGAGTGATAGTTATGTTGTGAAACGCGCGGACTTGCGGCTAGTACAGCCTCCATGGGCGGAGGAGTTGGAGGAGGGGCTGGAGGAATGCGATCCTACAAGAGTCGAGAACATTGGTAACAAATTATTTATATAATCAATAAGATCAAGCATTTTTGATGAAGATAGCGATATAGCGTGGTAACGTTTGCCTTTTTAAAATTTACCAGAACATGGGTATCGCAATACCACGGAAGCTCCGACAGCAGTGCCAATTTTGCAGATCCATCATACTTCTCATCACACATCGCATATATCAAGTCATAGTGACACGAGTTATTATAGAACGACCGGTACCAGTCCTCTCATGACTTTAGGCACTCCTGCGCATTCTGCCACGGCGTTAAGTAATGGCAGTCGGCCGTATGACGATTTAGAAAGCGAGGATGACTTAGACAGAGAAGATATTACATTTCCCTCGGATGCAGGTTGGATATAGAATAAAATTTTTACTATCATGTTTCATTATTAAAATATACCGGTTATATTGCTACATCCGTCCGCGTGAACGCGAAAGACAGAATATTTATCTGTATTTTAATGAGTAGATTATTAAAATGTTGTTCAATATTTCTCTGAAAATGTACTCCCTATATTGTAAGAAAGGCTAAGGCTTTTAACGAGAGCAATTTAGTCAAAACAATAGTATAGTAATTCAGGTATATTCAACTGACAGATGCAAAATTGTCAGGGAGCAGCAAAAGAAGCAGCATGCAGAGCCGAGGAAGTACCAGTAGCCTAGTTGAACAACGTAGTATAACGCCTCGTTCTCAGGCAGCCACACCCCGGTATTAATTTTATCAAATATAGTAGCCATTTCATAAGATAAACCGATTAATGCATATAATAGCAAAACTCTTATCTAATAATTGTACAAGAGTCTATACTTTTTGTTAAACAGATCTCAGGCGGCAACGCCACATAGGTATAAAAAGGGTGACATAGTGGTTACACCAAGTGGAATTCGAAAAAAATACAATGGGAAACAATGGCGTCGACTTTGTAGTAAGAAGGACTGTAATAAGGAAAGCCAGCGAAGAGGATACTGTTCTCGTCATCTTAGCTTAAAAGGATCTGGTCTTAGAGGTCCGACGAACACATTTCCTGGGTATGAACATTTGCTTAGACGTTTGTTGATTGTTTATTCTTATTCTTATTATTTGAATTTCCGTCCTTTAAAGGAGACAATGTTACGAATTATTTATTCAGTTACTTTGAAATTTGTGTTTGTTTTTATTTCTGTCATAATTATTACTGCACATTATTAACACATGTATTAACACACGTATTAATACACGTTATTAATAATATATTTTTTATTTAAAATTTTTTTTTAATATATTATATGCAAAGTGACTAGGAATGAAAATCAGCTTTTTCATTTGATAAACGATTGTTTTAACACTAAACTATCCGATGTCTGAATGATCGCTTGATACATGTGATGTAAATTTTCTTTATTGTGATTATTTTCATTTTGTTTACAGTGGTAAAATGGATGGCGAAGAAACATCAAGAGATTCCGATACCTCGCCAAATTACGTTGACAGAAGAATAGCGGGTAGATTCGATCAAGACGAAACTGAAGCTGCTAATATGCTTGGTATATTCTCTATATATTTAATAAATTAATAAGGCTTTTTTCTTAAGATTATAACTTTATTATATATAGATCATCTTGAATAAAAATAAATTAATATATATATTACATCTAGCTGTCGATAATCTGTTTATACAGAATTATTTTTTGATACTCGATATTCTAAAGTTTTTATATAGTATTAATTGTGGTTTAAACACGTTCCATTATTGCAGTGTCTTTGGGGAGCTCTAGATCGGCTACGCCAGCCTTTTCGTCACCGACGGGCCAGTCTTCTATATCTCCATGTATAAACCAGTCACCGGTGCCGCCTTTGGGGCTCAATCAGAACAATGTATTTATGCCTATCTCGAGTCCCGCTCACCATGCGACTCCGCTGATCTCTCCTGGCGCAAAATGGAAGCACTCACCTACGCAATCGAGCTTTTTAGTTCAGTATCCGCAGCAAGTGATAAAGCCTGAGCCGAATCGAGTAGACAGAAATCGACCGATCCCGATAACTGGTGCTATTCCCGCTAGTTTAGGGACAAGTGTGATAAGAAGCTCTCCGGTAAGCCGCAGCATGCAACCCGGACAGAATCCGACTTTGTCGTGGTCGGAGCAGAGTCCGCCATCGACGAGACATCCCTCGGTCGTGACGTCGATCGCTCAGCAACAGCAAAACATAATCTTGCAACACGCGCTAACGTCGAGCAACGATTTTCCCAATCAGACCGAGATGACCGAACAGAATTCGCAGTTGATAAAACCGCCGGTCTCGCCTCACATGTCTCTGTCCGCTATCCCAGTGCCGCAGAATCTTACGTTCGTACACAAATCGCTGGAGCAACCAGTCGACTATGCGCAGTCGCCGCAGACCCAGGGTCAGCCGATCTATGTGATGCAGCATGAAAAAAAGTATCTCGTGATAAAGAACAGCATGGACATGTCTATGCCGGCGGGCGTGCACATAAGCAATCAGGACGACAAATATCGGCAGAGTCTGATCAACCACCATCCGGGCCAACTGCCGGTATCCACATTGCATCAAGTTCAGTGTCAACCACCCCAATCACCCGCGGTTTCATCCGTCCACATTGATAAACTGTCTGTTTTGCAACCTGTAAGTTGACACGGCAAATAATGAATATTAGTTAAATTAGCAATTTATAGTTAGATATATTAACAATAGCGTAACACTGGGATATGCATAGATAAGTTAATCACGTCTTACTTGCTTGTCATTAGGTGAGTAAAGTAAACACGCATACGACCGTACATATGGATATGCAGAGAAATCAGCCGCCGCCTACGAGTGCCGTAATGACATCCACCACAGAGGCATCCAATCCGTCTACTCCGACAAGCGTCTTCCAGCACGTAATTGTTCAGCCAGGACATTTGGTGCAAATTCCAAAAACTGAACCTTCTAGAGAAGAGACTGCAAAAAACAACGGTATCCTCTGTAAGTTTTATATTGCAATACGAATGCATTATTACATAGCATAGACAGCCCTTATCTAATTTGTATCCCCAATTGAAATCTTTCCTCGTATCTTTAATAATTAATTTTTGTAAACCGTTTAAAGCGTAATTTAAAAGTTCAAACATTATAACATTCCACTTTCCTTTTTATCCCATTTCGCTATCTCGCAATTGTTTGCAACGACGATCTCAATGTCATAATATGTCGAATTGATGATACAAGTAAATTTGACTAAACGGTAAGGCTTTCACAGATGGCAGCCACGAAGTTCCTTCTGCATACCAGCCCCATCCCCCATCATTACTGAACAATGCAGCGCGCAGCTGGAAAAAAGGTTTGAGTTCTGACTGCCAACTGAAATGTATCAAGCCTATGGAATTGCTGTAGGTTGCAGTTTGTCAATGGTACATTACGCAAGGACATTTGTTTGTTATATTCAAGTGTTGCAAGCACAGATGCTTAATTATGTATTAAATGTTTACGTTGTCGTAGCTTTCTTTTTGTTTCTTTCATTTCTTCAGGTCTTCACGCATTTATTTTGTGTACTCTAGTGTAATAACGTATTCCTTACGTTATCATATCAATATTAGAAAAAGTATCTCATTCTTTTAAATTGAGAAAATTATATATTATTCTGTACATATATATTATTCACATTTGTCGCAGATATTGTGTTTAACATAAAATATTTTTAATTTCACAATCTTTCCCATGTACCGTTGCCAATCTTGCAGCAGACGCAATTAATTAACAAACTTTCCTCATCTCTTAACTTTTCGTTTCATTTAACATATACAAATAAGCATTTATCTACAAGAACTTTAATGCTGGGGAAGGCTATTTACTAGCTTTGGATTATTCGAAAAGTTTGCGCAGATTTTTTAAGATGCAAAGACATTTTCATGTATAAATAATGTTTTTATTCAATACATATCATTTTGTTTTACATTTTTTACTTTCTCATACGATTGAAGATCTTATTTTAATAAGTTATACTATAAAATAAATTGTTCTAATGATGTCTATTGATAATCAGCACGAACTTTTCGGACAAACCAATATTTACTTTACTCTTGAATCACGATTATTTATTAGATATATTTGCGTTATAATTGCTATACAAATGGTGTATATTAATGAATATTCTTCAAAATAGTAACGTTAGCTTCTGGTTACTTATAACTGATATTTCGATAGTTTTTAATTCTAACTTTACTTCAATCAATTCTTTTCATTAATCCACTAATCCATTGTTTCTTTTGGATACATAGCAGCGAAAACCATTATATAAAGTTCATAACATTACTTTATCGGCTGCTATTCCCACATCATTACTAACCACACTCATTGCAACTAACCCACTAACTTCATTGCAGCTTTTTCCTGGCAGACGACAGTTTTGGAACAATCAGAGGTGAGCCCTCCTCCTTCTGCTCTGAGTCCACCCTTGAGTGCACCTCCAATTCCAATAAGTATGAGCACACCTGCTGAAGATGGCCCTGGTACTGGTTCAGATCCCATAACACCTGCCGAAGAAGAGGATGATGACGTTTTTGAAGCAGAACCGACCCCACCCGCAGAAGTGGAAGCTAACGCTAATAAAAGACGCAGTCAATCGCTCAGTTCTTTGCAACCGCAGACTCCACTGAAAGTAAGTTCGATGTATATTACATGTGTGTTTTTTTTAACTATTGGCATTAAGTATAATTAAACGAGTTAAATTATTAATATTATTAATAAAAATATAATACTGCTGCGATAATATTAATATTAATAATGACCGAGTTGTATTTATATATAATGCTGTTAATATATTAAGAATATAATATTTTTATTGAGTATACGTTTTCATTAACTGCAGGCTAAAGACAGAATACGTCGACCCATGAACGCATTTATGATTTTTTCAAAACGGCACCGCGCCGTTGTGCATCAACGTCATCCGAATCAAGATAATCGGACAGTATCCAAGATACTGGGAGAGTGGTGGTATGCTTTGGGACCAGAGGAGAAACAAAAGTATCATGAGCTTGCCTCGGAAGTGAAAGAAGCGCACTTTAAGGCGCATCCAGACTGGAAGTGGTGCAGTAAGGACAGACGGAAGTCGTCGACGACCAGTTTTAAAGGAAGCGAGCCTGGAAGGGCAAAGTTGAACAGTACGGGAGAAGAAACGGATCCTATGCAAGGTTCTTCGTCGGAGGATCAATTAGCGATTACGTCTGCCGATGAAGTATCTACTCCAATTACTACCACATATAATGAGACTTCCACTAATATTGAGGTAAGAAGTTTCCCGATAATATAAATGTAAAGCAAGTTACAAGCAAGTAAAATAAGTAGCGTTTAAAAGAGCACGTTTTGTAAAAAACTTTTTTCTGTTTACCTTGAACGTTTGTTAAGAAAAGCTATTTGGCTCACTGACAAAATTGTTGACAGATTATGAACCAGTCGCATACGCAACATCGGATTTTGGAGATTCCTTTGCAAATCGAAAACGCGGAGATCGACATCAAGCAGGACGACGACGCAAATGGATCAGATGATGATCAAATGGTTATCTGCGAAGATCCTCAGCCGGAAATAGATCTGAAGTGCAAAGATAAATTGACAGACAGTGATAACGACGCGCAAGACGAAGACGCGGAGAAGAAGTACAATCAGTCGCAGTTTTCGGCGATGACCGGTCAAAAGAGGGAAGTGATCAATGTTAAACAGGAAATAACGTGCAGGCCTAAACCAATAAAAGGTACTTTTGAAACACAAACAATTGTAACGTAACGTTTGCACAACACGTTACATAAATGTTTTAACAATATCAATCTTGATGTTTATTTAGCACGGATACCTTCAACAGGTATAGAATCTACAACAAAATATCACCATACTTCCATGGATAAAGGCAGTACTGTATCAGTTTTGTCGAGTACGTATCCTTATCACAGTCCTGTCAATCCAACAGGAGTGTCAGGGTTCCAGCCTACCGGTGGCGCTTTCATAACTATGCCGGTATCGCCGAAAGTTATTAAGCCGGAACCGGTAAAGGGCGAGCAGCAGTATAGCACGCAGTACAGCGTGAACAATCTTGTGAGCATCCACACTGAGAACGGACGGAATATGCCTAAGTTTACAGCAGCTCCGGTATTACACACTGTAAGTATTAGACAAGTGGATGCTTTAGCATACATTTCTTGCGATTCGTTTAGAGAAATCGCAAATATCGCATGAACGGATATCGCACATGTATTCGGATCATTAAGAGTAGCTATCATTCGTGCCGACAAGCCATACATTTCCCGATGACGGTATCGGAGTTACCTCATCACGGTCGTCCGCTTAAGAAAGTAGTGCACATGTTACTTCCGATAGTTTTTGAATAAAAGATTTTTAGACGGACTTAGAGATTAAGTAACAGGTTTAACGATACTAACAGATTGGATCGAAACCTATGATGGCGCTGTTGAAACAACAGCAGCCGTTGCAGTCTTTAGGCACTACTCTTCGCCCCCTTACTTCATCTGTCCCTTATCAACCACCGCTCACTCTAACATTGCTCGATAACGATTTGGTGGCTGTTTCCAAACCGCAGCAGGGATCGCAGTACCTTAACCCGACGCCGCCGCACTCCAGGATGTACGGTGGTTTCCAGATACCCATCAGTGGTGAGTGTATCTATTGTTGTGAGTATATCAGAGATTGTTTCTATTGCTTCGCTTGTCTCAAGCATATATCGTAATGGAACGTAATGTAACATAACGTAAATAACGTACCTGCGATCCGCATACAGACGCCAGTAGCCGCAACAATTCGATACCCGTGCAGAGTTTGGTTTCGAATAATAAGATGGAAATCCAAAGCGTGATTGTGAGCAAACCTTATTCGTCAGCGTTATCGACAATCTCCACTACGTCGACTTACCGGGGGATTGGCCATTCCATTGCTCGCCTTGCGGAATCCGAGAATAGTGACAATCAGTTAGCTACGAATCACACTCAGTTTTACGGTAATCTTTTTGCGAATTTATTAGTA
Organism: Temnothorax americanus; assembly: GCF_048541705.1. Taxonomy (NCBI): domain Eukaryota; kingdom Metazoa; phylum Arthropoda; class Insecta; order Hymenoptera; family Formicidae; genus Temnothorax; species Temnothorax americanus. The sequence continues at coordinate 9,598,170 of NW_027509338.1, read as the reverse complement.
TTTACACATCGCAATACGCGTAACGCTCTTACTTACCTTCTGTTTTTTCTTCCTATTACAGTCAGTAATATAAAAACAGAAGATAGAAAGGGTACTGTAAATATCGCTCTTCCCGCAACGAATGAGATACATAAGCAACCATCGACGCCTCACACGCCGCATACACCTCAGAGTAATCACGGAAACGGTGATCTGCCGTCAAATAAATCATACACATTCGATGAAGGCCAAGGCAATGACATAGGGCCGAGTAAAGGTCCGTTCATGCTTGCTCCAACTCCGGCACAGCTTGGTCGAGCGCCATTGCAAAGGAGACAATCAATGGGTACAATAATATATAATTACAGTTTGTTATTTCGACATTTATGCAAGAGGAATAAATATATTACTGGTACATTAAATGTCTCAAAACTATGGAGTCTAAAATTTTTTTAAGGGAAATATTGAAGGGGATTATTATTTATTGTATGTTCCAAATTTTTAACGTGAACCTTTCTTTACAATTAAATCTTAAATTAACATTTTATTGAGACAAAATACATTTAAGAAATTATCTAAAAAACAATTTTGTTGTTTATCTTCTTGCAAATCGGATACTTTCTGAGGAAAAGTACCGACTTTAAATGGATGAAAAATTATAGTTCAAAACATATATATATGGTAGTTTTCATATCTTTACGTATTTCTATGAACTTTGATGAATCAATTTGATACTAAACTGTTTTTTCTTTTTTCTTTCCTTTCTTCACGGTTCCTCTTCTATTCCTTTTATTTAATAGCAATGCCTCCTGCATCAACTGCAGGAGACCATGGGCCAATGGCAACACCTCAACATTGTGATAATCGACCACAAACAAATATATCTCAAACGACAGAGCAAACGCAACAACAAAATTTAACAGAATCTCATACTTCTCCTTCTCCCTCTACCAAGAAGGGCTCCTTCTTTAAGAAAAATGTGGAGGATGGTATGGACAGGTACTATCAAAATATTTTAAATTTTTTTATCACATTATAATGTTGTTGCGTTAAAGAGAGTTTGTAAATATATCAAATTAAACTTGATAATGCATTGAAAACGCACTGGTCGAATAATTGCAGAGTTCTCGAACAAGTGAACTTTCAAGAAAAATTCTCGTCGTTGCCGGAATTCAAACCGGAGGATATACAAAGCCCGAGTGCGATCAGTATAAACACCCCGGGGTCATCTAGCCACAGCAGTTCAGCTTCTATATTACATCCGCAAACACCTATGCAGATGCCAGGTTATCGAAAGAAATCCGCACAAGGACCTCATAGGCCCACAAGTAAATAATAATCTATACATAGTTTTAACTAGGCTTGGGTGTAATTGCATTCGCGATATTATGTACTTTTTTCCTAATAGTGAATGAGGATGAGATCGACTCGGATACACCGATATCAGCCACTCCAAAGTCTACGTCGAGTGTTAAGCTGACAGGCACCACGTTCTTCGGCCCGGATTTCAACGTCGATGCTTATAGAACCAACAACGATCTAATGGATGTCGATCCCAGCTCTCCGCGTACGCCGAAAACCCCTGGGAGCAATGCCGGGAATACCGTGCTGGGAATCGGTAGAAGTGATAACGAGCGCGGTCACAGGAAGATACTGGAGCAACGGAGACAATTGGTCATGCAGTTGTTTCAGGAGCACGGTTACTTCCCGTCTGCGCAAGCGACTACCACGTTCCAACTTAAGCATGTGGATATATTTCCTACCAAGACTAGCTTGCAACTGAAGATCCGAGAGGTGAGGCAAAAATTGAAAGCCAATTCGACACCGAGCGCTAACAGCCTCGTTAGTCCATTGCCGGTCTCCGAATCATCTCCCGTTGTAACTGGTAAGTACAAGTACAAAAGGATTTCAGTCTGTCTTGTGCGATCTTTCTCATTTATTATGAATTGATCTGTATTATAAATAATTTCTCTAAATTTTCTATAGGTTCAACTGCCCCTCCAACATCGATGGGAGCTCCACATTCACTGCCTGTAAGCAGTAGTGGTAGCTAGCACCCACGTGCCAACTGTGATACTATGCATCCCCTTACTCCGCAACACGAATACATCATTATCCTTTGAAGAGCTAGGTGTTTACTAGAAAGGTCGTTAGTGCACACTCTCTTTGGAATTTGTAAAGTACTGCGAAAGGCTTTAGTGCAATTTTAAATTACGATAAAGTCTGGTGCGGATGACTTTAGCGGGCATACTGAGACGTGTCGATATATAAATGTCAATAATGACCGATTTTGTATATAATATTGAGCTATTACCTGTTTGGAGATATCAGCTGCTCTCTTGGAGTATGTGTTCTGATCTTTATGATCGATCGTCGTTGAACAATAAAGAAAGAATGAAAATTGCGAATATTCAATAGTTAAGTCGCGATACTTAGCGACAGTTTATGTTTTTACATGTGAATCTGATATTATATATGATCAATCAAATTGTACTATACTATGTAATAACACATGACGGACAATGTAAGCATAGTTGTACGTTGAAACGTACCACGAGATGAACTTTCTTCTTTGAAACAAAAAAAGACAATATTACACTGCACTATAGATCCAAAAATATCGAAAAGGAAAATTATGACAAAATATGACATTTTATTACATTTTAAAATTCGCATTTTGCTGTGCATTCTTAATTGTGTAATTGATATTTGTACATCAACACGTCCTGCGTGATTCATGAAAGGCCTAAGCCATTGTTAAATATTGTTGAAAATATGAAAATGAAATTCATAGAGAAAAAGAAGGACAAACAGAAAAGGGAGAGAGAGAAAATCGTAATTGGAAACATTATAAAACATAGAATTAACAGAACATTATGAAATGAAATCAGAGTTTATATATATATATATATAAATATATACTTTAGTTGTACTTTATATATATATATATATATCATATATAGGTCGAAAAAAAAAACTATAGAATGAAAACTGCGATAAACTGCACAAAAATGTATGTAATACACCCATCAGAAATGTTTATTTCGCATGTAAATAATACGGAATAATCTTGAGGTAAAGAATATCTGAAGAGTTGAAATGTCTGCAATTCTTTATCTAAAGAGTTGTAAGAGCACCGTATTCTTGATTTATAGATTACGATACCAGGAGGTAAAAATCGTGCCATTGTGCGGCGACAAAGTGAAGGGAATATGCATGCGCTATAATTCCCATACTAGTGGAAGAATAATTGTTAGATAATTCCTGATATATAGATAATATGTAATATGTTTCTATGACATTATTGAAAGTACTTATTCTACTGTTTTTAGAGCTTTGCTAAGATTCAATGCATTAATCTATATTTTATACGTATTTTAAAAACGGTCTACCTTTTTTTCATTTAATTTTTTTTTGTTTATTTTATATATTTTTTTCTTTTTCTGACCTTAGATTTAAGCGTTTTATGAAGGTCGTAATTTTTTTTCTTTTTTTTTTGGCCGTGACAAATACATATTTTATTATTATCTTTATTGCATGTATCAAGTACTTAATATGTACTACATAGATGAAGAGGCAAGAACAAAATTCAATCGTTGTTGGTATTCAAATACCGATATCGATTTTTAATTGTCGGCAATTACCGTATATCATTAGTATAACAGTAGCAACGTATTAAAAGTAAAATCGCGTACCCTTTTATCAAAGTCTAAACGTATATGTTGTATACAATGAATTTGTACAATATGTTGAATAGGATCAGTGTTGTTATATATCGTGTATTTTAATAAGTTTATTCTTTATTATACAAGAGAAAAGATACAATGTATCGCATCTGTTTTAACATCCTCTTTTACTGATCCAACGTTCTTCCCCTTTTTACGTTGTTAAAGCTCTCAGAATTATCGCATCGAATTTTAGCAAAGATTGTTGAATTTGGCTGTAAAATAGATTATGTAATTAGTGATATGTTTATAAAAAAAGCGCACCTCGACAGGTTGAAGTCTCGCGCCACGGCACGTATATCGTAGTTAGGATATGAGACAGTGTCTATTCTACATATTTTGTAAATAGAAAAAACAATATACTAATTGAAATATATATATATATATATATATATATATATATATATATATATATATATATATTTAATGGAGATGGTAGAGTATATGGTATTGTAATATGTAGAATTATAATTATGAAGCAAAGTGCAGAGGCAGGATTAAGTTTAGGATAATTGCAGATTATGGGCCTTCATCTGTAGTGGACTTTTGTGCTCGGGACGGTCCTCCCACCCTTCTCCAAAGTTAATCCTTTCCTAAAGCGTTAGGATACTATTGTTTGTATATAATATAATTATATCATCATCCTATTGTCTCTTGATTTATTATCTTTTATCGAATGTTAAGCGCACTAGTGGCAAATAATAACGTAGGAAGAGGGAAACTTAAAGCCTGGATTGATCCTGTAATGCCTTCGTATCGCTGACTGTTACTTAATTAATGTCTCTACTCTCTGCCGATGAGAACTCAGTTTCAGACTTATATTGCAAGCCATTTTAATACGTTTTAAAACGATTTTTATGGTTGCGTTTCATACAAGCAATCAAAACTCGAAGGGTAATCGTGTAAAATTGTGAGAATATTCTAGAGTTGCATACGTACGTTTATGTCGCGTGTCGTGAAGTATGCAAGCTCATTTTTATTTAATTCGGCTAAATTCTAATAAAATACCTCTCGTATGAGATTCGTAGAATTTTTTTAAAAAGATATTTTATTATAAAATATTTTAGATACGAATGCTCAAGTCTTACTGTATATTTATGCTGCATGTCCACTAGATCTATTCTATACAGAATCTAATGAATTTGTCAAATATATTTGTGTCTTTACGGCTTTACGGTGTTCAGCAATAACGGGAAAAAAGTCGTCTATTAAGAAATTGTTTATATATTAAGCGCCACCTCTTTTTTTTTAATCTCTACGCGCACTTTTCATTAAGTCTTTTTAAAAACATGTTCCAGAGATACATTTTTAGATCGAGATGAGACAGGATCTTAACAGGGTTTGAATATCTCTCACATTCTAGCCCATCTCTCAAAGAATTAATACAAAAAAATAAATACTATATATATTTTGTACTTGCGTAAACTAGCGAACTACTTTCCAGTATTTATAAGATTCTTGAAAACTTCTTTGATATATATGTGTATATATAAATATATACATATAATTAAGTATATATGTATTTTATTATATATATACATATATACATATCTATACACATATTATATGTATGTATACATATAGATTATACATATGTACATATATGTATGTATCTATGTATGTATATATACGTATCTTCTCCCCCCCCCTTATTTCGTATGGTGATGAAATACGTTTCGTGATTTAGCAGCCATGAATGTGACTGTGATCTAGGAAAACAGAAGTAAAGTAAAAGTGGCGGCTACTCTACTGACTATTTCTTCACCACTAGACTTTCTTCCTGTGTGTGTTTCCTTCCTCTTTGTATCTCCTCTTCCTCGATGTATAAACGGATATGCACTAAATCGAGCGCTTCTTCACACCACTCTTATCATTATTATTATTTTTTTTTATTATTTGCGTTAAATATATTTTTACTGTGCTTAGCCGCTACGCGATTTACCATATCCAATTATTCTATTATTTCTTGTTTAATTTTGAAATATTTTTAAAACTGTTATGTAATTATATATATTATCAGTCAAGATTAATGTTATGAAAATATACGAAGCATACAAAAGTAAATACCATATATAGAAGTCGTGGGCAATGACTCTATATGTATCCATGCAGTAAAAAACACTTCGCGTTGAACATTGATACATTGTACGTGCGTCGTGCATATGCGTGGGGATAATATATATATGAATAAATACAATTATAAATATAAATATATAAATATGCAGTCGCATATGTGTATGACATCATGGCATATATTATATGTAGGAGAGACGATTATATATCTGGCTGAGGCATTAAAATCTGCACCAATCCAACGAGACAGACAAGTCCGCTTTGTACCCTGAGACGTGATCGACTAATACGCACCCCTGATGATCCATTTCAGTGTCGCCAAGCAATATCTTCGGAGCGTGTTCTCGAGTGTAAATTGTATCAGCGTCCTTGCGCGCGAACTCCGTGGAATTACTCCGTTAAAAGAGAAAGAAGAAGGAAGCGATATATACGCGTGTATATTTTTCTTAGTCGTATCTAATCGGCACGAGGTGTAGAGGGTATATCAGGTACGGAGAAAAATTCTTCCGGAGAGAGAGAGAGAGAGAGACAGAGAGAGAAAGAGAAATCATCTCTTTTTACACTTGCATACTACCGTAACGATGTTCGTTTGCCGATTTTACCATTGTGCCTGTAATCAATATCTCGGGACTCACGAGTCGTCGTTTCAACGTGTTACGAACTGAATGCGAGCCGAGCGCGTTTTGCGGATGAATGAGCCGATGGAGATTGGCAGATTTTAACACTGACGCCGTTAAAACGAGTACCAGTTGTTGGACCAAATTGCCGGGTACACAAATACGCATACACACACACATACACACACACACGCGGCCGTTTCGAAATGCGTTTACTTTTCTAAGGAGCGACTGAGGGATAAGAGCAAGAACGTGAGATAAGAAAGGTATTCGTACGGCATTCTTGTGGCATTTTACGTTACCGGAATCCCCCCCTTCCCCGATCACGCAAAACCCAAACGACTGTTTCCGTCTGTAATTGTACATACTTTGACGTAAAATTAAGTGTGCGCGCTCGTTTTTTTCCCCTTCGGTTCACGCGAGTTTGCTAGGTTTGTGATCTTCGATGAAAATTTGGAAATGTTTGACACGCGGGCTCGACGCCGTCGTTTTCTATTGAAAGATACATCCGACCTCGGCGCGTCCCACGGCGATCGCTCCAGTCGATCGTACAATGTCACACACCGTCGTGCCGGTCTTCTCCACCGAACATTTCCATATCTCGCATCCTGCAATTTCATCGAAGTTAAGTTACTCTGCTCAGTAATAAATCGTAGTGCTATATGATCGCGGATAATAATTATTAGTAATAATAATAAAGTGGAATTAGAATTCTAACGTTATTTCGGCGAGGCACGTTGCTGCGAACGATTGATGATTTACTCATGTATGTGAAGTGTATTATATGAAAATTTACTCTCGTAACAATGTAAAATCTATATTTTATTATAAGGTGGAAAGAGCAGTATGTGGTGGATTATCTTATGCCTGGCCAAAGTATTATTACACCGACGTTAGCATACGCAATAATCAGTTTTACGAATGGAGATCGGCATGCGCTTTACTTCCGGTTAAAATATAATCGTCGCGGGGAGATCGTAGCTCGTTGGCGAAGCGCCGTAAAAAAAAGGGTTTCTTTTTTTCTTCTTTTCACGACGTATATACACTGAAGTGCATTGTTCTGGGGGAGACATTTTAATGGCCTCTTGTGTGTATATTAGTATTAACGACACTGATAACTGTAAAAATAAAAAGAAAGGATTCTTAGCACATTACAGAGATATTTACGAGTTTTCAGGAAGCAGATAAATATGGAATATTATATACGAAAAATATTCTTCATCAAATGTATATTACAAAATAATATATATTATATACCGATGTCTGATTATATATAAAAATATTGAACAAGTGTTATCAAATAAAATGTTGTAATCTGTGTTGACAATCGCCGATTGTTCTAAGCTTGACACGAACGTCGAACGGATACATGCCTTCTTGAGTAATAAAGATAATAAATCACGATATTTGGGGATGTGTCACGTTTCCAAATGATTTTTGTCTCTGTTGTACATATGTAAAACCGGCCAGAGGAAATCTTTTCTCGTGAGCCAAGAAATTCTCAACTTCTTAACTTACGAGACAAGGAAAAAGGTATATTGTTGTGAAATATGTTGTCGGTATTGAGAAGCCGAAATCGTGTATATATTTTCTTAAATATCTATTACAACACACAGCTCCGCGCGATCCGATTAGATAGAGATGGAATATTAAAAAAAAAAAATGCAATTTAAAAATGCAATAAATAAAATCTATAGTTCACTTGCTTCATTGCCATGTTCACGTAATCACTTGCTACTTCGATATGTTTTCCTTTTGCTTTTTCTGTTTCTTCGTTTCGATCTCGTCGATCGGCGCAGCTTTCACAAACGGAATCTCGCTTTCGTATTCGGAAGGCATGTAATCCGACAGAACTTTTGGCACCTTGATGCCAGTTTCCGTTTGATGTACTTCCAAAATTGCGCAAATTACGCGCGTCACGGCGCACATCGTCGCGTTCAGCATGTGAACGTAGTCCGTCGTGGTGTTCATTTTCTTCGTTTGACCATATCTGCAGATTAAACGAATTTCACAAGACTTTTACGGTAAGTTTAAATACAAAAGCAGCAATATTTACATTCAATCTAATCCACTGACCTGACTAGCAATCTTCTTGCTTGATAATCCAAGCAATTGCTACACGATACGAGCTCGCGAAATGCACCCGATCCAGGGAACCAGGCTTCCAAGTCCAACTTCTTGGAAGCTGCATGATTTAGTGCACCGGATACAATATTAACTATACGATAAGGAATGTTTAAGGCCTGATAAAATTCTTCCGCGTTGGAAATCATTTCTTCCATCATCTCCCAGGATTTGTTATCGTGCGGCGAGGTAAGACAGAATTGTTCTACCTACAAATAAGACAACATATATTAAACACACACATTAAATTTACTGTTTTATTTAATGAGTGATTAACTTTTATTTGATATGTTTGCGCGGTTCGTTGGAACGACTCGTTCTCATTTAAATTTTTAAATTTGTAAGCTGTACAAGCTAAGGGTAAGAAGCTCTGACCGAAATCTTGATCGTCCTAGTTAAGGGTTGTGAATGTGGCTGGCAATTATATCACGCGAAATCGTTGCGAATGTTCAAAGAGGACGACCGAATCTTTAGAACAAGCCAAGGATTGTAAAGCCAACGTTGATCAATAATTCTCACTTAACTCCACGTACCTTTTCAAACTGATGCACCCTAAAGATACCTCTAGTATCTCGTCCATGAGAGCCAACTTCTTGTCTGAAGCAAGTAGAGATTCCAGCATATTTTATCGGTAAAGCGTTTTCAGCTATCCATTCGCCCCTATGGAAAGCTGCTATTGGTTGCTCAGAAGTAGCAATGAGATATTTCTCTTCCATTTCTTTGTCCTCGTTACGTTCGGTACCTTTACCAATCACCTGATACAATAAAACATGGTAATTGTAATTAAATTAATATTTTGTGCTCGATTTTGCGTTAACTTTCTTGAGACGTTACTTCTTATGTACCTTGTACAATTCCTCATCGAATTGAGAAAGTTGCGCCACTTCTTGCATCGCGTCTTTCCGCATAGTAAATGGAGTGTACAGAGGCTTGTAGCTTTTTTTAAGTAACTTCCTCAACGCTAATTGTATTAGGGCTTGTTGAAGAAACACCGCTGGTCCAGTGAGGAAATAGCCGCGTCCACCGGAGACACTTGTTCCACGTTCTCCGTCCATTCCGTCGATCATGTGGATCAGGTCTACATGAGAGTACTTTTTTCTCTCGGTGCAGTCTCCCACTGTTCTCTCCACCTAAGACAATGAATATTAAAAACAATAGTATCTCGCTTAAATCCTGCAAGAGGCATCAATTGAACGTACCTTGTTCTCTTCTTCGTCGTTGCTGACGGGCACAGATTCGTGCAAATGATTTCCCACCTCCCGAAGTGCGTTATTCCTCTCTGACTCGGTAGTCTTCAGATTCTCATCGTTCTTTTGTATGGCATCGTCGATGAGGGTACGTATTCGTTTGATCTGTGTCACCGTCAAAGCTTTCAGGCTCTCGGAGCTCAAGTTGTCCAAGTCGTTGGCGATGGCTCGAGGCACGATGTCGACGTCGCCGAGCGGCTCCTTCCTCTTCATCTTCTCGCCGATCTCCTTGCTGCACAGGTTCTTCAGCTTGTTGAAATTGTCGGCACGATGACGCAATTGCCGCCAGTGCCGGTCCTTCTCGATCACGGTATCCACTAGCTGCACATCCTTGAAACGCCTCTTCTGGTTCTCCCGGATCTTTTCCGGATCGAAACCCTTGTCCTTACGGAAGAAATCCAAGTCGAGCACCATAGTTTCTAGTTTACGCTCGGCCTCGCGGAGGACGTATACTGTGCCGCATACACGTGGCACCTCAACCAGCTGCGAAAAGACAGATATAAGTTTAGTATCCGCGACAACGATATTACATACGCATTCTCTCTTTAGGATATTTATTTAACTTTGATATATTTATGTGCTTTTTTACCTATTCGAGTGACAGCAACTGTCAAAGTGTTAAGTACTGTCAACCAGTAGCGGCTGTCACAAATTATCACAATCTCGTCTGACAGTTTGACAAAATAATCAGAGGTTATGAGCAGTACGAGGTTATTATGAGGAGGAAAAACCATAGACATGATACGAATGTAGACGGAATAACTTCCATGCCAAATGGAGATCCTCGAGAACGGATATATGAGAACAGTACTCCGTTTTGTGACAAATCGGAAGTAGGGAACAGCGCGTTTTTAAAATAAGTTAAGAGTTGCATATATTCATATATTTCGTCATTATTAATAGAACGGAACAAATTGATTTCGGGACAACTGGCGTCGTAATTCGTTTAATTAGTTAAGCATAACCCGTGTGTATCAACTCGATCTGTATTTTATATTCCTTGTAATAATATAACATATTTAACCATCGCGTAAATTCGGCATTCGTATACATTGACGATCTATTAGAACGCATATTTCGCAAGATTATTATTCGACCGAAGATGTTTCGCGTGAATATACGACCAAGTGATTACATTTATTAACCGATATTGCAAATATTTGCAGATATCAAACTACAAATCTACAATATCAACTTGTATCTATATATTTAACTCATATCAGGATCAGAAAGGGAAAAATGATTGCGCTGTATAAGGCAAGTGTATAGCATTTATTGTTAAAATGAGAAAAATGCATAAACGCGAAAGTAAAAACGGGACGTGTAGTAACAACGCGGGCGCGGCGCTTTTGGCGCGCACGCGCAAAGTCCGCCATATTGATGATGTATGACGTTCTCCTTCCATTTCCAGAAAGCGGCTGCGGGCTGACACGGAACGGATCAACTTCGGAACGAGTGGCGTCGCGGCTCATTTAATTGATACGTATGTACAACGCACATATTAACCTTGCGTGCGTTATATTATTTAACTGCAGTATCTATCGCGTAGTATAGATTTAGAGCTCGGGTATTGATATTTCTCGAAAATACGTATTCCGCGATACTTGTACAGGCCGAAGGCGCGTCGCGCGAGCAATCGCGAAAGTGACGACCGTATTCTTTCGAGTGTCGCGAATATCGCGGATATTTGCCAAAAATATTAATACGCTATTCGCTAGAATGCAGAATAATGGAGGATTCACATTGGGTCCGATCACGTCCGATGTTCGACGTACGACGATCCGACATCCAATAACAGAATTTATTATTAGAGACAAAAATTTCCTATTGGATGTCGGATCGTCGTACGTCGAACATCGGACGCAGTGTGAATCCACCATAACAACCGTGATAACAGGCGAGTTTATAATATTTAAATTTCGAAGTTCGGAAAGTTCGTGATCGCAAAGTTGAGAGTAGGACGCACGTAGTGACGCCACGCGCCGCGGCGCTTTCGGCGCGAGTTGACCGCGCGCGAGAGACGAAGCGCTTCCGCTATATTAATTTATACGTTCTGCTTTTCCCCAGAATGCGACGAATACGAGACGGAGATGGATCCGCTCCGAACGTGTGGCACGACTTATTTAATTGGTAAGTATGTAACACACATGCATTAACTTTGCATTTCACATTTATAGCAATCAATAGCTATCGCGAACTATAGATTCAGCACTCGGAAATTAATATGATAATCCGTTCAAACGCGCGTGTTTCGCGAAAGCCTTTTGTCCGTCCTATTATTGTATATATAAGATCTATCGCGCAAAATTGTATTGACAATAATATAAAATATGATTTTACACGCACGATTTAATCGTATTTAATTATTTACTAATTAAAAGAATCACAATAGTAGTGCAGTTGAATTCGATTTAGGTTAGAATCGAGTCCAACCGCGCACTACTATTGTGATATATTTTTAATTAATAAATAATTAAATACGATTAAATTGTGCGTGTGTAAAATCATATTTTATATTATTATAATTATTGGGATGTTGCAATATGTTTGTTTTTAATTACCTCATAACGGACTGTTACTTGACTAGGTGCTGCGAAAGGACTACCTTAAATCTGAATTAAATCCGAATTAATTCCGCGTAAATTAAACCTCCCGTAACAACTCTTAAAAGGTTCCGATTTAAAACCAAATTCGCGCGCATTTTTCTAATTTCGGGTGATCGCGATCATAACTACAGAAATACCAAATAAAAGCACGGGTAGGTAGGAATATTATTCATGTAGGTAAGTAGGAATATGGGTGAAACCTAGATGAAAATAGGGTAGGTATAATAGGGATACGGATAGGTAGCGATGCGGGAGGGATGATTCGATTACGAAAAGAAATTAATATACCCACTTTATAATTTTAAAAAATTTAAATTTATTTCTATAAAAGTGCAATCACACACACACACACACACATGTATAAAGGTTAAGAATTATGTAAAGCATTACATTCTGTTGTATAAAACTGTATGAAATGTAATTGTATAAAAAAATGTATCTATATGTCTAATTTGTGTAATCTGGGTTACACGAAATCGAAACGCGTATATAACACAAATTTTTCTAAATTAAAATGTCATTAAATATTTTTTTTAAATTTCTTATTTTATCTATCTTTAATAGCGAAATTATCGCCATTTTTTTTATAACGTATAATAAGAATTTTTTAATTAAATAAAAATACAAAGATTTCAGGCTAAGCTAGTGATCGAATATTAACTTTCTACTCGTGAAATTTGACATCTGCGTTTTACTGAGTTGCGAATGTATTCGAGAAAATAGTTCCGATTCAGGAGTTATATCCTCAGAAGCATTATATCGTCAGCAACAAGTCAAAAGTCGCGAAATTGCTTGTTCCTAAATTTTTACCGCGGAAAGAAATTTAAAAAATTAATTTAGTTCTAAATTAATTTCTTAAATTTCTTTTCGCGGTAAATATTTGTGAAAAGCTACGCGAACACCGCGTTTTTTCCACGTTCGTGATCGCGATTGCTGCCTCGGCGATGAACCTTATCGCTGTCCTTCAAGTCAGGTGAACGCTAGTGAATGCGTGGTTCGTAGCGGCGCGGCGTAAAGTGGAAATGATCTTTGTCGTGATGACTAATTTCTCGTCGGTTTTCGTGAGCTCAGTCCGCGACGTCTAATTCGGCGTTTCGCTGAAAGTTGGAGGCTATACCGTTGCAGAGACAAAATTAATCCCAGGTTTTCTTAGCTGTTTCCGGAAGCAGTGATTTTGGCAGTGAGTCTATAACGACTACCACATGTTTAATAATCGCTGAATTAATTATTATATTCTAGAGAGAAGATTATTCTTCTCATTAAATGTTCTCCCATTAACAGTATATTAATATTAATATTATTTTTATATTAATGAAACTCGTTAATAGTAAAATGTGCATGGATATAACGATAAATTTATAGTATTTATACTATTTAGAAAATAAATTCAAATCAAGAAGCAGTTTGCATGCTCTTGTCGATATATTCGAATCATGCTTAAGAAAATATAGTTACAAACGTGTATTTTTTTCTTTAATTTTCGGTCTCGTTTTAGAGACCATTTCCAGATACGTGGGAGTTAGCTGATTCAAATCGTAAAGATTAATTTTTAAGCATTTAAATAGTTTAGATATTTTCATGATGTAATACATGCATAAACGGTGACATTTTATTCGATTCTTAATTTTTATTAAATTTTTAATTAATTTTTAGAAAAGATTTAAAGTTTTTCTTTGTCGTACATCTATGAATGTAATAAAAAATATGCGGGTACTTAAAAAATTCGATACAAGTCGAATGGGTACCCTGATATTAGATTATGAAATATCAATAATTTGAATTTAAACGTAATAAAGAAATTGGTAAACGATAAGGTATATATTGTAAAATATTTCTATATAAAATTTTTCAGAATCTATTATTGGGTTCGACTTGTCTCGGATTAAGTTGGTACCCCAGAATTATTTGCACCCGCATATATTAAAATTAAGATAAAGGCGTATGTATTTCATTATTCTTAAATGTACTCGTTTGTAATCACTTCTCCTAAAAACTGTTCTATCCATGTATTTTTAAATAGAAAGTTATATACATATATATATCTTGTAATAATGTAAAATAAATATTCGGAAATTGTATATTTATTATTATATTGTTAAAAAACGGTAAATGTTATTGATTCGCTGCCGAAATCACTATACTATCGGAAGCAGCCCGGAAGATACGGGATTCGTTTCCTCCTGCAGCGGGGCCGCCAATATTTGACGAATCGTTTAACTTTCCTTCGCAGATTGATCTCAAGGAGAGTGGTAAGAAGCAAGACTTAGGTCGCTCGTTACCATAAAGATCATTCTTTTCTGCGTTGATTGCTAACCAGCGTATCACTCGGCAGAGGGACCTTAATTTGACCAAATTATTGAGTCAGTTATTTTTTCTTGAACGTGATAATAACGGGATCGCAATTCTTTAAGATCTATAATATTTTAAAAGATATAGCAATTCTATTGCTATAAAATACGGAAGATGTGTTTATAGTATACGCATTTCTAACATTTTTGTCCGGAATTAATAAGATATCTTATATGTAACATAATTTTTTCTTATATACTGTGTAATTATATATTATTTTATTATGTATTATTATGTATTAGGTTTTGGCATAGACTGAATTGTGTAAAACAGGGAGCTGTTATCGTTCTTCCGAAGTAAGTTAAAAATTATATACGCTCATCTGAAATGGCAAACCAATTACCAAATAAACCATTTCCAAATTTTTGTGCAACAACGTAAAACTAAATTAGAATAATTAATGAACTATTAAGATCAATAGAAAAAAACGATAAATAGAATAGAAACGTTAATAATCGTAATATGTTTATACTATGTTAATTAAAAAATTATCTTTTGCAAAAAAAGAGAAGCGCTCTAAGTCTAATACACCACTTTTACAGAGCAAGATCCACACCAAAGTATACAAAATTGTGGTAAAAAAGAACTCAATTCCCTGCTCCTCTTTGTATGTTTCGAGCAAAAATTCCAAGCGCAACCTCATCCGGATAATGTTTCTTTTATGGGGTACACAAATATGCGCCCGAGCGCATGGGCTCGACTCAGGAATATAATGAGAATACATTGGCCAGGTGGGAGCCGTGGGCCTCTGAATTAGACTCCAGCCCGCCCACGTCCACTTTTAACCCTCGTGAGACCCCGAGGCCCACGGTTGGTTGCGGCACGCGTATAATTGGGCACAAACTCGTCCGATCTGATTATTTCAATCTTGCGGTCTTAATGGGGCCCGGAGGGCGTCAAAACAATTTAGATAAGGCCCGTTGGAGCGGGCGCAACAGATGCCGTGCGATCCCAAAACGGCGCTTCGTAGCTTTTCTATAGGGCCGATCGATCGACTGTTTACATCGTTCCAGCTTTCGTAATTAAGCGAGTCCGCGATATGACACGTTGATAAATTAGAAGCGCCAGAGTCGTTACTCCCGTAGAGCATTTTTAACCGCGGCGGATAAAAATAGTATAACATTAAATATCTATTCTTCAATGCTATAATTAATATGTCTTTCTAAGACAAAATAAAAGGCTTATTATATCCATTTATAATTTCTAAAAATGGCATGCATGTTTAGTCGATACTCGAATCTATCCAAGTATTGTTGTTTCTTTTCCGCGATCTCTTGCTGCGCTTACTTTGCGAGCAGCTGTCATCGTATATTTTGACAGTTGTGTGTATTAACGGATTAATATAACGGTATAATATTAAAGCTCTCTAAATAGCGCCCGCGAAGCGCACGCTCCGTGATGTCTAGTATAATATATAAAACAGATTTGCGTACAATAGGTTTTCTTCAATTTAAGTTGAAATAATTTTTACAAAAGTTCTTTTCAATATAAGTGAAAACAGTTTTGATAAGACGACAGTTCGTTTTTTAAAGGCGTGTGCATTTGTTTAACATAAACGCGAATTCTGACTTCATTAGAAGTCCAGAAAACCAGAGTTTACCATTATTTTTGTTTTCTTTATACATGTCACTTATAAAAAAAATTTAATAATGCCGCGTATTTAAAGTCTAATTTAGAGGCTATTCGTACATACATATACAATTGCTTATTAATGCCGTTTCAATGGTTGTTATTATTCACAGCATTAAGAACAATGTCGCCTATTTAATTTAGATAATGATGACGATACAGTGACTCGACGGTTAATGATGGCGATGCAACAAGACAAAGGCAATGCAATTAGCGACTGTCGCAAAAGCTAGCCGGATAATTAAGCCGATGGTCTTTCGTTGTAATCCGTGAAATCTGCAACGTAATTAAATGATCCTGCGCAGCAGATACCTCTTATATATTTTTAATAAAGCGACTTTGTGTCTTAACCAATTAAAAACTATGAAGTATATGAAAATATACGAGTTCATAAATAACACAAATTGTTAAAACACTAGGTATTATACATCGTGTGAATAAAGCCACGAAGAAATAAATAAATGACGTCTTTCGACGTCAATTAGACGTCGATCCGATGGGTCATTTCTCGCTGGGAAGAGCCTTCTTATTTTACAATGTAACTTATTTTCATACACAGAAAAGTGCCGAAAAATTGCGTGATTTTCACGGATTGCGTTCAATATTCATCTACATTGTCGTTCTTTGGCAGTCAGCTTCGAGCGAGAAAAAGGTCCGGCCACCATTTGCCCTTTATTGTAGCAAGCTTGTAACTTGTTACCGCGCGCGCGCGACTGTTATGTGAGTTTTCAGTTTTCTCCTGCCTTTTCTTACGAATTCAGCGCTGCGCATAAAGCACTTTGTAGTCTCGCCGGGTCTCGCCATCGTGGGGGCAGGAAAAATCCCCATTGTTGCGAGTGCCGAGACCCACCATGGAGAAACTGCTGAGGGGCGCAGCTCGTTGCCAAGCGCAACACGACGAAAATCACGATCGCCAGCACGCTTACAAATCATTAACATCCCCGTGACGAATTATTTTGTACGCGTCTTTTCCTTTATCGCGAATATAAGGAGCCCATCTCTGATGAATATCGCGTTTGAATTTAAATTTGGGTAGCCGTGATACGTAATTCCTCGTTGAATACTAACGATCCACGCTTCCTAAAATCTTTTTCCGAGAAATACTCGGAAAGTCCTTTTCGGCGAAGATGTTAATCTAGGAACGACGAGGGAATCCTCGTCCCGAGACAACCATTCCCGAGATGAACTCGTTACTTTCCTCCTTTCGAAAGGAGATAAAACATTCGACTGTGTGCGGAGCTATCTCGGACCAGCGACAGGTTTCGTGTATCCGCGTCGATGTTAATCTTAATACGATCTTCCGTAAGCCAGACAGCAGCATCTCTAAATCATGCGTCAAGCTTCCGAGGGGAGGATCTGATTTAAAAAAAAAATAGTATTATTTGTTTTTTTCGATTATCGTTACCGACACACGACAGGGATTATGAAGGAAATGTGGGATTTGGCGACGCTCAGTGGGTTGCGGGAGGATACTCTTTATGGATTCCAATCTCGTTGCTCGTTCACGCCACAAGGCACATCGGAAGGGTTGAGGGAACGATAATGGGACTGGGATCGGAATGGGAATGGAATCCGAAGCCCCCTGTCCTGCCCCCTCATCCCCCCGCGCGCGTGTGCGTCCGGTACGTTCATTCACCGATCCGTCCATTCATTCATTCTCGGCGTTTCTACGCCCAACATTGTTGCGTCTAAACGCGTACCCGAGCCACTCAATCTAGCCTTCGATCGAGATGCTATAATAAGATAATTTTTGTATGAATATACAACACAACTGGAAGCACTTACAAGAATATCCATCCCAAAAATGTATGTGGAAGAACGCAGCTTTCATTTGTATTCGGATGTTACTTGGGTGTGGTAAATATAATAGTTACATTATTCGTGTTTTATTCTCGTGTGCTCAACGACGAATTACAAATGCAAAATCACTGATATTATCAATACAAGATATATTGCATATATTTACATACATACGATCGCATACTATATTACCGATATTTGCATTTTCGACGCTGATTTGTATACGTTGGTAAACGGAGTTGTGAGAAATAGCATATTGCATTATTATTTTATATATTGCAATTGTATGTATATACGCGAATTACATTAAAATATTCACTGTTGAGGACTAATTGAACTTCAGCAAAATATAATGCTCCCGCTGGGTCTCATCGACAGATGCAATATTTTTGTTAGAAATATAAAACTTTCTCGCATCAATGAACCTCGTTTTGTGCGGGTACCTACTGGGTGAACGATCTTGTCTTCCAAACCATTTCACGGTGCTATCATCAATATATCTCCTAAACTTTGTTTAGAAAGACAAAAAATCTGGAGAGAGAGAAACTATAAATTTTCAAGTTATTCTCAATCCGATTGAAGATTAAAGAAAGAATATGTTTATTTTTCTATTTTGCGCAAAGATTTCTTTGAATCAAAATCGTGCTTTCAAACATCGTTCTTAACGCTTTATTTTTCAATTGTAAATATAACGTCATATAATATGACTAAAGTAAAAAGAGTCAAAATATCAAACAAAAGCAAACGATCGTACGTATATTTAGCGGCTGCATAAACAATAATAAATCGGTTTCATCTCGAAAGCGGTGCGTCACGATTTCGCACGAGGGTGCGAAATTCGAAGCGACGCTGATTATATGCTATATCGATTGCGGTTGCGGCGGGTTGCGGTGTGTATTATTTATCACGTCATAATATCGTCCGCGTGTAATATATCCATGTTCATTTCGTACGGGCCATTTAGGCTGCGGTCCACTTGACGCTAGAAATGTTTTGGAGCGTTCTTCTTCTCCTTTTTTCTTCATTGAAAGAAAAGAGAAGAGGAATGCTTCGAAGCATTTGTAGCGTCAAATGGACCGCAGCCTTAATCCGACAAAGATACACGCGCGCAATTACAAAAGACGCTTATACATTTTTGAAAATAGTGAAAAAAGTTGCGCTTATACTCCTAATTGAGTCAAATTAAAGCTTGCTGATTGGGTTAGATTCAAATGACCGATGATTCATCGATTTGGCTGACAAAGACGTACGTTTCTCTCGGCTCTATTACTCATTCGAGAATCTCCTTTTCAGAAACCGGAATTGAGAGGAGAAAGGGTCCCGGAGCAGCCGAATTTTTCGGAAATCCTGGCCGCGGCGACGCCGCCGTCGCGCGCCAGCTCCGATTCAAACGTGCTTAATTGATGCGTCGACCGCACGCGCGCCCGACGCCGCCCGGCGGGAGGGGGGAGCGCGGCGCCGGCCCGGCCGGCGGAAGAGCGGTCGGGGAGGGGGGAGACTTGCGGACGCGCACCTATGCCGACGCGGAACTCGGAAGAGCGGCGCTCTCTCCTCTCGCTCTCTCGCCTCCCGGTCCCGGTGGCAATGGTGGCATTGTGGCATTCGCCTGCGAGCCGCTGCGCCGCGCGGTCGCCTTTCCACCGCGTCTCGCGCAACGCATTCAACGCCGATCGACGGACACGGCGCGTGTGCCAGCCGGTATATTCCGAATATACGCGCGCGTCTGTCAAGTACCGTCGCAACCCATATCCGCGAAAGGGTCGCAGCCGACGCGGTGTCGTCCGCACGCATGAGCCGAGAAGATCGCACCGCGGTCCATCCTCTCTCTCTCTCTCTCTCTTGCGCGCGCGCGCGCCGGCGATAAACACCGAGAAAGGAGAGGGCGAGGAAGAAACAATTCGTACATCAGCCGGCGAGCACAGAGCGTCGTCGTCGTGCCGTTATCGAGGGAAACCGGCGTGACGCTGGGAGGCGCGGAACGGTATCCACTCGCACTCACGCCTCTGCACGGTGAAAATTAGCGCGGAAAGTGCCCGCACGCTCCGTTTCGTCTCCTCGCGAAGACGGAAGAGAAACGGAGGGGGAGAGAAGGACGCTTGAGAAGGACGAGGGACGAGGGACGCGAGGAAAGGAACTTTTGTGCCTCCGTTGTGGTTGTGGATAATCCGGAGTTTCGTCGGTCGTTCGTTTGGTCGGCGCGTCGCGTCGCGGGGGCTCCTTTTTGACCCCGTGGTTTCTCGAGTGACGTCTGGACGACTCTACCAAACGCCCCCGGGAGTGTTAATAAGCGTGCTGTGACAGCTGCGGAAACAACCTCCGCGGAGAATGGAGCCGACGAGGATCCTGCTGCTGATCGTCCTTCTGGGAGCCGCCAGCTGTCAGAGTGAGTACTTTTCAATCTTCGTATGTATGTACACACGTAATCGCCCCCTTAAGTCCCGGCCTGCCACGTGCCACGGCCGAGGATTATCGCGCGACTCCCGGTCCCGGGGTCGCGTCCGACAACACCGGTAATTCACGCGGCGATGGCTCGCATCCTCCCTCTCCCCCCCGGGGGCGATCGATTAAAGTTCGTGTGCTTACACTGCTTACCCCGCGTATCACGCGATGAATGAGATCGACCGTTGCGCGCGTGGCGTAATTACAAACGCGACGATCGTATTACGGGGATTTTTGCGTTATATTAATAAAGGATTTATTCAAATAATGAAGGATAAATTTATTGAAGGATTTTAATTCATTTCTGATTTTACTTTTTGAGAAAAATAAAGTAAGCCTTTTTCCGGACGCTTAACTAATTTCGTTACATTTTGGGTTTTTTTTTTTTAAATTTAAGCCCATTGCAAATGGCCTAAATAGATGGCATAAGTTTGTGTTAGATTTCAAGATGATATTTAATTTTATTTATGATCTTATATAATACAATACGTGCGATACAAGGAATAATAGAAAAATCAAAATACGCGCACATGCGAATATATTAAAATATATTGAAATGCACACGTGTGCCAAAATGCCCGGACTAAAAAAATTATAAGTAGGAATATGTCTGATTTCTATCCTGAAATCTAACGCGAATTTTAGACAATCCAAAGTGGAATTTTATTAATTCACGTTAAAGAACAATCGTGCTAACGAGATCGATATAAATACTGCATTTAGACAACGAGCAGAAAATTGGCCGCGCACGTTACACGTACCTTTCACGACTTTGCGATAATAATCGTGGAAGCGCGATTGGAGTAATCCTAATTTCTGAATCTGCAAGCGCTATATCTGGGCATCTTTTATCTCCTCCAAAACCCCCGTGTAACTTTTACGCTCCGAGAAAAATAGTGGCGTAACAATGTTAGTAGCCACGAGGAGTTAGTATAGTCCCCGCGATATGTACAGCCGCCGACATCTCTCCACGGGCTGTTCATCGATCGACCGCTAATTCACGGCAATTATATCGAGGGACGCAGGATGCGTACGGAAGCGCCGGCATCGTAATTTGCGCGGTAATGACACATTTTCGCTCGTGTCGCGGTTCAGTGATTCTTTTGTGAGGCATCGCGCCCGGGGAGGAGGCGAGGAGGAGGCACCCTCCCGATTTTTATTCCATCGGCAGATTCTTTCGTTTTCGAGATACGAGCGTCTCGGAAGCTAACTCCAACTCGTTGAATAAACTTTAGCACCGCGGCACCGTGATTACCTCGCGTAACTTGATCAACTTTTGTCTGCTTTTTTTTATTTATCTCGCGAAGTTGTGATCGATTTGGCTTCCGAGAGACCGACATAACGTTCGCTTCTTCCCCCATCGACCAAACACATTTTATATATAGGAGCTCTCGTGACGACGTCGTCGTCCGCGTTCCCGTCGATTCTTCTTCTTTCGTGCATTGCAAAATGCGCATTTGCAACCGGCACGATCGAACACGCGATTACGGGCACATCGCGACATTCAATGTCACCGATACGCGACTGATTGTCTAACGTAAGAAGAGCCATTGCGACGGCACGCATCAGCGTTTTATCAGTGGAATCATTTGAACTCGAGCGTGGAAGCGGCAGTGCCGAGTAAATTTTCTCCTCGCTTTTTCAACCTCGTAACAAAAATTAAACGTATAATTAAGCCGCGTATATTCTCTGCAAGAAATTAAAGTTATAGTTATTTCTTTCATTCGGAAGGAAAGAACTTTTTAATTTAACGTTTACTGCTTTATGAATAACACACGAGACTTTGTTTTTTTTTTTTATCAAGAATTAAATCTGTGACATAGAACAATTATCTTTTTGCCTGGCCAACGAACGGCGATACAAATCCAGAGCTTACGGCAGTAATGTATTTGCTTTAAAAGCCTGTAATTATCTAAACATGAGCTAACGGTACTGCAATTATCGCGCTTTCAACGAGGCAGCTTTACTTAGCGAGTTCTTATTCGCCCCGCGCGCGCCGCTTTAAAAGGAGGCTAAGCGTAAAAGATCGGACATTGGTCGGAGTAGATACGAAGTTACGAATGCAGATTGCAAGTCACGATTGGAATGTCACGGTGTGCACGTGGGTTGCACCTTACGTCGCGACGGTCGAACGAGCTGTGTCGATTCAAGCCAATCTGTCGGATATTTGATCGTGTAATATTTCGCAAGAATCTCCCGATTCTTAACGTGTGCGCCTTAGTAGATCCATGACAATTAACATTTCTCTCTACAGGTTGTACACCTGTGGAGAGAAACGATATACCAGTTACGCAAGATAAATTTGAAATAGGTAGACAAATTTTGAAGACCGTATCCTAACGTATCTTGAGGATAAGGAATGGTCGTAAATATAAATAAAGGCAGAGAGAAGCTTCCTTCTCACATAAAAGTTTTTATTTTTGTATTGTGTACAGTTTGACGCAGCACATTTATAAATCTTTGTAAAGCATTTGAAAGATAAGAACAGTCTTGTTAACTCTGAAAATTTGTGAATAACTTCGACTCTGTTTTTTTCACGGCTACATCGAAGGTAGTGATTTTCACTGATTTATCTCGTCTCGCGAATTACGTGCACATTTAATTCCAGCCATATTTACATAAATCTGATCGTATATACTATGGAAAATATATTTTAACGCGAAACGTTAGACAGCTTTACGGTGCGTTTGCAATGGCGTAGTTCAATCTTTTTTAAAATTTTCCTGACTGTTTAAGAGTGTGACACATTTCACGGTTTCGAACGGAAAACGTGCATCGAACCTGTCGGGAAAGTAGACGAGGGAAATGTCATTGTACTTTGTCCCGGGTGTTTAAGAATTAGATTCATGACGAAGTAAGAATTCCAAGACTTAAACATTATAAAGATTTGCGCGCCACGTTTCCCAGAGCGATCGGTGAAAGAAACTCGCGGGCGATTATACGGGTTTTTAGAGACGAATTTGTATATATACTGCGGTATTGTCGGTTGACAATAGTATCCGCGGGATAAAGAGGTATTTTTCCGAGCGAGCAAACCTGCACGTATAAACCTGCAAAAATTTAAAGGGGGGCCTTTAAAACGAGCTTCTCAGAATTGTATCTGATGTCTCTCCTTCTTTATTCCTCTCACGCTGCATCTGTATCTTTGAGGAAACGCCGCACGCCCTTTTACACCTTCGAAGGTTCAGGTAGAAGGCTCGTTTGACCGCTTTGTAAAATACACAGAAAATCTGACGAGATATGCGGGGAAACTGAGAAAAGAGTGTTTCCCTCGTCGGCGCGTCTTAGTGTCGCTATTATTATTCCGGTATTCCAGTCAAGTGCACTTTCGAGTATACCTGAGAAAAAAATAATATTTCTCTTCTCACGCAATAATATTTTTATGGCAGTATTTTACGTATATTGTACGCTGCTGGTCAATTTGGTTTTACAAGTTGTAAAATAAATTTTCGAAGACCCTGATATCTTAAAGTCGCACACGCCTTGTAAGCATTTATTTATCAAATAAATGAAAATACATTTTTTATTTACGCTCCATTGATTTTCTATATCGCTTACTATGTTATTCCTTTATATCGCCAACTAATAGTAATCAGTTCGCAATCAATTTTAAAGATATCGCACTGCGTAAAAATCCATAATCCGTTCTTGAATGAAAAGCGAGAGAAATTAATCTGTATACTGTTCGAGATAGATCACGATTTTTAACGCGTGCTAACTAACCACTCTGCCAAGAATGTAGTTCGCGATGGAAATATAGCTAGCACCGCGTCTTGTCAATTCTTCATCGGATTAAGTTAACGAGCTGCGATCGCGGCGGTGATTCTCACGCTCGGTAGATAATCTTGATTCATAGAAGACCCTACCTCCGTGATCAATGGCAACCTCCAAGGAAGCCAACTGGTACTCGAGGAGAAATGTACTGTAGAGGCAAACAAATATCTTTAGTATAATATGAAATGTAGTCAATTAATCGTTTTTACGTTACATTTTTACTCGCCATAAATTTTCGGAATCGTCACGTACATAGAAGAAATTTAAATTGATAATGTTCACCTTTATGTGCGACTTTTGGTAGTTATAATATTAATCGAGAGATAAAATAAATTATTAATACAATAACGGTTCGGGAAAAAATTAAGATATCATGGACGTGACTTTGCCTGCACGTAATTCCGTCGCTCACGAGATTAGTCATGCCTGAAGCTCGTCTTCGCGGAACTCTCAGGTGATTCTGTCTGCGGTAATGTCTTTATATCGGCACTTTGATGGTCGACGTTTTCTAATTCAAGCTACCTGATCTCGTGTCGATCACCATCGACGAGTCTGTAGTTCAAAATTAATGGTTTATTCAAAACTATTTTAAACCCCTAAGTTTGAGCCATAAATTAAAAGGTACTTTAAACTGTCGAGTACGCAAGGATTTCAAAAAAAAAAATTCGTTCTAGATATTAAATACATACAAATAAATAACTGTATGTAAATATCCAAATAAACTGTGGTAATTTAAAGGAGATTGAAATATTCTTTAAAATGATTCGTATTTTTAACTACGCGTTATAAGAGGTAATTAAATTCAGGTACTATTTTTGTACTCAAACTTATACCGCTTCTCTAGAGAAATCAACTCCATTTTTTTCCTTCGCCGCATGCACAAATCAGCGGCATGACAGTAATCTGTAACATTCTTTTCCATGCGTGAGAGAAAGCTCGATAAGAACCCGTGATGTGTGCGATTATCATCGACACGACTTGGATCGAGACGATGACTCTTTCTTTCGATACGCCAAAACAAAGTTCTTGTTCGTCGTCGCCATCCAATTTACACCTTCGCGCAGCCAAACTCGACAAGAAAGGGTTCTCGAGAGGCCATTAGAACGGGCCTGAAAATGTTGTTCTTTGCGCTCGGGGACTCGAGTTATTTCGGTCTCCTCTGGTCCTGGGCGAATCAAGGGCGGCTCCGGAATGACCGCGCGATCACGTATATTTTAAGAATATCGACGTGATACACAAATATTTATCCTGCATATCGATAAAAATACGTCGAAATCATTAATATTCGATAATATTGTAATATTGAACTTTCTGATTTCTATATTTTGATATAAACATGCAATAAATTGCAAGAAAAATTTAAATGAGACAGGAAAGTCGTATTTTTGAGTAATTTTATTTAACAAGACAAATGTGCATATTATTCATGACTGATAAGATATAAATCTCGTCGACTAGAAATAATGTCGAAAGTTTGACAGAAAATATTTTTACGAAACAAAACATTTAATTGTATGGTAATTATAGATTGTTCATAGATTATTATAGATATAACTGATAAGTGTATAGATTATTATAGATATAACTGATAAGATATTAGATAAGAATTCTGCTGGCTAAGAATGGTGTTAAAAATTCAATGCAAATAAAAAATGACAACTACATTCCACCGATTCATTATACCAAGTGCTAGATGGCGGGATAAAAACATGGCCGTCCGGAAAGTGATAATTATTCGAAGCCGACGAGACCTTCTTGTCGAGGAAGAGAACGAAACGATATCGCTGAGGGATCTCGTGATCTTAACCAAATACCTGGCGGACGCTATAATTATTGGCCGCTTGGTCAGGAAATTTTGGCCACCCGACTGCCTTCGAAGTCGTCTCGGAACGCGCTTAATCTCTTTGTAAATTGGATCAATTAAGCGAGCCCTGTCAAGAGAGAGGTTCAGTTTAATTGACTGAGTGTGTCAAAAGGCGATAGGATCTTCAGCCGCAGACTTATTTAATGAAGTACGGTCGACAGTGGTGTAGACTTGAAAATTTACCAGTATCACAAATTTTTTTCTTCGTAAAATGAATAAAATATAAGATCATCAATCGATCCATTTATATATAGATGCGAATTAATCTTTTATATATATATTTGTCTGTTTATATATATATTTTTGTTTTTAATTTCTTTATTTCTTAAAACTTCAAAATTGGATAAAAAATATTTTTAAATGGCATAACAAAATTAAAATATATTTTTAAAATATTACACTTTTAAAATTGTTATTCGATATCTATGATGAAGTTTTTGTCATCGTTTAGCAAGTTTCAATGATAAAAAAAATAACTTCTTGGTATTTTTTTCGTTTAATTTCAATTAGTCAAAGTAACTAATTAGGTTCCTATATTCTGATCGCTGCAGGTGGAAGGATATCCGCGAGTTCCGCGCTGTAATATCCGTGAGATATATAAGTCCCGTGAGATCAGATCGGACTGGTTTTGCCGCCGCGAGGCGAGGCGAGGCGACGCGACGCAGCAGCGGAGCCGGACAAATGTCGGACAGGTCGAAAGCCGGCGGCGCGACAGAGTCGCACGTTTAATTCGCCCCGTTGCCTCAATGGCACCTGTCGTCTCCGACCGGCGGAGAGTCTCCGCCGCTACAATGTTGCTGCCATTAATCACGATCGTCGGATGCATCGCGCGCCGTCTCGTCGTCGTCGCCCGACGCGGTAGTTTCCTAACGTTGACGAGGCAACCGGGGCCAGCTCGTTCTTGCCGCGCGCGCAACGTCATCCATCATCGCGCCGGCGACCGGCGACAGCCGCACGGTATCAAAAGCCGCCCCGACTGCGTATTCCGATTGCGTATACGAAGAGAAGTCAGTCGGTCCCGATCTAAGGTTTCGAGGTCCGCGGACCCTGAAGATAAGACGCGCAAGTCGTCGGTCATTAAGACGGCGGTTCTCAAATCGCGAACCATTTCGGGCTGTTTGCGGAGTAGCTTCGGAGAGACTTATATAATTTTTATAAATTTTTCAGTGTTCCAAATAATTTTTTTCCGTCATGAATGCTGCCCTTTAATATCTAACTTAATTCTACGTTATGTATATATGAGGATGATATTAAATATAGCTGCACAAATGGAATTCTTCAAGAGGTTGTGGTATAATTCTCGAATATCTCTAGAGCCTGAAAGCTCTCTCAATGAGGCATGTGTGGGCGCCACTGCATTAGGACGCATGCCAACGGAGAGCGACCATTAAGAAAATAGATCAAGTTCTCGGCCAACTCTGAATTGAGTTTCCCCCTGCGGGTTAAACCGTTTCGCGAAGAGTCGAGCGGCGGAAACTCTTTGATCAGATGATGAGTCTCCACTTTTCGTAGACGTTTTTCGCGAAGGTAGTTCACCGTTTCGGATTAGGCCGCACAATTCCCCTTTTTAAAACCGAGTCATTCAACTTTTTCTTATAAACGTATCAAATCTTCGTTACAGCTTTAATAACTTTCTCATTATTACATTAAAATTGCAACCATTGAATATTTTTGTTAATCTATGTTAATTCAATGTAATCATAGTTTTTACATTTTTGACAACAAATACTTTGCAGTTTTTATGAAAAGCATTATCTTTTATTATTTTTATATTACTTCTTTATTATTGTGATGCTTTTTATTATTAACACGCGAAGGAAATTCTGAAATTGGTAAAATACATGGTTAAAACGCGCGAACAAAGCTTATTGTTCACTCTCGTAATGAGATCCGCGTGCCATCGCGTGTGCTGCTAATGTTGATCATACCTGTAGTTTAGACGATGAAAAGGCAAGAATCGCGATTCGATCGATTACAACGGATCATGGAACATCAACGGAACAGATCGGGATACTGCCTGGTACTTCTCCTTACGAGGCCAGGAAATTAGAACCATTTCCAAAGCAATTTCCTGCCCCTCTAGTACGTATGATGCCCCCATTCTCCGCCCTTTCATTCTTGCACGACGAAAGGGCCATCGTGATATTAATCGAGCCGCTCTTAAGGGTGGCGCGCGCGGAAAGAGCAGATGCAACATGCAGCTTTTTTTCCGATCAATCGATATATATAGGTGCAGCTCGTTGAACGTGAAAGCCATATGCTATAATTTTCATTGAGCTATTCTTTTACCCTGGTTATATTGAGTTTTGCAATATCTTTATATATATATAAATATAAATATATATATATATATATATATATATATATAAATGATAATATATATTTAATAAATAAATAAATAAAAAATTATTGTGTCACACGACGTACAGTTTTAAAATTATGATATTCCTATATTAAAAATTTTAATTTAAAATTTAATAAATAAATTTAATATATTTTTTTATTTGCTTCATTTAAATTTAATATGTTTTATCATTTGTGTCATATTATTTTTATTTATTTTTTCATATTACACTACTTGATGCTGTACTTTTAATGTTATTATATTTTGCAACAATAAGGATTTAATACATAACAGTTGGCCAAGTTACCGTCTGGTTGGTGGTTTAGAATGGCGAAGCATCGTGGGCGGCCGAATTCTGATCCGCGTATTATAGTAACATCCCTGCTCCCTTAGAAGGGAGCTGGGATCGTATCAGGATTCTTCCTCGGAGAGTCAGCCCTTGAAAATTCTAAGGAATATCTCGCACGGGAGGTCTTCTTCTCGTTGAATCTCTGAAAGAGTATCCTGTTCCGGAACGGCTCGATATTTCTGAAGCGTTGGAGGAATCTAAAAAAACAAACAGGATTGACTCTCTTCTCATGAATCAACAAACAGAAATCTCTGTAGTATGACTGTACGTATTATTTTAACAGAAAGAGAAAGAGAGGGAGGGGGGAATTAAAATCTTAAAATATTAAGATTATATATTTCTTATCTTTTTATTTTAATTGATTCACAGAATTGCTCTTTGTACGCTTTTTTCCAATGGCGATATCAAAGAGGCAAGAATGTTCTCGATTCAACTTTATTAGAATTAAAGTTTAGAATTACTACGCGATTAGAATTTAGAAATACCACGAGTGTTTAGAAATCGTTGCTCGGTTCGACTGCTAACATCCGAGAATGTGTTTTCGTACGAGAATAGTTTTCGATACTGGCTTCTATGTCCCGCAGAAACGTTTACGACGAGAACCATAACTGATGAATCATGTTCGAGCTCATTCTAAAGGAGAATTGAGAGAAATGTACTTGCTTTAACTGCGTCCACTCTCAGATCGTTATTGTAAGGTCGTTTTCATACAAACTTAGCCTATAATCTTATTGTTAAACAGAATTTGATATTTTGTGATAGTCACAAATTGTATACGTATATTGTGTAGCACCCAAAAGTTAAAAATTTGAAGAAAAAAAAAGTTTTTATTAAACAGTAATACTAATAAGTTACAAAATTGTATATTAACGATGTCTAACGAGTAATATGTTTCATTTGATACTAAGCAGAAAGGCAATTTTGTTGTAATAACAAGAAATTGACCACTGCATTAAATGCGAGGTGAGCAAAGAGATGTTTAAATATCTCGGTGGAATTGTGGATTCAATTACTATTATTATGTTTATAGAATAATTGCACGATGATTCAATGACATGAGAATTTTCCGTTGCGGTTAATTGTAATCTTTGAAAAATTCCCAGACGAATAGATTGTTACCGGCGATGTAGGAAAATTATGAAATGTTAATGTGCTTTAAATGAATGACAAAAGTATTTGTTAATAAAACATGCAAACATGCATGATGTTTTGTAGAAAAATTTCGAGAGAGATATTTTTTGACGAGAAGTCGTTGGCGGTGTTGCAGGCAGTCGGAAATCGTGGGTGGAAAAAGTGATCGGCGCGCAATTTTCTAGCGAAGATCGGTGTACGTTATTGCATCGCGAGTGGGCCGCGAAGGATTGATATGCAAATGCATCTTTTACGCTTCGTAGGTCTCGTTGGTTACGCTGGCAAGTCGATAGACTGAGGAAAGGAAAAATCTATTTCTTTGAAATATTCTTTGAATTTTATTGTTTAATCGGAGGAACGATTGATCTCTTTTATTGCTTTTGTTTACTTTACGATTTGAACTTTAGCTAAATCTTAAAGTTGAGAGGGTCAAATTACATAAATTGGCAAGTGCAAAATTAATTTTTAATATTCATATACCAGGAAATAATTATTTCTTCTCAGCCAAAATTAAAAGTATTTTTAAAATGGTGGTAAAAGCAGTTTCTTCTCAATTGCGAAGTATGTATTTTAGATATCAAAATGAAATAGCAATTGGAAGTTATACATTTTTCAACTGTTTTTTTTACAAAAACTATATCGAAGATTCTTTTACCGTTTTTGCTCAAATCAATTACATCTCGTTTTATTTAATATACATGAGCACATACGTGTGTAAAACTAGTTGTACCGTGACATTGAGTTTTTATTGGTTCAGTCGTAATTACGTTCATTTATACTTAAACGAGTTCTCGCAGGTTCGTCCGATTTATCGTTCTTCTTAGAAGTGCTCTCTCTCTCTCTCTCTCTCTCTCTCTCTCTCTCTCTCTTTTCACGGTCGGCAAGGGGTTTAATTTCAAGTGCAACGTTGTGACGGACGCGGTCTCTCATTATATAAATTTCGCGATGCAAATGAGAGTTGCGTGCGATGAGCATCGGTTTTTGTCGCTGGCTCATCGATCGTTAAGTGCGACGATTTACGAGCGGCGGTACTCTCGTTAATTTCTCCCGACCTGTTTGCAGCACCGACCGACAGGATTGTAGAATCACGTACGTATCGGCCCTGCTTCCCTGCCCGTCCCCTACTCATATTTCTCGTATGAATCACGCGTACGGACGTAAGGCAGGATTAATTTTCGTTGCGTGCGAAGGCGCGTGTCTTCCTCGACGACAGCACTATATTTGAGATCAAGATTATTGCGTTGGATTATTATGAACTTATTCCAATCGGCGTCAGCTTTCCGATTATTAAATGAAAATGTATGATTAGTTTCGCACAAAATTAATTTAAATTAAATCAAATCAAAGTTAATTCAGTCTAAGATAAAAATCTTATTAGTTTAATACAAAAATAAAAATAAGATTCAATTAAATTATATATTAAATTAAAGACTATATTATATTAAATTGTTCAAATTACTTTCGTGTAATCGTTAAATTAAACTCTGATTTGAATTCGGTTTAATTATTAAATCTTGACGGGATCTAGCCTTCGTTCATAGGGGATTCAAAGCAATTCAAGCTCGATCGTGAAACAAATCCCGGCGTGGCATCCCGCCCTACCGCTCCCTTTGTCTCAGGGAATTCAATGGCTTCGCCATCCCGAGCAGCTGATAGCGAAGCCAACGACGTCGCTTTCCCACAGTTGCTACGGCGGTTCCCATTCTCGCCTTCTTCTCTCGTTCGTTCCGTGCGACGAGCAAATGTTCCGATCGCTCGGAAAATAACGGATATACACTTCAACGTCGCTTGCTGTCATTCCCGAACGAAACTTTCGAGCGGAACGCGAGCGGAAAACCGCAGGGCTGCGCGCCTGCCCGTGAGCTCTGTGAGGATCGCGTAAAATCAATTCCAATACATTTCCGCGTCGAGGGAGAAGAATATAAAAACGAAACTCTGTCCTGAAGATTAAAATTCGCAAATTGCGTTAAATATTAACGCCCTCAGATATTAATTTCTTGCAGCGCGATTGGTTTCATTGCCACGTGACACGCGGGAACTCCCTGAATTTCATCCATTTACTCGTGGATGAAATTCAAACTAAACTTTTTTGTTAGTTCCGATTAGAATAATTTCTCCGAAATCACGCGATTAAAATAAATCTTTCTGTCAATTTGTAAATAACATATTTGCAGTGTAATAATGTGAATGTATCGGAAGGAACAAAGGAGTGTTTGAAGAGGAAATGAATTCTCGCTTATCTCATCGTATATAGCGTCGCGTTTCTCAAGGGTCCCAATATACGAATGAGCGTCCTTAAGAATGAAACAGGATTGAATAATTCAGCAAACACTGAACTCAGGGGGGGACTGGGAAGCGAGGAGTGAGGATTTCTACATCGGGAAGGTGTGCGTGAGCCTCAGACGCATTCATCTTCGAGAGCTTATGCCGGTGCAACGCGCGCAGCCTCCGGCCGTGTCGGCCCGGCCCCCGAAAGAGCATCAGACTTTAATGCCTCGGACTTGCACTATGGGGAGCCTAAATCACCCCCCTCGGAACGTCAGAACCCTCGCGCAGCAATCGATAGAAACCTGCTTGCTCGTGGAGGGACGAGGGGATGACGTGACACGCGTTTCGAGGGTTGTATATAAAGTATATAAACGCCGTGAGTATAGTATCGCTTCGTGGATGATGGTGGTTTTACATTCCTTTGCGGCGCGTCCGAGAAATTTCAGTTATTTATTTTCCATACAACTCTGCGCGACCAGCTTTGAGCGGTCGAGCGTAAGGCCAAATCAAAGCGGAACACGAAGTACAGGCATGCGACTCTTTTTGCAATTGTCGCAGCTGATCTCTCCACTCGAGTTTCGTCTATAAATTGGAACACGAAATTCCGCTAAGAGAAAATCAGTTCTACATTCCAGACGTATTCTTATTTCCGATTTTTATTTCTTCTGCAATGGTTTGTCTTGAAGAGTCTCCAAAGTGTGTATTTAGAAGTTCAAGCACAATAAGATGGAAATGCATTTCACTAATATATATCTATACGATTGACATTTTAGAAAATTTTTCAAGTAATTTTTAGTAACTTTGCGCCTTTAGTTTCCGAATTCTTTATTTATATACGTACAAATACAAAATTAATAACCCAAAGATCTTTAAAATCTGAATATTGATCTAATCGTCTCGGATGGGTATGTTCTTTCGCGACGCGTTTTGAGACCGGAAGCTCTCGTAACTGTGCGATGCCGCGGCAGCGCGACGCAGTTTTCGAAATTGGGTTGCGCATAGTTGATCCTTCTAAGGGGCTTGCACAATGTAATGGGTTTCATGGAAATGCGTGTGGAACCTGCATTTCGCAAGTGGGCCACGCACGCGTCTCTATGCTCGAGCGCTCATGGCCACGTGGAGAGTCACTCCCATTATGGTGGTCGTCGTCGATCGGGGTCGTAATCGCACGCGTAATTGCGTCTCCTCCGTGTAGTCCGTGTACGTGCACGGTTACTCCTCGTTGATGCGTGAAGGCTCCCCGTCTTCGCGACCGCGATCCCCCGCGGGATCGATCGGCCACGATTTACTTCTTACGCGGTGACGCGTGTCGACCATTTCTATTTCTGTCCGAAGTTACCAGCTGGAATGGGCAGCGTCGTGTATCCGAAGATGTGACATAGCTCCAGCTGCAATAGCCATACAGATACGTCTTGTATCTTTCTGGCACAAGCAAAAGAGAGAATCGAGTAGCCGGTATCGTACGTATTGAATGCGCGACCTTATACTCTTGCGTATTTTACCCGCGTCGTCGTATACTCCAGCGCGTGGCACGCGCGTGCATTATTATGCTTCATCTGCATCGCGAAGCAGAAGGATTGAATGGCGTGCGAGCGGCAGATGTTCGATTCTTTTCTTATTTTTTGATCTGCTCACCGTATTATGTGCCCGTGTTTATTGTTATTATATGAATGTTAATACGGTGAAATCTCAATTGTCCGAAAGTTGGGTGACATGACGTTAGGATACATCAGGAATTGCCGTTAATGTGGTTTCAAATAAATTTCCACAATGAATGTAATCGGAACTATATTCGATTTTTTGCACGTCCCAAATTATTTTTATTACATATTTCATCTGATCAATTATTTATTAAATTAATTATTTTATAAAAATTTGTGAACATTGATACACTATATGATGCTACGTTTTCATACCGTATGACAAATTATAATATCCGTCTATATATATATATATATATATATATATATATATATATATATATATGAAGGTTTAATAATTTCAGAATATAAAAAATATCTTAATATCAAAATTAAATATCTCTTTAACATTACACGCACACGCTGCATTACCATCCCTCGAAATAACCGCTCGAACCGGTTAAAAGATATGCATTTTACTTTACTGTTAACTTCCTCAAACGCTAATGTGCGTTCTATAAGTGCAGCTCGCGCTCACGCGAGTTCGTTGCGCTTCCGCTCGACCATCTCCTCGTAACTCGTAACAGCGGATCCTAAAGACGAGAAGTCGTTACGAGAGAACGATCTCGTCCCGCCGGAGTCGCAACGTCCTGACACGTAGGAAGAAAAGCTTTTTATCGAAATTCCTGTTTAGCGCGTACAAAGTTTCGCGGCGGGGAAAGTCAACGCGTCGCGTCGCGTCGCGTCGAGGAGGGGCCGACCGCATAATAGAGTCCGCAGACTCCCAGGCTCTCCACGGTGGAGAGACGCTGGTCCGGTTTCTCGTGAGAAGGAAGGAAGGTGGAACTGGCGCGCACATGCAGGGCGAGAAAGGGAATAGAAAAAGGGCTCCCCTGGCCCTGTTCTCTCTTCGCGCGACAATAAACGCGTGCGCGTATGCTGACGTGCACGGGAATCAAGAAGCATTCGCGAAACGAACATCTGTCGCGGGTGGAGCAGGGTGTGCACTTCCGATTTCTCTTCCGCGTGATACCGCCGCACAATGCATCGAAATTACGCGTGCACACGCCGCGTGCATGCATTTATTGTTAATTTTTCTTATTATTTCTCGGAAGCCAGAGTGAACTTTACTTGCCGCCGCTCAAACGCCTCGGGCATTAAACCGCACTAAACTATTTCTCCCTATTCATATATAGATTTCCTGTCCAATTTGCGGAGCGTTGTTCTCTCCCCACGATAATATCCGAACGCCAATAGTTTCGGTGTAATGATAAGGAATATTTTAATAACAGAGAATCGCTCGCGTGTGATTAATTCCATATTCACGGCTGATATAAATATATGTGCGAGAGTTTGAAAGTTCGGCACGAGCTACCGCGCGAGACTGGTTTTTCATGGTTCGCGATTCTGGACAATACGTAAGTATTCGCATGCGAGTGTAGTACGTGCGTGATACATCGTGGACGTTAAGCTCGTGCCATCCTCACATAATGTCCTTCCCTGAATACAGCGCGTGTTTCATTTACTTGTCTCGTTTCGTGTGGCCAACACACCGCTATTTCGACGTTAATATACGATTATTTATGCTACTCGAAATATTATATAATAATCTTTAAAAATTACCTTTCTTACGTATATACAGCGTGCCCGCAATCACCGTATGCCATTTTAACACCGTATATTCTGGAGATTAATTACAATCATAAATTCTAATAAGGTTTTTCATGCTACAGGCTATCAATTTGGCCGGTAATATCATAGAATTTATGCGTTTATATTTTCAAATCCATATAACTTTATTAGAACAGTAGAGAGAGAGAGAGAGAGAGAGAGAGAGAGCGAGAGAGAGAGATCGAGAGAGAGAGAGAGAGAGAGAGAGAGAGAGAAATGACACAGAATATAAATAATTTTAAATTAATCATTTTTTAAATAGAATATAAAATGAATAAGTTT
The DNA here is from genome assembly GCF_048541705.1 of Temnothorax americanus. Taxonomy (NCBI): domain Eukaryota; kingdom Metazoa; phylum Arthropoda; class Insecta; order Hymenoptera; family Formicidae; genus Temnothorax; species Temnothorax americanus. The sequence continues at coordinate 9,562,259 of NW_027509338.1, read as the reverse complement.
TTTTAATATATAAAAGATGTTAAATTTATTAATTTATTTATTAATCTATTTACTTATCTAATTTATTATTTCTTGTGATTTTATAAATAGTGATAATAATTAATCAGCACGTATTGTTAATATAATTTTATTTTTATTATAATAAACTATATATTATTTAATATATTTATACTAGCTAAAGCCTCTCTCCGTCGACATCTTTTTGCGGAAGGGATCGAATGCGTGATGTCGCAAACGGAAATAAAAAAGTGCGGTGTACCTAATATGATATGACAATAATAGAAAGGAAGTAAATCCTCCATTATATCTTTTGCTCACGTATTTCTCGGTACATTCTCTTGCGTACGCTGATTATGTCTGAAGCACGCGATAGGTTTTGCGTAAAGTGACTCCACGGTGAAACCTTAATAACCACGAAACCCTCGACAAACCGAAACCATGACCCGTAACCGGATAGATATTATAATAAATGATAGCCTTAACTAGGTTCGAACCACGAAAGGTCTTCCTTTCCACGCTCAGATTGCGGAACAGAGAGAGATGTCTCGGAACGTATTTATATACATCGAGAAACACTGCAAATACTTATGCACACATATAAGGGAGAACAACAATTTCAATTATCACCGCATTGAATCTAACATTTCCGAGGAGCACACGTAGTCGTCAATTGTATAGTTATAGCGAATGGACTGAAGTAAAATTAATGTTCTTTCTACGCGTCTTTATTGGAAGTTCTATTGCAAATACTATTTCGAGCAAAGAACTAAATTATTAAAAAACACCTGTTTGTGTTTAACAGTCTTTGATTCTCGACGGGTTTTGTAAGGGATGTTTCGTTATCACGTGATAATACAATGCAATGGAAACTTTTAAGAAAGTTACAAAAAAATAAATTACAAGAATTTTCCGGAATTTTCTATTGCTGAAGAAATAAGGAATTGTCTCAAATTTTGATTAAAAACACAGCTGATGATAGCTATATTTTCAGCAGCCCAATGATACAATCCGAAATCCGCACCGAAAACGATAGAGAGGAGACGAGAAAGAAAGAATATTATGTCGCAGTTACGCACTACACGCGGAAATTACGAGTCACGGCTAGGCATAAATTAAGGTTTATTAAGGTGCCGGAATGTAGCCTTTACCTGATATTATTGCAGACGACGACGCCGCTATAATGATAGTAAACACGGCCTTCTAAATGCTATAGTCGACGGAAACAGAATTCATTCCGACCAGACCGTCGAGAGAACGAAGGAATGAGGAACGAAGAAGCGACGCGGGGATCACAAAAATGTCTGGTATTTACGGCAGAGGGGGAGCAGGGGGAGTCCTATTATTGAAAATTCCCGTTGTCATTGTTCCCTCGCGAATTTGAAAATTACTAATAATAGTGGCGGGTCGTAGACAATCCGGGACTTTAATGAACTCGCGGTTGGAACTTGGGACGGGTCTGAAAGGGACCGCTCCTCTTACTCACGCGAGGCGTCTATTTGGGGCCCATGCGGATGACAAACTCGGCTTAGAACATCCGTTCGAAAATTCAAGGGAATTTTGCATGATACACGGCGTATGTATATACGGTGGCGCGTCTCGCACGCGATCTGAAGGGGGAAGTCTTGGCGTCTACCGCAAGAAGGTACACCAGATGTTGCCGCATCGAAGCAGAATCGCATTGTAATTTGCGATCCATTCTGCAAAACGTAAACAGCTCCTCGTAACAGCCTGACATCCTTCGAAAATTTGTTTCGGCGAAACGCGCCGCACCCAAGGTTCGCGAGGTGACTCGAGTCATTCCGGAGTCCGGACGTCGCCAGCGAGGAATCTCGGCGCCGGAAGTGTCTCTGGCGAGCAAAATAAAGTTGACAATATTTCTCATCTATCGGCGCACTGACGTCTTTGTCGATTGTCTTTATTGTTGAATGGATAACAAATATTCGCCGGCGAATAATTATTTCGCGAGATTTAATTTTGGAGGACACTTCGGTATTACGTAACTCTAGAGCGCCAGACTCGTAATCTGAGAAACCATCAGGTTTGCGTATATAAGTGCTTCCGTTTATTATCATTTTATATTTTCTATAATGGAGTAAAAATGGAAGTTTTTAATCTCGATCCCCGTAGAGGGTTACAATTCTCATCCATCACTACCCTTCTCCTCTCACTTAACCCTTTGGATCAACGGCTTAACGTCTCTTCCCGAAAGACGGAGCCCATCAGTTTGCTCCGCACAAGAGCCTTTCTCGCACGGAGGGCGCAGCTTTCGGAAAATAAATTCCATGCTCAAGTGGACTCGAACCTGGTTTCTCAGATTACGAGTCTGGCGCTCTACCGCACTAGACCACACTGCCGCCCGACAACGTCGACGGCGCTCCGCCGTTAAAGCAACCGCCACTATTCTTAGGCTTGAGCTCTCTCAGTTTCCGTAGTTGAAAAGACATCCGGTGTACTGGGACGAAACGCGCGCCGGACTATTTCGCGTCGGCGATCGCGATCTCCGCTCCGAATTTCAAGGCTCCACTTTTGTGCCGCCTAGTCGTTATATAGGGGTTCTAAATGCCAGGAGTCCCCGCGCGTTGGTTGCACGCAGCAATGCCAGGCATTCGCGGATTATAAGGAGCTTCCGGCCGACTCTCCTTCGCTTCGCTCATTCCGCCGGTCATTGTTGCACTGCCACACCGAGTGTGACGACCTGACAACCTCGATCCGGCTTCTTAGCATGCGCCTCGATTACGTTGTCGGACGTGAAGCTGCACACCGAAGGAGGACACGTCACGTCAGCCCGTTCGAGTCTCTCCTTTTTTCTCTCTTTCTCGACTGTTGATGAGATGACTAATCGCGAGCGAGCGGACGATCGGCGCCTCTTTGGTGCATCGTGACGAGTTTGTCAGGAAATTAACTCACGCAATCCTGCGCGATTATAACGTGACAACGAACGCGAAAGAAATGACGTGGATATTCGATTCTTAATTTTAAATAGCGCTTTTTTTTAGGCAGTAATCTGTTACAAACGTTTACATTATTTCAATACGATTATTTGATTTATCGTTAATTAATCTTTTTCCGTCATGACGCTTTTATTTCGAGACTTAAACTATAATAAATCGGAATCTCGTACAATTAATGCCACTAACGCATCTTTCTATCGCTCCCTCATTAACCGCGTGCATGGTAAGAAAGCGTTTCTTGAATCTATCTCGCATTCATAATTCGCGAATTACCCGCAAATCACGGAGACGTCCGGAAGATTACTCCGAGCGTGAAGCGAGTCTTAATACTATCTTTATCGTTAAATACAGTTTCATATCTTCCTGATTGCAGGAAACCTCGCAGTTTGTTCCCCTGTGTGATCCAAGCTTACATCATATAAAATTCTTTTCCGCTTTCCCGTCTACATGAAGAAATCTGTATAAATAAAAGTAGGACTTATATCTGCACAAGGAGAGCAACAACGAACAAAATATTTCGTTATATTCACATTTATTTATTTTACTGATTTTTTACGGAGCACGTTGTTATGTGCGAAAGGGAATATTCATTACGCAATAAATTACGAAACTCTCGCGATCGATATATACAGACCGAACGGATCGTTTCCGCCGCGCTTCGCGCCATTCGCTTTCGCGTAGATCGATCTATGCAGATCCGCTAAACGAGGAAGAACGGCGAGTCGTTGCAGAAGCCGGCCTCTGTCAAGACAATGACGCGTCTCGCTTTCGACATGGCACCCTCCGCGCATTCCGGCGGACTATTCTTCGGCCAACCTTAGAAAAGGAAACCAGTTCACACGCCTCGGGCGAGACAGTTGTGAGCGCAAGTGCCAATTCGCATATCCAGCACATACGCGCTGAGAAACCGACAGTTGCCGAGTGCGTCTTACCGCGAAAGAGTATTCGCGTTGACATTTTGTGGCGCGATCCACAAATTGATTCACGAAGCGAAAATATTGGACCAATATTTTGCACGTCAACAATGAGAAATGTTAAAAAGAAATATTCCGTGTGAAAAATGAAGTGTGATAAATGCTTCAATTGCGTTCATTATCCTTATATCTTAGAAGACTTAGGATAATTGTGTAAGCTTTCAGTATATTTTTTTTACGTGCCTTTTCTTCAGTCTTATATATATATATATATATATATATATATATATATATTTTTTTTTTAACGAGTTTAAAAAAGTATCGATTGTTCCCAATTCAATGATAGACTCAATGACATGTCTGACACGTATATTCCACACTCTTTTCTTCTTTTTCCTTTTTTTCTTGACGAAGAATACTTCTTGTCGCAGAAGAGTGTCGTCCGTTTCGAATGTATTCTTTTCTACTTTCTCGTAGGTAGACGTTACGTGTTCCATTGGAACGCTATTCGTTCGTGCGTGGACGATGATTCACGTGGAAACCCGACGACAGGTTATTCACTAGGAGTAATAATAGAAAATTTATATATTAAGTACTTACAAAGTAAAAGACGGAAGTCCTGTTGCATAATGACCATAAGAATATCTTATAATTAAAGTAAGATCATACGCAATACGCGAATGACTCAGAAAAACGATTTATCATATATTGCACTATTGCGATTTGATTAACCTTTTAATTTTCTTACTTCCAAAATATTAAAATGAATTCAGCCAGTGTCTTAAAATAAGAAGTTGAAAATTGTAATTAAATACATATTACGTAACAGAATAATATACACTTGACAATTTTAATTAAATAGGGAACTCTATTATATTAAACTATGTAAGTGTGTAATAAATATTACACACAACTAAAATAAGAAAATTCTTCTTTGCTCTCGTTTTTATTTCGCTTCTTTGGAGATAATTATTTAGATAATTATCCACCCACTTCTACAGAGCACCGCGTGTCGGTTAGGCATTGCGTGGCAAAGTGTAAATTGCAGCGTGTCCATCTTGTGTCGCACGTTCGACTTTTTCGCTCCCTTCTCAGCTGGTTGATAAATTTCTACGTACCTTCTGACGGGCGCGTCCTGCCATATGCGGAAAGGAGGAGATCCGGATGCACATTCTCTTGCAAAGATCGCGTATTCGAGTTGCTTCCTTCTTCCTGGCCGGGAGGGCTTTGCGAATATCTTTTTTCAATATGATCCAAATGGCGCATATGGCACGCGCGTTTGTGCCTAGTCTGAATCGTATATATATATATATAATTTTACGAAGCCGCTCCGGCATTACTAATTATATCATAATGAAATTTAACGAGCGCTCTCGCGAAATTAAATGATATATACGTATATCTGATATATCGGACCGCAGATGGGGTTACGCACGTTCATGTATGTTCGCAATTTATCATAATTTATCATAAGATCGTTTAAAAGTGATGTACGTTCAAAATCAGCATTGCAGAAATATCTCGCGCAATCTGAATTACAAAGTACATAAACGAAATTCTAAATTTTTCCATTATTTATTCCATTATTCCTGTAATTAGCTTAATGAGATTTATCCGCACTGTGATAAACTCGAGGATGCCAACTTCCTTTCCGGTTTGTTTTTTTCCCGTTTTTTATTTTCGTGTGTTCTTAAACAACGAAGAGTGCGTCATTCATAACTGATCATTGAAACGCTTCGTTCACGGTCCTATTTTTGAAAACTCATGTCTCAGGGTAACGTTTCGAAGGTTTTGAAACATAGTTTCGGACGCCGCGGATCTGTTTCGGCGGCGTGTGGCGTCGAACGGCCGCAATAATTCACGACATGAAAGCAGAAAGCGCGCTGGCTTTTCTCAATCTTTTCACTGTTCAACGAACCCTTCATCACGCGCCTGCCGCGTTTTATATTTAGACATATTTCTTATCCCGGCCGCTTGTTTTTCAGTCCGAATTCGTTTTCATTTCGCGTGTACCAGGAACGGAAGTGACCGGCGACAAAGAAAAGGAATTAACGGAATTAAGGACCATATATTATTTTTTATCAATGCCGCTCAAAAAATAAAGATACTAATAAATTCATTGCCATATGCCATATATATCATAATTTCTTTCGTGAATTTAGACTCAACTTTTTTTTGTTCTTGTTAAGGAATGTAGTAATTATACTTCAAAAGTATAATGACTACATTATAGTCATATTTTATTTTTAAGAGAAAAAGACAAGTAAAATATTTTAGAACATTATTGTGCTTTATTTATTTAAATTAATTTTAATGCATAGTCCCAATGGTTTCTCGCTTATATTCCATATAATATACATCAAATCGCATTTTTTAATCTTGAACACCCACGATCGGATTGTTCTCGCAGAACGAGCTAAGGTGGACCTCCCTTATTGTAAGAGCGACGTTTACGAGCGCGCTTTATTGTCAGTGTAATTAAAACGTAATGAGAGGAATTTGTGACGCATCACAAGAAGAAATCCATGCGTTAGCGTGCACCTCTTGAGTACATTTAAAATTACGATTCACATAAATATACTTAATTAATCCCGCCTACGACCTACGAGCTGAATGACTTTGTATCACCAAGTTCAGGCTTATTACGTCTATAAAGTTCCATGCAGGGTGGTCTGCTAAAAATAGAACACGCAAATTATATCAGTTATGCGATTACATGATTTTTGTAATATTCATATTTTTGTAATTGTTACAATCTAGTATAAGATATATGATGATCTCGTTCGGTTTGCTTGAGATTGTTGCGTATTTTTGCCCGAGTATACATACATGTGTTGTATATATATATAATAACATCAGAAAGTAAATCAAAACTAATTCGCAATGGCCTAGTTCATAAGGTGCTCATTATACATGTTGGCGGAAGTTCTTTGGCACACGAAACGACGGTTGCTGTGGCTTCTTTCTAATTTAGCAATTAGCCGTCACCGACTTCGTAGGAAATCGTGGTAATTTGTGGAAACGATCGACCCCGACCGTCATTGTTTCTTCCGCGATTATATATGCATTATAGAAATCGCGTATGCGTTCACACGCTTGGGACTTTCGTGATAGAAAATTAATTTGTCGGAAAATGGCACGGGCGGAGTCACGACTGATGTTCACAATAGTCTCTCGTCGGAAATTCCGCGATCTAGAGCAAATTCCGATTTCGATCGACTGCATGAACGAGGGAGAGTCGTCGTCTCGTCGGTCAGGAATTTTGTCGCGACAGGGATTAATGCGATACGATAGTCTCAGGACAACAGGACATCCGGTGATAATATCGATACATATTTTCAGCCACCGAGGCTTGCTAACGAGATCGCACGCCGGCGCGATGCTAACGAGGAAAGGAAAGTGAGCGCGTTCCGTTCAGATTTATTTTAACGAGGAAGCGCCGCAACCTGTCTGGCTGCGATGTAGTCCGGCAGGATTTCCAGGCTTGCGTCATCTCCTGCCGCGCGTGCATCAGCAGCCGTCTCCGTGTCCTTATCAGAACAGTCGCACCTGTATCATTGAGAATGCGCGAACGCGTATTAACCACAGCGAGATATGCATGAAAGTTAATTTGCGTAATAAATTAACGCGGTTGGTTCAATTGCGTACAAACTATCTCGGGATTAGATTAATGCATTAATACATTAACGCATTTATTTAGAATGAACGGAAAACATGCTTTCGATCTTCGAACAGCAGGACAAGCGCCACGTTTGAGTGCTTTGAGATAAGAATTTTTATTTTCACTACAAATTAATGCGACTTATTTAATTATACGTGTAAATTGCCAGTGCTGAAATTATAAGCACTATTTTGAATTGCGATAATAATTTTATGAATTTTTTTTTTATAAAAGCAGAGATAGTTCGACGTCAAATAATAATTCACTCTTGCAATGACGTAATTTCATAAATTATCTTTAAATGGTTTAATATTGTTTTATTTTAAACCACAATGCAGCTCTCAAGAATGATAAAATACATCCTAGCTGTCTGTTCGTTTCTACGAGAAATTAATATGCGTTTCGCAACACGTTATATTATAATTGTAAAAGATTATTTTTTTGCAGTAAATCAACGTGCTTAATCTAGAATTGTAATAATAATAATGCTCAGAATTTTTCAATGACAAAAGCACACGTCGTAATAGCATAGCAATATCTTAAGAAATTAGCACAAAAAGTAAAATTCGCAATAATACAATATGTATATTGCAAAATAATATCTCAAATAGATTTATATTTAAAAAGCTTACTACATACGCGCGGATTGAAACAATGATATAACTCTGTATTGACATTTGATGCGAATTGATTAATCTAATTGAAAAGACACGTGTCCGTAAGAATGATACCATCGTGTGGACGAACATTATCGTGCATACTTAACTGATCCTTGCCTGGCCATTTATTATTTCTTAAGATGATAAGGCACTTCTAGACAGTTTGTTTAGATTTGACATTAGACGTTCGATTGAAATTCCAATCGCAGGGGCATTTCGATTTTCGACACGTGCACTTGTTGTTCGCCGACGACCGCTACACGCGTTTACGTTTCTACGTGCGTGTAACTTCCTGCGGTTACGCATGCTCGAACTCTGGTATTTATAGTTAGCAGCTTCTGCCGCTTGTGCACGACGACCGGAAACGGGTCGATTATATTTAGAGAAAGACTTTGCCGATCGTAGACTAACACTCTTGCTTCGCGGCCGATTGCCATTGCGAAGTGAATGATACTCCCCCTCGTGAGTGATCCTCATTCATGGCACGTGCCGCTGGTGGACACATTAATATGATGATTAAAACGGCTCAGTATGAAGGTATCCATTTGACAAGAACATGCAGAGATGCACTTTAGCTGATGAGAAAACAATTTGCTTTGATCTAGGCTATAATTGTATAATTTTACAAAATTAATGAGATATGAATACGTGATATGAAGTATTAAATCGATACTTGAATTACTACTATAGTTAAGAATTAAATACATGCAAGTCTCAACATACAGATAAACACACTTATAAATTTTTGGATAACTGATTTTTCTTTTAACACTCAATCTTTTTCTGGTTGAAACGTGTTTGCGGTCAAAAATCGTCAAATAATATCAATCGTTAAGAATTAGATAAACCCAAATCTTGATCTAAAGATAAAAATAGGAATTTTTTAAATAACTAACTTTTTTTTTAACTTTGAACTTTTTTCGGGTTGTACCATAGGTTTGCTTGAATTCGTCAAATAATATCAATCGTTAAGAATCAGTTATCCGCATACAAAACGTAAACGACAGTTAACTAGATTGTCTTTATGCAAATCGTCTTGTCGACTCGCCGCTTTGGCCCATGAAATCACGTCGAACAGTCGTGTGCACCTTCTCATCAGTCGGGCCCTCCCGTAATGAGCGCAGGTATATGGCACGATGATGAGCGGAGCAAATGAAGGAACGAGAAGGAGCGATTGCTAGGGAGAAGGAAGTACGTAGAGAGAGAGAGAGAGAGAGAGAGAGAGAGAGAGGGGGGGAGCAGAGGAAGGAGAATATACCTGCGTGTACGCGCGCGCACGCTCTTTAATTGACTAGGAAGATATGCACCCTATCCATAATGCATCCGGGGCTTCTAAGCGACCCTAATCGCGGCGAAGAATGCCAAGGTGAGGCCTTTAGCTGCTCTCAAGGCCTTCGCGCGTGACTGTTCGTTCGCGCTGGCTTGGGAACTGTATCGCGCTCCCGACGATAGCGACGCGAAGAGCACTTGCAACTTGCAACGCGCGCGATGCATAATGCGTTTTTGCGCGCGCGCCGGGGTTGCTGCACGCCCGATATCGGGAGTCGCATCCGTGAATCGCTCACGCGAGACGATCGCTCGCCCTTTCCTCTCTTTTTTCTTCCTTTTTTTTTCTTTCTCTCATCCTTCCTCTCATCCTCGAGCCTCGCGAGCACGCCCAGAGGGTGATGCGAATTCTGCTTGGCACGAGAGCCCGGTGGCAAGGGAAATGATCTCGTGCGAAGTGACGGGTTATAGTTTTCATATTTTTCTTATTGCTAAACAATACGCGTATTTTTGTGTACGGATGTGCTTCAGATCGCGATAAAAATAGGACGCGAGAAGGATATTGTCCTGGTAAAAGGTCGCGAACTTTTGGAACAACTTTTTTATCGCGAGCTCGGGGATTCTTATAGGTCGATGACGATGAATCGTTCTCGCGGGTCCCTTTCCTTCCCATTTCGTTTCCCAAGCTGATCTTTTAGGTCTTTTAGGCTGACCGACTTCCGGCGAGGTTTCTTCGTCCAGCCGAAAGGCTCGCGGGAAGATTTTTGTGGTAACTCGCTCTCCCTCTTTCTTTCCCTTTGACGGCGCCGAGCCGATGCGATGTCCCACACTGTCATCTGAAACTTCAATTTTATTGTCTGACGTCGGAAGTATCTCTCATCCTCTTCCTTCTGCTTTGTACTGACCAAATATTTCGAAGCAATCGTGAGAAATCGATTCTTTTTGTCGCGTTTCCGTTCTGTCACTTTATTTTGCAATAAGCTTTCCTGTATATGTAACATATCGATAATCGTCTCGACAATTGTTTTATACGTAACGTTTGAGTAAGCGAATTATTGTATATGAAATCTTGACAAATATATTATTATTTTAAGGACGGACGTAAATAATGCTAAAAATAACGAGATTATAATATAAGTTTATAAAGTCTAACAAGAAAATAGGCGAGGAATTAAGTGTAGCAAATTTGTACCAATAATTTCTACGTGCTGGGGCTAAAAATGAAATGCATACCGACGTACTTTTATCGGATTTATCTAACGAGGGAAGCTTTGTGCGCGCTAATACATTGCAATTTACGAGAGTTATACGGATAAATCGCTCGAGAATGCAACAAAAGTCACAGGTATACGATTTCCCGATCTCGATACTGCTCGGATAATCGTCGGGCACGATCGGCGCGATCGGTTCGTGGAAGCGCAAGCCGTCGTAATACCCGTGCTTTGTCCCGCGGAAGCTCTTAATTCTGGATCCCGTCAGAGGCGATCGGTAATTACAAGGAAGGAGCCGGGAGGAGGTGGAGATGGGGAAAAAAAGTTGTGTAAAGAGGGAATCAGGCATCTGCCAACGGTTGCCTCGTATTAACGATGATGAGCCAACGGGAGGAGCATCGGCGGGAGAACCACATGGGCGCCCTGGATAATTTTTAATCTTCCGTCGGAAAGTTTTCGCATACCGTATTTGATCGCGTCGCGTACCTATTCACCGTGACACATGAAATATGTGAATCGTTCTTAATATTCGCTCTTGGATGTATCGTCCTTGATTGCCCGTGAGCAGATGAGTATATGCGAGAGTAGAGAAATTTCGTTCATTAACGGTAGTAAATTGCTTCTTAAATTAGTCCTATAACTTGTGCGCCTCCCTTTATTCTTTCTTCATTACATTTAATCCTATTACTCTTTAACTACGAGAAATATAAATCGTACACCCTTGTGACACGAATGGAGAGGAATATTTCCGCTCCAATGTATAAAAGTAAAAGCTGTATAATCTTACAGGATTACAAGGAAAAGGATTACAAGACATTGATCTTTATTCGAGAATTTAAAACTAAAATTTATTAATAAATTCATGTGCAAGAAGAAAAGCAATTATTTAAAAAATTCATTTTTCATTACGGAGATAATTGTCGACGAAGGGTGACAAATGAGCCCCCTTCGGTGGGCGCCCATGGGCGGCGCGACGGCGGGCACGGTGTTTCTTTGGGCCATATGGCGTATAAAGCCCGGTCGATTCTAGCTGATGAGGACGAAACCCGATGAAGGATGCCGCCAAGATCGGAGGAAGGTCACTTTTTGCAAGCTCACCGACCTCGAAAAACGCGGCGAAACGACGGGCGGGGGACGAAGTGGAACGGCTGCCGGACCACCGGATGTGGATCGTGGTGATTCCTTCGATACACGGGACAGCGGACTTTTATCGCGCACGCCTCAAAAAAATTCTTGACGACCGGACAGCGTTTTGCGATACAGTTCAGTGAGTCTTCAAATGGGAACATCGCGGACAAGAGAGCGACGTGAGAAAGGAGCGCGTTGATGTTCGACTCTAACGAGAATTTGCCTTTTTTTCGTTTTTTGATGTTTCAGTAATGTTTAATAGCGAATACATTAATTATGGTTGAAAATTATGAAAATTGTTGACATTTAATTGGGCGCGACGAGAAAAATAATATAGATACTTCACCAAAGAGTGATTCCGTCGTTATTAACTGAAATAGTTGTAAAAAAAGACATTATCGGTTTTCATACGGGTTTCCGCATTTAGTTGATAATTAGCAAATTCTACCGGATCCGAATTTTAAATTTCACGTAGTAGAATTTCTTTCGCGCAAGTCGGCTACTCTCGACCATCCAGAATGAAACAAAAGATCCATTCTTCCCCGCGCCGCGCCGCTAGTTTTCACCTCGTAGACCGTCTTCAGAAAGCGTAGAGCCGCGCGCCATGCCTCGCTGCCGTTAATTTTCCGTAATAGTTACTCAATAAACGAGAGCGCACGGATCTCCTGCGGTTCCTTAATTACACACCGGTAGCCATCCTTAATTAAGCTATGTTTCATTGGTATCATTCATTAAAATCAAGCGTATCTCAACCTAAACTGAATAACGAATGTTCATTAAAAAATGGTGAAAGAAGAGAACGCTTGCAAGGTATATATATATTTTTTAACTATCAAGTATTATGGTATAAAAATTAATGAATAATATTATTATTGCCAAGTTGAAGTTACGCCGATTTGAAAATAATCAAAAATAAGTTGTCTGTTTAGCAGTCTGTTCCAAAGATGCTTCTTCCTCGTTCGAGCGCGTTTTTTCGTTTGGAGGGAACTCTTTCATATCGCTGAATTTTAATATCTGTAAATTATGCGTGCACGTTGCTACGGTTGTAAATCTCGATTTTACGGTATTGCATAATTATGAAATGAAGTACTACTGCACGCTCTCTCGCATTTTTTTACGGTAAAGAAATATTTCTCGCCGGCCGGAAGCGAGAGTCGTTTGATTCTTCGCGCATGTCGCTGCGATGATGAAACAAATCGTCATGCATCAAGCGAACTAATATAATGACTTGGCAAAAAGGAGTATTCGTAGAGGATTATTCAACTTTTTTCAGCGGATCCGTTACTGCCGCTTTTTCCCCGATTCCTGATGTAGTGTTGATTAATTCCATTTATTATTACTAGTCTACTTGAAAAATCACGTTTCAACGGATTGTAAAATTATAATCTTACGAAGAGCGAAAAAGCAAAAAAAAATCCATATAAAATGGAAAAATTTAAATCGTTTCTCCAAGCCGTTAATCTGTAGAAATACTGTGCTGGTTGTTGATAACCTGCATATATAACAGCGAATGTGTTAATTATAAAGTCAGACTGATTTGCTTGATATATTCTATCTTCACACTTTCTTATGTACTCCTTAAATCTTGCGAGACGTCGCGGACGATAAACTCATTAAAATCAAGATATGCTGCAAAAAGTAAAATCCAACAAATGAATAATAAATGAAATTTGTAGCGCCGCGCTCCTATCGCGCGGTGAATACGCGGTTCTTCATCTTGTCATCTCTTCCGCTCTCGGAATTCTCGGACGGACGACAGGAAATGAGACTCGGTTGAAGAAAAAGGCTAACCGAGACGAATCGGCGCGCGATCGTACGATCCACCTTCAGAAATCCCGGCGCGCTATCGCGCCTCTCGGTCGGTGCTGATCGTCAAATGAACGTAAGAAGAAAAAATCTCGGGGGCGATTACGAAGAAACGCGCGATTGCGGCGGAACAAGATGCCGGACTTGCTAATAGCTCGCTTCCGCCTCCCAAAGGTCTCGCGCGAGTGGGCGAGAAACGGCGAGTAGGCAGAGGGCCAGAAGCTGAAGCGCGCTCGCGGCGCGTTGGAGACCTTATCCCATCTCGACGAGCGTGCACCGCGGCGCGGCGTTCTGTTTTTCCACAGTACTAAGCACACCTCCGCGGTACACTCGATCTGATGACTAGATAAGATGATGGACGACTCACTTTCGCGGAAACCCGCGTAAAACGCCGCGATTCCTCTTTGAATTCGCAATCGCCCTATCTACATCGCGCTCTTAGCCGTGCAATTTTCGCATTGTGTCAGCTTCCGCGACGCAAATTATCTTGGATTAAAATGGTAGGAAATGTCACCGCACGGTTTTTAACGGTACTGTGAGAAACAGCCATAACTATACGGACTTGTGTAAAAAAAAAATATATTCAACCAGCTACGATCGGAGAAGAGGAATCATTAAGAAGATCTCACAACTTTTTCTATCCTTGAATGTATATTTTATGTAAAGAGATAAAAAGATCAAGAGGATATATATATAATAATTTTATACCGTAACAATTTTTATAGCTATTTATAATACTAATTTGCGCGGCAATCGTTTGTTACAATTTCATGACAAGTTTCGCGACAGTAACTTTTAACGATGTAATGATCTTTCCGCAAAGAGAACGACGCTCTCTTTGCCTCTCTCTCTCCTTGCCGTAGGACGAAGAGCGGTCGTCGCGCGGAGGTTCTTAAACCCGGTGACGCGTCCGCCCGACTTCCGTCGTGAGGAAGGAAAGCGAGATACGCGAGGTTACGTTTCCCATGGCTTGATAAACAGAGGACGCGGAACGAAAAAGGCGAGGCACCTCCTCCGCCGACGTCGCCGCCGGAAACGCTCGTTTTCCAGCGGAGATAGCAAATATCTGTGTTGCGCGCGAGCTAGTACAGTAGATACTAACCGTGGATATAGCGCTCGCTCTCTCTCTCTCTCTCTCTCTCTCTCTCTCTCTCTCTCTCTTTCTCTCTCTCTCTCACTCTCGGACCCGCGGGTCGGCGTTCCCTTAAATAAGAGCGTCGAGATAGCGTGACGAAGGTGCTGGTACCCGGCGCGTAATCGGTCTGCGTGTGTGGTTTTAAGCAGATAATAGTGCCGTTACGACTTTGTTACACTGTTTGCGCATTTGCGCTCGAAAGGGTGAGAGAAAAAGAGAGAGAGAGAGAGAGAGAGCGCAATAAAGAGTGAGGAGGGGCGTGCACCACTCGTGAGAATTTACCTCGCGGTAATTTACCATTCCGGTCCATGATCTGGTACCGGTCCTCAATCACGTGTGCGCACGCACTCGGAGTTTCTCATGTGCCGCGTACATTTCGGCAGGATTTCGCGACGGAGGAGGCCTGTGATTCAGCTATTAAATAATATTTTGTGGACAAGGAAAAATCAGTATCATTATTATAGGAGACGCTCGTCATCGACGTAAGATGCGAATGCGTGCACGCGAGGTGGAACGAGAGAAAATGAAATGCCCGATTGAAATATGAGTATATACGCGTCCTCCTCTCGTCGAGCTGCAATTTCATCGAAAGACGAACGAGGCCATCGTTCAAACGACGGCGGCGGTTCGCGCCGGTGCGGTGTATCCATCTGTCATCCATCGACAAGGGCGAGCGTGATGAGTAATAGGGAATAATTTATTACGACCACAGCGCATCTCTTTCCAGCTGTGCATTGCGCGTCCATTCGAGCCCATTATCGCGTCTAAGGGCTCGTTTATGTATCGCAGAAGGTAGCAGCATCTGCGATGCCGCGGCGTTCTGGTCACGCAAGCCGAACGACAACCACGGCGACAGGGACGACGTAGTCGCGCGGGATGAATTCTGACGCGAGCGCGCAGAGAAGGCGTGATTTATAATTCATGTTGGTCATCCACCCGTTAGTTCGAGCTCAGTATTTCTTGATACGGAATTTCCGACTTTTCGTCCGCACGTTTGATCCTCTTTCTCGGTTGAATATCTATTTTTAACCATTTCGAAGAGATCAAACTGAACTGTACTGGAAGTGTATTGGAGGTATTATTACAAACTTTGGAGAAGCTAACAGATATCTGCGCAATTTTATTAAACAATTAAACGGAGCAAAAAATACATTGATAATAAAAATAATGCGTAACTATACTGTAAAGTAAAATTGATTATGGAAAAGGATCTTTTTATGCTAATTTGTTTTGAAAAAAGGTATTGGGAGATACAAGCATTGTACAAGTATATGTGAGTATATTTGCGTTCGCGCAAATGTTAACGCATACAGCGCTTGTTATTATTATCGTAATTTATTGGACTTCGATACGAGGCCTGAGTACGCGATCGATTAAGAGCTTCTCCCGATCGGTGGTCCTTGGTCTCTCTCTCTCTCTCTCTCTCGTTTTCTTGCTCACTTTTACTTTCAATTTATTTTTGCTTGTAACGCGGTTTATGTTCGAGTTCCTCTCTATCAGCCCGGTATCGGTTTACTCGGGCGGCTCTCCTTGTAAACAGGCATGCAACATCGACTCGAGATTCTTTTGTATGTGCTCGGCTACAGGCACGCGAATTGTACAGAGTGTTGCAAAAGCATTTGTTCGCAGGTTAAACATTTGATGAAAACACAACTGAGAATACCTTTAAAGATATAATAAAATAGGAAAAAAAGTTTTATCTTTCTTTTTTTCTCTGTTTTATTTATAATTTTTTCTTGAAAATTTTTCAATACGTTAAGATTTAAGTAATGCTAAATTTTTTTACATTACGATTGCATACTTAAATTATATGATTTACATCACGTAACTCAGATTGTAATTTAAATGTAAAACTTAATGAAATTCTTGATTATCTCCCCATGCGGGAACTGATTTCGGAAAGCGCTGTACCTTTGTGTGCATATGCATAACTCTTTATCTGTGAGCAGAGCTTTGATACGAACTCGTCAGGGGCTCGGGTGACCAACACGGGAGTGACCAACCGGCTGGTAGATCTCTTTAGCATTTCTCCTTAACGATAACCGCAAGTCGAGATGACAAACGTAAATGCGAGGAGTTCTCCTCTTTCTCCTTTAGGTTCACTTCGATTATTCATACCATCTTCTTCCTTTCCACGCCCGTATAATCGCGTTTCCCTACTACTTGGCGAACTACTTGGGCGCACGAGAATGTGCCTGAATTATATACATGCACGAATTACTCCGCCTCGCGCCGAGATCCCTTCGACTTCAAAAGTGTTCGGAAACTAGTTACGGCCGTTTTGCGCGACTTTCGATTTTTTTTTTTTTTACGAGTCGTCCGTAATTCTGGTTTATCGCGAAACAACGTGGATCGCGGGCGCAAAAATTATATTATTATCAAAATTTGCGAAGTTTAACTTTGCGTGTAAGCATCGAGTTACGTTGAGCGTTTCCTTTCGTGCCCTACAAAGTGAACGCCACAGGAGATACCACTTTGCGCGGTTCTAAACTTGCAATTTTATCTCGGACACGAAATCTGCTAAGGTAAGTTTGAAAGAAGTTACGCGATTTAATATCCTGATACGTCGCAAATTCCTCGCTCTGATAACGACAGACTCAAAGCAATCACTTAGACATCCCATTAGCGTATATAGTATTCAGCGCTGACATCGTCAGACCAGCGATTAGTAACTGTATCTGAATTCGTGTACTTTCTTAAGCAAACGAGGCGTGCAGAGCCCACCCCATTAACGGGTCGCGAATCACGGTAGTGATCTCGCTGCACGGTACATACGCCGCGCTTATCCCGTGCATCTTGATGCAGCGCGAAGCGAGTCTCGGGTGACCAGCCAACATGAGACTCGATGCTTCGTAGATTTCGCACCCGCACATTCTTACAGTCGAGATAACCACGACGGTGATGTCATCCGGTCGCAGATGCGAAATTTACCGTCTCGAAACCGCCGCCCGACCGTTTCCTTGATAACACGCCCCGATAGGAGATCTTCCAGACACAATAAAACCTGTTGCGCGCAGGTTTGCATCACGAGAACGCGGCACTTACTTTTGTCATTGCTAAATAAGCGTGACGTTATTCAGACAGATTCTTCATTACGTCTCATCTCCGACTGTTTGATAAGAAACGACGAATCATACTTGTTCAACGTCGTTTAATTATAGGGATGACTTGCGTTTCGTAATTGCGTCCTCGCAGAAAATTATTTTGAATTTATTTTCATACATTTGCCAATTGTACGGAAATTGGGAATTGAGAGTTGAGAATTTCAACTGTAACTCGCAAGATGAGAAAACTGCCTCCCTGAGAGAGCGATCCTTGATAATTTTATCTTTCCATCGTGTGTGTACACAATGCGAAAGGTATTCGCTGTTAAATATTTACCAATGGGTTTAATTGGAATGATAATCCAGTCTAAACGACGCTGTGAAAGAGGAGGGTCGTTAAATCAATCGTGATCCGGTTTCCGAGGCACAAAGATTAACACGTCTCTCGCTCGCTCGGCGCGGATCAGCCCGACACGCGCAAACGAGAGATTATGCTTAGAACGCCTCGCGTTCCAAGCAGCAGCGCGGTGAAAGAGGCTCTCGCGTTCTCGAAATACCAGCTGATCGACGAGCGGTCGTTGGTAAGACAAACAGAGACAGGTATGTGGGAGGAGGCTTTGAACGCGAGAGTCGAGACAGGAAGAAGACGAAGACGAAGAAGACGAAGAAGAGGATGAAGAGGAGAAAGAGGAGAAGAAGGCGTAACGCCCGGTCTCTTTCGTTCGTCGCGTCGCGCTCGCTCGTTTCTGTTCGTCCCTGCTCGTCGCGCGCGCGTTCCTCCACGCATTATGTACGACCGAACTCGGTGGTCTCGGGTTCCTGAGAACCACGAGAGGCCTCATAACTCCGGGACCCCGTGCCACACCTTTCGCACGGCTTTGAAGTCCTTAGCCGGCGCGAGTGCCGGCCTAGCCCGAATGCGCTCTTTCTCGAATCGTCCCCGCGCGGAACGGGGCCGCGATTATGCGGCGGAACCGGCGGCGCCCGGGGATTTATCGAAGCTGTGTCACCGAGAAAGAGAGACTTATTGTTAGCTAAGCTCAACCCGTCTTCTTTCGCATGTGTGTGCCTTTCTTTCGGCCGCGGATAATGACGCGAGACGTGTGGGAGTGTGGAACGTGACCTGGTCGCCGCATCGTTTTACCATAATCTTAGTTCTTTCCGACGCTATACGCAAATACAAAACGCGTTGTACCGGTATAATGATGGAAGAGCGAATGTGATATTTAATGACAGCGCAGAGTAGAGCTCTCGCTATTGTGCATTTTTATAATGCAATGAAAAAATGTGTTCTATTTTCTAAATCTACAAACTATTAATATATTAATTCGAAATAGAAATTTATAAATTATATTGAAATAACAATGCATGAATATCAATTTATAATTTATAATTTATAATGTTATTATTTATTTATAATTTATAATATTACGCTATTACAGAGAAGGATATAATATATGTAAATTATAATTGAATTAATATGAGATTAAGAAAAAAAGTTATATTTCTTAATATTCCATTCGCGTAAAAAGATACGAAAGTTTGGATATAATCACATTTGTAAATAAATTCGACGTTTCATACAACTTTCCCTCATGTGACTTAGCATATCATCGCCGCGGGCCTTTCGATCATTACGCCTTTGAAATGATAGACCTCAGCTACGATAAATCATCGTGAAATTGTGATAGCAAACGACACGGATACATACACGTACACACCTCGCGTTTCGAGCCATTATTAAACAATCTTAGCGCACAGCGGTGCGCACTCGATATACCGGGCCACACCTTTCGCACGGTTTTGAAGTCTGACCTCCCGATCTAATGCATGGAAAGTGCAAGCGAGAGAGAGATCCTCCGGTAGATCTTGCGGGCAATTTGAAGACCGTTCTCTCTTTTCCGAGCCGAGTCGAGCCGAGCGTCCGAGACCGACGCAGATCCCGAGATAGGATCGAACTTGTCGATTGAAAATTGAAACGCCCGCGCCGCGCGCCAGGAAAAACGGTGCCACTACCGATTCACGCGTAAAGGTGAGATTCAACGATCGCCAATATTTCATAATCTAGTCTCAGCCTCGTCGATTTCTATTACGTGAGAGGTTTAAGGCCGCCCGGTCGTCGATTTATTCGTTCTGTAAGTACATGATAAACGATCGTAAAATCTTCGCGCCAAGTCGCTCCGATCTAATCTTCCGATCGTTAATTTTTAACCCTTGAACGCGAGCGTATTTTATTACTCGCGACATCGAGGGGTATTTTATTTCGCTTTCCGAGTAAATTTTAATTACCAAGGAATCTTCGCATAATTGTACTCTTTTGTGTTATTACGTTAATAACTCGTTACGGATAGGATAATAAAATTGTTCATATCAGGTGGATCAGAGTGGATTTCTGCAGATCACTTAAAAAGGGAATGCAGTTAGAAAAGAAAGTCGCGTCTTTTGCAAATTTTTGGTCAGAGAATCGTCAATAAAGGTGGAGATAAGGCGGAGGGACAAGCCCTTTCTTAAAATAATGTATGGTTGCGTCCCCGTCTTCTCTGGACCGTAAGCCTCTAATTTCCACCGTGATCATTCGGCATATCGAGCCTCTCGCGCTCATTAAGAATTCACGAGGAGGTACGGATTATAAGGACCCTCCTGTACGTGAACACCTGGTATCAATTCGCGAAATGGAACTCAAATCGCTCGGCGTAGGAACGCGCATCAGCATCGAAGGAAAGATTGAAGAAAATCTCTAGTAATCACGACGAAGATGAAGGGCAGGTGAACGGGAAAAAGGGAATGGAATTGACGAGCGAGCGGTACTCCATTTTGTTCGTAATTGAGAAGATCTTGCTTTTTTTTTATAATTGAAGTATACTTTTTATTGGATAGTTTTATAATAAAACTGCTGATTTTTGCTGCATTATTATAGAAAAAAATACGGTTTTGGATCAATTAAAATACTCGGAATAATGCGCATCATGTAGACTTATTTAATATTAAAAATAAAAATTTTGTTAATTTAGCCTTTGAAATAAATATATAGATGGCAAAATCACGCTTAAACTTAAACAAACTTTTGTTTCAACGAAAAAGATTCTAATATTTTAGGCGAGTTGATAATTAAAATATCTAATAACCGGAATAAAAGATTGTGAAAAAAATAATTCCCGGATGAGAAAGTCGAGCACGGTATCCTCCTAAGCACGCTCCTAACAATCATAATCAACATCTAAATCAAAGGAGAAACTATATCGTTTGCGGAACTGTGTAATTTAATTTTATCTCGTATATCTCAGCTAAAACTGAGCTTTCTAGGAAAATTGTATAGCGATACCTGCTTTATTAATTATTGATGCTGTGCGATCGATCATTATAGAGAACTGGATCACCACTACTCGGGATTATGCAAATAGCAGTGCTTTCCCGACGCGAAAAAAGGAAGCGAGTATCTCGAAGTATACTTCTCACGAGCGTCGTAAAAGGGTAGACGATGCGTGACGCCCGCTCGTTAATTATAATGCGACGTGCGCGCGGTTTTTAGATAAGATTGGAGAGGACCTATAAAGAGAGCAATGGGATATCGATTACCCACTGTCCATCGATAATCCCGATGTATCGAGGGGGGAGGCTGCTGTGCACGCGAGCACCTGATGGTATCGTCGCGAGATGTGTATAAGATTAAGGATCGACTGACCGGTGGTTTCAAAAGAAAGGGGGGAGGGGAAAGAACGAGTAAGGTTGCAGAGCGGAGCAGGGGAACGAAGGTCACGTAAGAGAGGCAGTTGATCGTTCTTTATGCAGATGAAGAGGAGCGATAAGATGGAGCGCGGACGCATACACGCGAGAAAGAATGAGAGAAACGCCTCCCTACCGGAACCAAAAAGTCTTTCGAGTAATTGCAACGCGTCGTTGGCCGGCCGGCTGGCCGGCCGGGCGGTTACGCGCGAGGAATGCAACCCTGAGGAACGGAGCCGCGCGTCGCCCGGAGGATACGTCCCTTGAACATGCGAAGACATTGAATACGATCGAGATTGCGCGCACCGATTTTCTCGCCCTTCTTCCTTCAGTTCCTCCCCGCCTACCCTACTGTCATAATGGCGCCCATTAGAGGCGGAAATTACGCTTCAAGATAAATTAATGTTACGTATGCGAACGTTGTTATGCTGGGCGGTATGTATCGGCTGGGCAAAATTCCCCTGGAATCTGAAAGAAATTTTATTGAGGTTTCCTTAGCAAAGGCGTAACTCGATTTAATTCGCGATAACTTTTAACTTCAACGTTGCTTCTTTTTGTAAATCTCTGAATTTCTAGAAGAAGATCCTTGCTGAAATATAATTCACCGGTCAAGAAGTGGATCTGTTCAGCTCCAATTTTTTGAGGGATAATTTCTTTTTTGTAAAAGATCTAATTTTAGCGAACTCTCCGTCGAGAATATCACGGAGAACCGCAAAAGGATCGAGACGAGCGCTCGATTGCCGCTTGATCGCCGCAAGTGCATTAATCGCGCAGATCACCGGGAAATAACACGTATGTGTACAAAGGTACGCGTATATAGGTATAGATGCTGCCGAGGAGGGTTTGTGGGAAAAACTTGATCCCACTTCCGTCGTTCGTGGCCCTTAATGAAAGGGACATAAGCGCGGCCGCCGTTTATTATTCGCCTTTTGCTGCCTTTTGTTTCTTTTGCCGCGCGGCATACATCGCTCCCGAGGCTTTCATGCCGTCACGTTAATTATCTATCGGTCAATTAATAACATCCGGAATCTACGCGCTTGTAGAAAGAGTTAAAGAGCACGCTCTTTTGATTCGTTTTACTCCGACAATCAAGAAAGTTGTGCAATACGTTTCGCTTTGAATTACAATTATTCCTCTGCGTCAAAATCGCGCAGTTAATGATTTAATATAAAATCTTAAAAAAGGAAAATCCTGTTGAGACAATTAACACCTGCTTGAAGCTATAAATAAGGAATACGGGGCCGTTTGTTATTATCTGTTTGCATCGTTAAAGCTCGCTCTACCTACGCAGCGTCGACTAACGTTTAATTATTTAATCAACGCGGCTCTTTCTATTTCCTACCTACTTCACGTTCTGACAAACACTGTCACTTTGATTACGCGTTTGCGACACGCTCCAATCACTTTTTGCACGCGCGCGCAGTTCGCTTGCCTTATGCGTTATACGCTATGCGTTTCCTCGGGCGCGGAATATCTCTCGCCGGCGCGATATCGTTTAGCGCGAGAGGGTTATATAATTATAGTCCGCGGGATAATAATAACCGGGATGGATACGTTTTATTCGTCGTGTACGTGAATCTCTCGTCTTTCTTTTCGACCAGGTTTTTCAAACCGCCACCTATTACAATGTTGCACGGCCCATCGGGCGAACCGAAGGATGTTCGCGGTTCAGCGAGTCGCACAAAGGACGGGACGCAACGTGCATACGCACAATGGTCCTCGTTAATAATCACCGTGGCGCGGACTGCGAGAGCTCCGATCGCGGTTTGCCCTCCATTATGCTGCGGATCGTCGGGTGAAGTAATTTACCTGGCGCTTTTTGCGCGAACATTGGTTGTAACGAGAAAGACGGTGGAAAGAGCGGCCGCCGCGCCGCGTCGCACCAATTGACCGACCACAACACGGTTTGCTCGACTACCAAATGTAACACCGACTGTTTTTCAATCAGCGCCCCGTGGTGTCTCATACGGGTGTGCTCTAGACAGGTCGCGAGACATCGCAAAACACACTTTCGCGAGCACCGAGATTTTTGAGATCGTGCATGGGAAAGCGGATTCTTCTGCAATCTCGATTATTTCCTTTAATCCATAAAATTTTGCCATTTGGAAGCGAGAAATTTTTAAATTGCTCGAACATTAAGAGAACAAAGTAAGTGTATATGTATTTTTAATTCTCAGATTCGCTGATGGGAAGAAATGATAGAAATAAACACTTTTGAATATAATTTTATGTCTTCTGGAGCATTAGTTGGATTAGATGTAACTTATATATCTTTTGCATGTATAAAAAGGAAGAAGCGAGTAATATTACTCTTTGCATTCGCCCTGTCAGATGATCCCACCTGTCATCGTTGCACCTGTCTCTCGGGAGTACTTACAATTAGTGGTAACGTTAATGACCTTTCACGGGCTTGCTGAATGCATGACATGCGGGTGGCAGAGCACGAATTTGTTGTAGTTACAGTTCTGCATGCCACAACTCTTTACATCGCGGCGTTGTTTTTGTTATAGATATCGTTCTTTCAATATGTAATATTTAAATTTCTCGTGAATAAATTTGACACGCGTGTAACTATCCGCGATTGCAATTTCAATGATTTAACATTAAATATTTTCTAGGAATTTCTTTTTTTATTTCGAGCACCTCGGGATAATATGCTTTGTGACTATATTTACTGAACATAACTGTTTATTATCCTTAAATATCATCAGTATTGCAATAATCGAAAGTGCCTCCGTAAATTTAGCGTTTGAATGCAGAATTTTCGATTATCTTTCACCTGTCGGTGTTGAAATGCGCGTGACACAATCTAACGTCAATTTGCCGCTGGAATGATTTGAGGCATTATTTGTGACCAGTCGTTTACTGGACTGCATGCAGCTGGTATAGTCACGGACGATTTATTTTTTTATTTACTCAAGCGTTCGTACGCGACTCGTTATGAACTTGTAGCTCCGGTTTGAAGGTCATCTACGATATAAAAATTAATTGAGGAATCCGTTATGCCGCCGGTATTAAGGCCGTTCCCACGCCCCCTCATCATTCACGAGAATTCGTTACATTTCACTCGGTTAATTGTTCATTTATCCCGCACAATAATTTGTTTTAATAAATATGCAGCCTTTGTAGATAATCAATCTTCAACTTAAAGCACTATATTGTGGTGTATTTTTATAATTGTTTTAATTTTAAAAACATATTTTTATATTGTAATTATTCTAAGAGAATGTATATTAAAATCATAATTTATGATATTGTATGCGATTAAAACGATAAAATCAAGAATTTCTTTAAAATTTGATTTTGACAAGTTGAAAATAAATGAAATGTATAAACAAATTATAAAGTCTTTCTCGTCAAGACTGACTCGTCATTTGCCTCTTCCGCGAAAACTCGGCAGTTTGCACAACCAGACTCTAATAGAGACTCATCCTCTTCCTTTCAGACGGCACTGTGATCACGAGCGAGGTCCTTCAAGGTTACGACCCTCAGTTCATGGTGGGCTGTTACTTTCCTGCGGAATTCCAGGGCGAATTCGTGACGCAGGTGAGCGGAAAGGGCATGGCGAACGAGCCCATTCAGTATTCCACCATTAACATCACCTTCAACGCGATACCGGTGTGGGGCTACTGCCACAAGAGGGTCGGCGATAATGTGCTGCTAATGGACAGGTCAGTTAACTCGACGAAACACGGACATTTCCTGGATCGAGGAAAGTGTCGGTTCCACTTGTTAGCGTTTAATACGCGAGCGATTAGAGAAGTCGTGTCCGCAAACGGTTCTTTTGCGCTACATGCAGGAACTGTGATTAAATCGTGAGAATGGGGGTAGCAAGAGCGTATTTTTTTAAATTGAACTTTTCTTTGTGATGCAAAGTTTAACTTTTTTTTTATTTAACATGGGAGAGATATGTAATTAACATATCAGACTTTAAGAGCGTAAACGTTTAGAATTTTAATTTAAGACTTAGTTACACAAGTATCAGACGACTGAATTTTCGCAATATGCAATAAATGGTGATATCTGATTATTTGATGTATATATAGTTTATCTTTTACCTCCCATTACTATCTTTAGCAGCATTACTTTTTTTTTATTTGCATTTTACCGTTCAGTTTATTTGCGGCTCTCACAACTTCGATTCTGCGCCTTTTCGCACGCCCCGTATAACTGAATTATCGCATGAGTGGCATGAGGCGATGTATTTTTTTTTCATCTTTATCAACCTCACGCGTTAAAATCTCCACGCTGAAGCGTTAAAGTCTTAAAAGCCGTGAACGTTTGTTGCGAAAGTTTACAGACGCATAAAAGTTCAAAAGCGCGGCGCCGTAAATATCAAAAGTTTTGAGTTACCGGCAACGAGATGGAACGGAGCTGGCCGGAACGTTCGGAGGGCGACGGCACCGAGGTAAGTCGAGATACACTCGACTCACAATTAAAAGTAACGGTGTATTCACAGAACGATGCACTTGCAACTATAGAATGCCGTCATATCTACGGCGCTTGTCGCACATGTAAATGCAGTTAACGGGGCACAGTGTGAAACAGTGTTGAAAGAAACGCGGTACTCGTCGCTACACGCGCGTGTCTAATTATGTTAAATCTCTCGTATAGAATCTTCTCGCATGCTTGTTAACACCTGAAGTGAGTGTCTAATGCTAAGATTATATGTGAGATTTTCGAATGATGTAGCTATCATATCTCAAGAATACGCATTTAAATAATAATAATATATATAATATACCTATAAAACTAATATTTTTCTTTAAATGTACGGTACTTTAAATCTTATCATATATTTAAATACGATGTATTTTTAAATTTAAAGTTTCACGAGAGTACGAATTATTTCACAATTCGATCTATAAATCTGATATACATATTATTAAGATACATAAATTATATGTAACAACAATGGCGCGCAATAATAATATCTAATTTTTGCTAAGACCCGAAATTCGACGAAACATTTAGAGTCGTAAGAAAAACGCGTGACTTTTACCGATTTCTATATGAGTCGCTCGAAGTCTAGACGGTAGAATGTCGACGGATTGTTCGCGCGTAAGGAGGGACGAGCTTTTCCTACCAAAGAGGCAAAAATTCGCCGACGAAGACGACAGTGGGATATTGTCGTCACGGGAAATGGAAAGGGTGTGAAGGGGTTAAGGTTAAATTAGCCTGCCGATGTGTCTCCGGGGATGCCGCGACGTCTACGACTCGTCTGGAGCGAAAATAGCCGGCTCTCGAGACGGCACCAGACGCAGACACTCGTGTCGCGCGCGTATCGCGCGCGAGCCCGGGTTAATTTCAGAAAGAGGACGAGAGCCATAAAACGAAAAGGAAATGGCGAAACGTGCGTTCTCTTCGCCCCAAATCGGTGTAGCTTCGACGTTGTAACCTTTTCGGCATTATACCCTTTCCAAAAGTATCTTGTAATCCTGTTGGATTATTAAATATTGAATTTGATCTAAAAACCAAAGTGCGAAGAATCTGTGAGGAGTTTTGTAAAATTATTATACGCTTTCTTATCAATTCATGAGTGCTTTAATTAAACAAGATCTTGTACATGTCTATATGCAAGGTGATAATCGGGAAAAGTTGCTGAAAGTAAATAATTATCATTTTGCAATAAACGGACAGAATGAAATTAATTAAACGTTACTCCGCAAGAAAAACCCGTTATTTTTATTAGCACATGATGCAAAAAATTTATATTTATAGGTTTGTAAAAATGCAATATAGTATATAATTATCTATTTTATTCTGTCCACTCATCATATAAAATAACAGCTGTTTCTGCAACTTTGTTGTCCTGCATTTTGGAAAGACAAATTGCAAGAAATAGTTGAAAATTGTCCCGCTATTTAAAAAATTCGATTTTGTATGATTTCAATACTGCAGTGTCTCACATAGAATTCCAAAGCCCGAGATCCTCGTCGCGCCAATCGATAGCTCTCCGATACATCTGAACGCTCACGAAGCAATGTGGGTGTTGTCCGACCAAGTATGCATAAATTGGCATACACGTGAGAGCCCACCCCTTCTTCTTCTTCTTCTTCTTCTTCTTCTTCTTCTTCTCTAGAGACGATCATATACTTCGCGATTCACGTTGAATCGTTAACAAGCTATCGCGCCATATTCCGAGAAATCATATCTCCGATTGTCTCGTTACTTCTCATTGTTATTATTGCATTTACAATCTGGAAAATTTTTATTTCGATTCCGTTCAGCGTCATGCAATTAAGCTCATAAATTGAGTCGGACAAGAACAAAGACATGAAATAAAAACAAGCGTAATAAATCGTTTTGTCTTTCAATAATTGTCATATATTTTGACACGATGTGACGCGGTGCGATAATTATACCATAAATCCGATCTCCTATTTGTCGCTAATTAGTTAAGTAATTCACCAATGACGCATCGCATTATCTCTTTCCCGAAGGATTTATTGCAGGGACAAATTCACAAATAGAGAGTGCCATAAATTTGCTAAGGAAATGACATGCGTAAATAACTGTAATCAACAAACTGGTATCACTCTGAGGCGACTCGCTAATTGCTCGAGATTCGATCGCTGCTTAATTGCTCTGGATTTTTACACCTTCGTCGCGCTTAATCGATCGCGCGGCTCTTCCCGCGATTTTTACGGAGCATTGTCGTTACGCGTATATTTAAATGATGACGACGTTTATATGCGCGTCCTGTGAGGATAGCCGACCAGCCCGCCAGCTATTAACAATAATCGCGGTGCGCGCAATAACTTGCCGGCGTGACAAGCAACGCGCGTAAAAGCTGTATGCAGAATTCGCGTAAATTGTCTCTCTAAGCTCGCGGTAGCCCGTAATGATTTCCTTGGTGAGATCGCCGTATTTCGCATCCGCCGCAACAATTTCCTCGCGAGAATCGCCAGCGAATGCGCGATGAAATATTAACGGCGCGAGCTGGTCCGCTTAATCGGTTTTCACTATAAAGGTATACCGCAGATCCAGCTTGCATAGTTAATATTGAGAGAGCAGAGAGAGAGAGAGAGAGAGAGAGAGAGAGAGGTGCGTTATTTAAAGCACGACTTTGCACAAAAATTACTTATATCTTACTTTAAAATCGCAGATTCTGATGTGCATCTGTAAGTACGAACTGTCTCTTAAAGCGAGATAACATTATTATCTGTGAGAAGCAAGAAGGTAAAATTTAGAGCCTATTATTTTCTGTATTTATTTCCAGATTTGTAAAAATTTGTCGTTTCTCCACGAGGAAGGGGAGAAGGCGACTTTTCTTCAAAAATCGTTTATTACCTTACAGATGATGTTCCGGTTAAAAGGACACTCATGGATGTTCGTTCGTGAAGCGTCCGGTATAATGTACGCTTATGCGTGTTTCACGGCATAACAGTCGCTATGCCTATAAGAAACGACATCGGAAGAGAATATATCGTCGTCGGGGATGTAAGCTCGTGTGAGCTATAGAGTCTCTAGTGTGAGCTGAACGGGCCCTACCTTTGGCGATCGGATAGAACACAGGGCCCATTCCTCTCTCTCTCTCTCTCTCTCTCTCTCTCTCTCTCTCTCTCTCTCTTTCGTTGCATACCATCTTCCACCATTAATCTCCGTGAAGACGGAGGAGTGACTAGCCCGAAGGTGGTGCGGCCTCTCCTCCAGTTTCCATGTATCCCAACCTCCGTGCGTTCTCCGAGCGTCGTTGACGACGCGACGAGCGAACACTCCTCTGGGGTGTCCGCGCCGAGAGGACGACGAGTCGCACACGTTCCTCGCGCCGCGCTCAGCGCTGCTGGCACCACACGGCGACTCATTTGTCACTCTAATTGCGTGGCGCGGGGTCCCCCGGATTCCGTCGTCGTTGACAATCGAATCGGTCATTAATGAGACTGCAACAAACAAACTCGCTCGGAAAGCCACCTCGCGTAAGAGAAACGACGCGACTGTCCGCGAGAAATGCCTTTTTAATGCCACCTCTAATGCGGCTATCACAATGGGATGTTAAATAACAGTTTCTTCGTGCGAAATTACATTTTCTTTTTTTTTTGTAGTGTACAGTTCGTCCGTGCGACGATTTGTTGTCGCTCGTGTGAGACCTGCCGTGTGCAGTGCATGCGCCGTTATGCAAATTCGACTCGAGTGCAATACGCGATTTACATTTCGGGTCAGTGGGATATCGCGGTCGGATGACAGTTCCACGGAGAGTGAATTCCGATCGTGCGTAATTCGATATAGACGGTGCAAAATAACGTGCGGCGTTATAAACGATTGTAAAACCGAGACGCTTCCGAAGCGAGTAATAAACGATAAGGAAGACCGAGTTTATCGCGTCCTTCGCTCTTGTGTTTTAAACTTGTTTCGCGAACGGCGCGGCGCGACCGGATTTGCATGCGGTCTGAATTGTAATTCGTTTTATGCAAATTCTGCCGCTTCGATCGCGTTACGGAACACAAAAGTTAGCGGTGGCGCGTTAATTAATAACGTTCCGCAGGCTATTTTATAGCGAAATCTAAGTATAGCTTTCATTATCCTGATAAGTAACCAACCGATCCGGAACGTGAGATAAGACGGACACTATTATAAGAAGAAACTACATTGAAGGGGGGAGGCAAAGGTGAAAGATAAAAGATATCACGGTTGCATGAAACATGAAACAGAAGTCGATGAAAGAAAATAAATTTCAGCGCAAACTTATACTCGACATAAATTTAAAATACACATTTCTTTTAAATAAAGTGTCTCTCTATCGTTTTACTATTAATTAAAGACATAGGAAGCTGTGAAGAATTTGCATTTTTTAATCTTATTATTTGCGCTGTCTGCTGCATGTCGGTGAAAATAACCGGTCGGGAAATAAACGTGTTACGCATCTGATTCCCTGCTTTAACGATTCTTAAGCAATTCGCAGCAGCTGTACCAGTGAGCGAGAAATAGAACGACACCATTAGAACGGGCGTATCGCGGCGAATACTCCGAATTCAGAGCGCGCGTGAGTTGCTCCGCGTATGGGCAAAAGCTATCGTGTGACATTCCAGTTGGCGAATAATATCTGGAGGGTTCCCGCCGAGACCGCTGCTCACCCGGAGCCGCTTCGCGCGAGAACGAGATCCTAATACATGTTACGGTGGAGGTCCGGTGACCACGCGACCGACGATAAACGGGCCCGCACGCCCGGCGCGTTCCCACAGGGTTGCGTAATATCGGCGTGACAGCTATTGCCTCGGAGGTACAATTATATACGCGCAGGTATGCGACGACGTTGTAAACTCACGTGCGCGCTTATCCCGGTGTCATTGCGCGCTATTCTGTGCTCACTGGGTCGGAAAATCGATCGAGATACTTATCCTTATAACGTTATTATGTTAATGCGTAAGATCTTTCGCGCTCGTGTAAAGCGGCAAGAAAATAAATATATCGTATAAGGAGCGGAAGAAAATGCATTGGCGGATGTAGAATTATGGTCTCGGGATAATTTGAAATATGGAAAGCAGGTCTTCATTATGTATATAAATTAGGATCATTATATTAATTTACATATATATGTACACTATAAAATAAGTATGATGTGCATAAGAGCAGAGGAAAAAATTCATTGACAGATGCAAAATTACGTGCCATGGGTCAGGATAATTTGAGAAATATGGATGTTAGGACTGTTAGGTCTTTATTATATAATTAAGATGGGATCATTATATTAGTTTTTATGTGCAACACTGAACTTTGAACAACATTCCACGGCGCGTAACCCTTTATAACGCAAATATCCGCCTTCGGATGCGCGCTTATGTAGTTACCCTAATAGCTCACAATTATTTAAATCACATCTTCACTGTGACGGCTATCGTTGCGCGAATACACGGTACACACGCTAGATACTGTTGAACAAATGACTCCTCCGCAACCACTGTCATTTTCGTAATCGTGTGTGAAAAGCGAGTAGATAGCGACCATGATAGCGCGACGCGATGATAAAATGTGTGTCCCCCCTTTCTCTGCCCCCCCCCCGTACTAGTTCCCATTATAATCTTGCACAAATGTTGGGTCGTTTCCACAAAACGAATTTTCTCAGACGATCACAAACCTTATCTCGCTCATTCTTTCTTCTTTACTTTATTTGCTCTTCTTTTTATCTATCTTTAAATACCATCTCTTCGAAAGTCAATATTTTCAGTCAACTTCGGCGATATGCACGATGTCTCAATGGTGCGGCGACAAGTTCCCAGCTGTAGATAGCTCGAAGAGTTTAAAATCGACCGAGAAAGGTTTTGACATATCGTTATTTTTTATGTCTACTTTATAGTTTTCAAAACATGCTCTCTGGCAAGATCTCTCGCGTCTCTAATTTGGTCTCGAGATATCGCGTGTCGCTTCTCCGAATCGTTGGCATCGCGCGGAACAAGAGAGAAGGTCCTTGTCCTTTTCTTTTCTCTTTTCTTTTTTTTGTAGTTGTTATTGTCCACTTCCTGCGCCAGGGTAAGCCGAGTGTTAAATCACGAGAGACTCGTCACGAGAGTACTAATAGTACTCTAATCGAGACGCTATCGCGTCGTTATTATACCGCTATTAGTGCTATCGTATGTCAGCGTATCTTTATTTCGTGAGAAATTCGTAAATCTCAAGGAGAGGAAGCACAAATATTAAAATGCTGATAGGAGATCAGCATTTTACGATGCCGCCTCCATCGGCGTCGTTTGCTACGCGCGCGTCTCGCGGAGATGTCATTTCTTCGCGTCGCATCGTGTTTTTATGAAGAGACAGTAATTTTCAATTTTTACAGATATAAATTAACTTATTTTTTAATGTATCAAGTACCTCGAACCCTTGACTTAATCTGAAATTATAAATATAATTCTAATTGAAAATAATGAAGGCGGAACACTCGATTTTTTTTTAAAGCGCAATAAGTTGCAGATTTCAATCGCGTTGATTGAATAAGGAACTTGACAGAAGCGGGGCTCATTATTCATTGTTTTTTAGACTTCATTATTTTTCATTCGTGTAATTTTGTAATAACGTAATTATTAAAGCGCGATTATCATCATCTTGTTGACGATACAGTTTATATTAACATCGTCAGGATATGTCGTCGTTATGCCCCACAGTTAAGTTTTTTCCCGGCCGCAATTCAGCCCTTATTGATTTTCCAATTTCCCCACGGTCCCGGGATTGGCGCGGCGTAAATTCCGCAAGTAATGTTGCGTTTCCACCTGCGATTATAGGCGCGCAAGCCGACGCGGCACGGATGTTTTACATACATAGAATATCATACTGTAGTCGTATGTCCTTTATATTATGATTAATCCTTTAATATATATAATTCCCGGATTGTAAATTGAGAATAAAATATAAATAATGTTTTGGAAAATTGTATCTCGAACTTGAAAATAACAGAATTTCATTCGCCATTCAATTTCAGATATTGTTTAGTTGTGATTTCTTCAGCGAAATCTCAACCTAGATCTTAATCTGGACTTAGACATATCAAGGCGCGCGTTTAACGCTCATGTCTTAAAAATTGTGATAATTCTTTTATTATCAAATGATATCAAATAAAAGGCCTTAATTCTTTTCTGTTTGCCTAGCAAAAGATGGAACGTGAGAAAACGTGCGTTATTAGTACGTCACGTAAATTACGAAATTATGATTCTGCTAATGTAATTTATGGCATTCGTTTGCTGCAGGTACGACGACAAAGATTGTATACGGTGTTTCCGGCTGCTGCGGAGATCGCGGAACGTCATTGAGGTGTTCTCGGAAGCTATCAACAAGTGTTACATATACGAGTCGGCCGCCTTGGCCTCCTGTGGCGCCCTGAACTTCACTTCAATCCTATACCGTAAGTAGAAAAGCCGGATTTCTCCCGATTATTTACTCCCGAGGCAGAGACCGCGCGACCTATGACGTACACCGAGCTAAATGTAAGCCATACTTGCGATAATGAATACGACCCTCGATACGACCTTATGCATGAAATGCAGGGCGATCTAGTTGGATAATCTTGCTTTTTTCCCACGCTTAAGCAAGTCGGATTATTGCTATATAATGCGAGACTTTTTTTACTTGCTAAGCGAACTTTGATCATATTGTATGTCTCGCTTGCTTGCCGAAAAAATGAAGCGTGAAAATATAAGTTTCTAACGTTAACGTTATTTCTATCAGACAGAGAAATAGCAAAGCAGTATTAAGAATAGATAAATGTAATATGAAACTGAAATAAATGAAATAAATACAGGAAGAGATTGTAACAATAGAGATACATAAATTTTTTCGTATCATCTTCAGTACTTCTTCCTTACCAAGAGATTCTTTACTTTATTTTTATTAAAAATATTCACAAAATTGGTTAAACGTGAATTATATCTGTTTATCTATCTTAATTTGTCGCGTGCTTTTTTCTCTGCTAAAAAAAATATAAGACACCCGATAGGACAACAGGGCAACGCGAGTTTGAGCGAAACAAATTACTCGCATTCTTGCGCATTACTTACGCGCGAGGCGTGCGTATTATCGTACTCGAGGAATTCGCGGGCTTCCGGTTTATCGGACGGACGAATTACGATGTGACCTTCGCGCACGGAGGAATGAAGTTCGGCGTACTCTCCAGTAAATTAGTAGTCCTCGATAATTAGCGTTAATTGACCGCGGAGCGGTCGGGAGGAAGCAATGAGGTTTGCGTAACGACGCGGGAACAATAGGCTTCGCGTCGCGCAAAACAGAAAAAAAAAACGCACGGCACGCATGTCGCGTGCAGAACGCACACGCCGCGTGAGTTTCTCAGGCGCGTATCAATTAAAACGCTCTTAAGGATGATTGGGCCGTTTGCATAATCATTTATACGGACGGGGAAGGTCCGCGGTGGCGAGGACGCGCTAACTATTGAAGATTGCGCGAAACAGCGGAAATTACATTCTCACTTGACGATGTAGGGACACCATTGACAAACGAGAAAAGAAACCCGAAATTTATATATATATATATATATATATATATATAAAACTATTATATATATACAAATATTATATATATATAAATTGATATTCGATATAAAATAATTATTTATACTCCGACTTTTTTTCACATGGGTGAATCTCGTTGTGTTTAAAAATGCAAACTGTTTTAACTTTACCGAGGAATAGTAAAATAAAATTTTGCGCACAGGAGACATTAGCAAAGGAATTGTAAAGAATTGTAAAGTTTCACCATTTAACACTACTTGCGCTCTTAAGACAATAAGAATTTTCGTACATTAACGCATAGCAGCGTGCACATTATTCGCGTTTTGATCGTTATTATTTCCCTAATGAAGATTACTCGATTAACGTCGATTCCTCGACTTCCGGTGCATTATCACGCGCGTTCACCTGTGGCGGCTCTCAGGAATCTGCGCACCTGTCCTCGCGACGCAATCGAGACGGCCGATCGGCGCCGAGCTTGATTCCGTTCATAATCCCGGTTTCACGCTTTGATCCGTGTCGCTGCACGCGAGAAGCTTTACGGGAACCGAAAACCCGAGCCGGTGGTCCGGCGGAAGAACGTAATCGAACGTCCGTGCGTGCCGTGCGTGAAGCGTTTCAGTGATTCTCTCTCGGCGCCCTGGAAAAGGATTCAGGAACGGCCTCGGTAAAAAGACCGGACAGACAACTGGCAATCGCCGACGTGTAAAGAATTCGCATCTGCTGAATTTGCTCACGAAAACACGCTGGTATCGATATCTTTTTCAGCCTGGAGGAAGAAGTTAGAGTTAATTGGGAAAAAAGGGTTTACTCGCAATCGACGAACACGCGGCAATAATTACCTTCTTTCTGATTTTGAAACGATCTTTTTTTGAAGTTTTCCCAGTTCGATTCATTTTTATTCTTGTAATAACAGTAATTTCTCAAGTACGTAATTAAAAATGTGCTTTGATTAAGAAAATATTTAAGTAGAATATATATTTTTACTTTACTTTAAGATCAGTTTTTGGATTATTATTATTGTATTATTA
Organism: Temnothorax americanus; assembly: GCF_048541705.1. Lineage (NCBI taxonomy): Eukaryota > Metazoa > Arthropoda > Insecta > Hymenoptera > Formicidae > Temnothorax > Temnothorax americanus. The sequence continues at coordinate 9,526,783 of NW_027509338.1, read as the reverse complement.
TTATTGGATTATAATTATTGTATAATAATTCGCGACGCTTCTTTATATTTCTGACAAATATTCTGGGACCGTTCGAAAATAATAGAGGAGCGTTTCGGAAGAGAGAACGCCGAGGAGATACGAAATGACTTCTTGCATTCCCATCCAATCTTTGTCGTGTTCCATTCCTGTTTCCTTTTTTCTTTTCCTGTGGTCGTGGTACACGCAGTAACCAGTATTCGTCAGGTATTCGTCGGAAGCGTGGGAGTGGCCTGCTTCCAAAAGGTCCTTGTCCCAATCGTTCTGTCGTGGTATGGTATAAGTGAGGGACGGTACACACAATGTTCGCCAATAAAGGAAAAAGAAATATCTTACGGGCTCTATTGTTTCGCCAAATTATATCGTGTTGTTTGGCCGACGCCAACGTCGCCATGTCGTCTGAACAATAAAAATGACAAAACGTGTGCATTTTCAATTAGATACAGACAACTTCGTATATTGCGTCAACTTTTTAGTTTTACGCATCTCTTGTGAAAATATAACGCATTTTAATTCTTTTTTTAAATACCATATTCCTCAGTTATTGCGAATTTATCGAAAACGAATAATTTTATTTATATTGCAAATGTCATATTTCAATCTTTGTAGGAGAAATGCTAAATCGAGATAAAAAATAAGAAATAAAATAATACTCTGACATATATAATGCATAATTGCTTGAACGTAATATGCAGTTGTAAAATTTCTATTTATAGGGCTATAAAAAGTACTGCAGTAACTTAGCTGACAATGAGTTACGCATCAGGTATTTTCAAGTATCTTTTTACTTCTTTCAGTTCGAAAGCAATTATGACTTATGCCATTCTATTTCATGTCTCGTAAAAAAACCACAGCTTCATCTCTCTCGTAGAACTTCTAAGTTTAGAACGGCATTGTAGAGCGTATAACAGCTGAAGAAACTCGCAGTTAAGAGTTAACTCAATATCGCTTTTCTCTCGCGTCCATATCCTTTCGAGCTGTTTTGCGAGGAGTAGCAGCGCGCGATTCGACGCGAGGCAGGTCGAAGACGAGGATGAGAGAATCACGGTCGTTCGTTCGTTTCGATCCCGGCAATATAAGTACGGCTGCTCGCAATTACAGGAGCGGAAAGTCGAGCGGGAAGAAGCACAGAACGGACGTGTGCAGCATCGTGATGACGGCGGGATTACTTGCCACGCGAAATACGGGGAAGGGGGAGAGGAGGGAATACATTTGTCGAGATAAGTGGACGACGGTTAATCCCGGGTTTAAGACGGTTTGTTTAAACGCAACCGACTCTGTAATTATATGAATCGTAAATTGTCCTTATTATACGAATGGCGAGACAGCAAAATACGGAGACTTTTTACCGCGAGCACCATTCCGCCTTCCTCCCTCTGCGGCAAGTACAATAAACAGATAAAGTCTGGAGGGTCTATGCTGCAAGGTGGTCGAGAGGAAGAACATTTCGGAAAGTAAATTCTTATACTGTTTTCTTTTCTTTTCTTTCATTTTCGCGAGATATATAATCATGAGAAAGCGAAAAGAGAAGAAAGGAAAGATTCTGTGAAGAAATAATATTTATTTGTAGGATTTGTTATTTTAACGGCTTTTGAAGTCCAATCATTTTTCTTTGAAGTTATTTTCTTGAGGGTGTTAAAAGAAGCTTTGAGATGAAATTGCTGACCCGAAAACTTGGAAAAACAAAAAATGTTGAGATTATATATTTATGTAATTATTAAATCGTTATTTCCTTTCCGTGAAAATGTCCAACATTTCCGAAGTCTCCGCCGATGCTTTCCTTTCTATTCGTTTCGTATTATCGTCACGACGCGGCGACGGGAAGACGACAAAAATGATTTAAGGACGAGTGAAGAAAGCCGAAGCTTTTAGGTTGAAAACGTGGTGTGGAATTTCAGCTACTTCCTGCTAGATAGATCGCGTCTCTTTGTATCTCTGACGAAAAACGTAGGGATTATTTCGAAAGGATTTCCATGGGGATAAAGGTATACCTTCAGCTTTTATCCTTTAATCTCGATTCATGGAAAACCCGATCTCACGTGATCATGTTCAAACGTGTTCTCTAATAAAAAGTGAGAGAATCGCTCAAATTGAGCGTGATTCTATATAAACAGCATAATGATTGTATTTTATTAAATATTTCTTGAGCTCTTTTTAAGTTGTATTCTAATTTCAAATTTGATATATAATTAAATTTAATACATATATACATATCTGTGTTGAAGAAAATATATATAAACGGGAATTTGTTTTTATCATGTTATGTACAACAACATCATTGGAATTTTTTACATACTACTTTTCATAATCCCCCTCGACTGCAATACACTTGTTGTCTGGAAGCTTTCAGAACGATGGAACAATGTTGTCGGGATTTACAGAAGTTCTTGGTCGCCGAGCGTGAGGTTCATTTTCCACACGATTTCTCCCTTCTTAAAATGAAAATTTTGCTCGATCGTACATTCTTGTCTTGGACCGACATTCATTGTTTGAAGTCTGGTAAAAAGTTTAGAAGGATTGACCCCTTTGTTCGTGAGAAAATTTGATAATTATTCGTTGCGCAACCAACACTACTTGGCACTGCTCGTTCAGTCATCGTGACAACGTCTCACTGATGACGTCACTGATGAAGACGCGGATTGTTACGGCCTGCAAGGTGAGGCCTGTCTGAACGTGTCACAACATGCACGGCAACACAGATTGATTTACTAACAGACTGGGAAAATGAACAACATTCCTGTTTATATTTGAACCATCCTCGAATATGAATGAATATATGAAAAAATATATAGATCTAAAAAATATATATATAAAATCGTAGGGTTCAATGAATAAATTATTCTTGGTTTTTCTGCCAACAGGAACGAAAGAAATCGACGGTTCAGCGATGCGGAATGAATACTGCCCCATCACCGGTCTTTATCACTTCAAATACACCATCAACAATAATTCCGCGATCTCGTTGGAGTGCAACACGTTCTCCTCCGAGTTTAATAATTGTCCGGACGGATCGGTCTTACATTTGAAATTGAAACGATGTAACTTCGAGGCGCACGGTGAGTCTTCTTTTCCCAATTTTTTCGTAATTGCATTAACGTTGATATAACAAATACGAAATAAAGTACTTACCTATACGTTAACAAGCGTAGTAAATATTTGAGAAGCAATTTCTATTTTTGAAGAAATTTATATTTAAATATTTGAGCAGTAAAATTAAACTGTGATCAATTATTTCATAAATTAGAGCGAATAAGTATGTATATATTTGTATATTCATTTAAATGATCTATTATCAGTTAATAAAACAGTTGATACCTATTGCTATTAATTGATTTGTAACGAAACGACGATAAAGAAAGCTGCAGAGCTTTCTTAGAGATTATTGGAACGCATGATTAATCTCGTTTCAGCAGATCTCACGTACAATTGTTTGGGCAGTTGGTCTGGACCAAATGATTCTAAATATTTTGCGCTCTGGGACAACAACGCCAATGATGGCAGGCCTCAATATAGATGCGGGGTGCGTTACGTAATAAATAATCTCTCATAAAACAGCAATGAAATAATTCAATTGCTATCATACACACTTTACATGTAACATTATTAATAACAGTTTGTGATAAGTAAAACGCAACTTTCAGCTATATCATACTGATAACAAAAGAGGGAAAACTTACATGGCATTCAGCAGTGACTCGAGCTGCACGCAGAATTTAGATAATGCAACTAATGGATACGAGACTTTGATATTGAGCAAGAGTCTAAATCAGAAAAAAGTGCCGGAATACGTCAAGACTCATGTTGCCACGTGAGTACGCTGATTTTTACGATCGTTTAATCTTTAATCTATCGTCAGACGATATTTCATTCTTGCAGCTATTGGATAATTTTTTTTTTTTTTTTTTTTTTAATAAATATTTGTAAAATACTTGCAATAATCGATATGTTGATATGTTTCTAATAATATTGTTAGATTTCCGAAGTGGGCGCAGGGGGTGTGGGAGGAGTCCCTGATAGTTAATGGAACTATGACTTTCACCGATATCAATGGCTACAATAGTTATACCTTCATCACGGTGGAGTCAAACGAGGAGACTGGCCGTTATATCGTGTACTCCAAAGATCAATGGTGAGCAATTAATTTGATCGCGCAGTTTATAACGAATACATTTTATTGAAAAAAAGTTGAGAAATATAAGACTAGAAAAATAAGCTTATTCCTACAGTTTATATAACGTTCTTGTGTCTTAAAATATTATTTTATTGATAGTGAAAGTGAAATGAGCATTTTTACTTTTAATTTCAGTGAGCATGCTGGTTTTGTGTGCTTAATGATGAGGCAGCGCAGCGAAAATGTGCTGGAGTTTACGTTAGGTAATTCCTATATCAACTATACCGTATAATTTTTCATTACATAGCGACTTTATTATTGTTAACGCTTCATCAAGAACTTAATTTAATATTTAAAGAGTCTTCAAGAATAAAAATGTCTGGTTAAATAAAATCGAAGTAGTGTAAAATTTATAAATAAATAGAAAGAGTAATCAAAATAATAATAATAACCTGAAACTTGAGTTTGAATATATAAAAAATCTTTATTGTTTCCTGTTCTTCATTAATCTCTGTCCATCTTTATTGCATTTCGGTTTTTACGGCTCTTCAGTATAGTCGCGCAATAATAGAAATAATATCACACGCAGGGAGGATCTTGAAACCAGGTTATCAGAACGAATTGTGTGACGATCCCAATGTTGATAGACCGGTGTGGATGACTCAAGCACGTAAGTTGAAATATATATGCTTTACAGCACTTTCATAAGTCGTCCGTGGATCTTCATAAGCGTTTTATCTTTCTAGATAAGACTCTATCCTTAATAATGAATTGCATACTTTTAAAACGCACCCAGTTATTTGATATTTTAATCATATTTAAGGTGTCGAACGTGTTGTGGAGTCGCCCTGTCCAATTACGGGCCGATACACAGGAATGATAACGGATCTGTCGGGGATGTGTGCCGAATTGAGCAGCAACTGTAACACTCGCGAAATAATGTATTTTAAAGTGAGCGACTGCGAATCCGGGGAGCTGTACGAAGGTATGCATACAATTATAAAAAAATATAAAGAAAATAGAAAAAAATATTATTAAAAAGAAATAAAAAATAGTGCAGTTATAAATTGCTCGAAAAATATAATTACGCAATTTGACGTAGTTATATGTATATATTTTTAAAGATTACAATGTTATTTAATTTGGCTACTTTTAGTCAATTTTGATCTAAATTTTAGTAATTAAATAAATTATACTTCGAGGAATTTAATTAGAAAATTTATATGTTTACTTATATATTATTATCATTATTTGTATAAAATGTTTATTTTTCTGCAAAACGTTTTTATTCGCTATTTTTAGAACGGACATATCTATGCTTGGGACAATGGGAAGAGAAAGGCGTGATGTATACCTATACTATGAGAAATGACACTGCTACGAATGAGTGCTTCGTGGGCTTGATCGTTAACGACGAGGAGATATATATTAAGGAAGCCGGCGACCATTGCATACGAAATATAGATCCTAAAACGCAAGGGATGCGTCTTTACAAAAAGGGTAAGCGCTCTTACGAAAGTATTCTTATGAGGCGCACTTATTGATGCTTCATATTTCTAACGTGAACTATTCTGCACTTCTACATTATGACAATGTTATTTAAGGACAATGTTACGGGAATTCACCGAGTCCTGCGCCAACTCCGATGAGACCGACTCCTCACAATCCAGTAATGAGGATTACGACCCCACGATCGAGACTATCGGGTAAGATAATCAGATAAATGAACGAAGTTAAATGAAAATTTTATCTATTATCGAATCTATTATCCAATTTATGATTTTCCCAAAATAACAATATAGAATAATTTTTTTTATATGAATCTATAATTCTTTTAGCTAATTATTATAATTGTATCCTATCGGCAATTATTTCCTTATGATTTATCGAACTTAAAATTAATTAAATATTAAACGATGGCTGAATTAGACAATTCTCTTTTTTTCACAGGAAATACTCGAGTACCAGGAAATACAGTTTCTTCGTCAGCTCGCTGCAGATCGACAACGTCCACGACTTTTATGCTTCTCGTCGCTGTGATCATGGCGTTTCTCAAAGCAGCTTCTTCGTACACGCACGAATAATGAAACAGTTTTACAAACTTAATAGTGAGCTAGCTAACGAATGATACCTTAGTGTACACATTGCGGCATTTTTGTTATTCTTGTCTAACAGACAATCGAGACGTAAGTAAGCCAGTTATTTATTGCGAAGATCGACGTGAAATGATATTGTAGGGACATGTGTGTATGTCGTATTTTTTATCTCGCGCATCACTCCGCCCACACCGCATTTTGCGAGATTTTACTTTTTTTCGTAGAATAAACATAAAGTCAAAAACTTTGATCTGCTCCATCATGCGAGCATTGATAAACGCGCACAGGGATTTTTACAAAAAGAGAAAATTTTATGACAGATATTTTTTAACGATATTTAAGACGTGGCGGTACATAAAGTATTTAGAGCTGTAATTATACCGTGAACTTTTCGCCGACGATGAAGTTGTGATTGATTCCTATTGCAAATTATTACTATTTATTTAACTGATTCCAATAGAATGACATAGGCCAACAAGTTAGATTGCAATAATCGTGTTTGGGCCCTGCCTTGTAAGATACAGACATTTCCCCATTTTGTGATCGTTCACAAAAAAACCCAAAGAGCCGCTGTCTGCGTTAAACTTTTTTACGAATTTTATTAATAAATAAATAATTTTTTTACGAAACAAACATCACAGGAATATCGAAACGCGACATAGAAATATAAAACGTAATTTCTTAATAATTTTGTGATAGTAAATTTAATTTACACTTTAAATACTGCACAGATAAAATTTTACAATATATCAAATTTTTTTTCTAAATCAAACAAGATTTATCAGACGTCTCTTATACGATTTAGAGTAGTCAAAACGGTAATATCTTTTATGTAACACGTGCATGGAAAGTGGCCCATTGCGCACGCTACGCGTGCGTGATAGACCACTTTCCACGCACTTGCAACATAAAATAGGGTGTGCAAGCCGTGCGTAATGATGAAAATTCCCGGGTGCGGAGTTGACGCACGAGCCGTCGGCCCGTGAATTTTCATCTTACAGCACTTGTTGCACAAATAACTATTCTATGCTAATACAAATAAAATGTCTCTTAATGTCCATAGAGCAGAAACGCGCCATAATAAAAAAAATAGCTTGACATAGAAAGATGACATAGATGACATAAATTATACAGTTGTATAAGACTGACACAAAGCTACTATTTTAATATGTATGGTTCAATTTCTAGTTTTCTTCCCCCTCCATTAGAGATAAATGATTCTAGCAGATGTACATTCTTATTCAATACGAAGGGAAGTATGTTTTCGCGAACAACACATATCAGTAATATAGAAAAAGGAAATAAAAAATTAAATAAAACTCTGTGTAAAAGTGCTGAGAAAAGATAGTAACGTGAGCGAAAGTGTTGCTTCTGCTTACAGAGATAAAATGTATTTTAGCATGTTTATATATAACAAAGAGAAAACTCTCCCACGTGAAAGTAGATATTAATATTCAGACAAGGTTTGATGAAAACGTAATAACAGAAGGTTATTACGTTTTTAATTAAAGAACCAGCTTGTACAAAAGAACAATTTCATTAAAAAAAAAAACACTTTTTAATTGCAGCATCGCTTAAACACAGATCAAATTTAATATCACACAAAAATTTAATATTTATCACAATCATGTAAAAAGTTGATATGAAATTGATATCTGTAATATGGTTCTAACTTGCTCTCGCATTTAGACTAATACGAAAAGTGGAAATAAGTGTATATACATGTGTAAACTCGTCAATTATTTATTAGTGTATAATATTGATAGTGAAGCAAATTTTAACGAAATATACATATATATATTATATATACATATCAATATATATAATATATATAATATAATATTCTATACTCTAATTTTAAAATTAGTATATAATATATTATATTATATATATTATATATATTAGTATATAGAATTTATACTACACTTATACTTAACTATTTGTACAGAAAATTATAATTAGTAATCTTGACATTTTATCTTTTATCGCTAAAAGTTTGGTTTTACGTCTTCAGTATGTGTTTCTCGGTATTTAATTTGTGTTTAATATCTGTAACTAATAGCTGAGAAATTTACTTTGTAATTCCGATTGAAGGTGTATAGTTGTATAAAAGAACCAAATAAGCAATAATAAGATATGTGTGAGGCATTACAAAATCCGGATGTCTAGGTTTATAAGACTAAGCTACAGGAAATTTTAGGAACGAGCGTAAATCGCTGTATTCGAGCAATACAATTCAAGATATCAGAAGCTATACGTAAAAATATTAATTTCCATGAAAATGTGTATAATAAAGAACTTAATTTCTATTGTTATTTATACCTGCATTTACGGATGAAAGTATTCAATTTAACAACATTATAACAAGCTGACGAGCCACGAGAAAACATCATGATGTAAATATATAAATATAAGTGACAATAACTGACATTTTAAAGAAATATTTCGAATCAAGTGAGACATCTCCAGGATGCGTGATCACTGTATTTTTTATTATACTAACAAAGGGAATTTTGTACTTTTACAAGATCCAATGTACGTGAGAAAAATAAACATTTATCACCTTTAAACGCACTTAATAATTAACCCAACACCTATGATGAATAAATGCTTATATAATATATTATAATGTTTACTTACATTCTAGGAATACTTAACACAGAGAGAATAAAAGAAAATAAAATGTGACACAAGACACAACTATAAATCACAAAAGCGAGATTCAGACAAAAGTCGAGCGTTATAAATTTGTCATAGTTGGATAGTAAAAGATTATAAGTCCAAAAATAAAAAAAAAGCTTGAGAAAGGAATACAAAAATATAATAGTTATGAGAGAGATAAGTATCGAATTTGTAATATCTGTTAGTGTATAAAAATAATTATGACAAATATGTCAAACATTTTATTACATTAAAGATAAAAATTATACTCTAGAGATTTATTGAAACCATTAATTTAGGCAGAGACCTGCTTTTCGTATTCCAGGATAGCATGTTTCCGTTCCAATCCCCAAGCATACTTGGTGCCACGACGGGCATTTGCGCGCTTCGCTGTCACACGGTGGCACGGCACAACGTAGGCGACGTAATTCTTGGAAATTGCGCTTCCCACCGCTATCGCGGCCTTGCAGTCCGTCATCCGGGCGACTTCCTCGTACGTGGTGACCGAACCTCCGGGGATTTCCGTCAAAGATCGCCAAACTTTAATTTGGAACTCCGTGCCCTTCATGAGGACGCGAACCGAGCGAAGCTGGGAACCGTCGGGATGAAAGATTCTCGCGACGACAGTCTCCGTCTTGTTTCCGATATCCTCCGATATCTTCGTCAACGGCCACTTCGCATTCAGATCTCCGATAGCTTTCGTCTCGTCGTCGTCGTCAACGAACGTCAGATACGCCACATCTCCGTCGGTGTCGGTCACGGCGACGAGACACTTGCCGAATGGTGTCCGACGGAACGCGTATAGCAGCTGGAACGTCATGCAATCGTTCTTGTACTCGTCCACTGTCATGCCTCGAAATACAACCATGATTACGAGACGATTGAAGAATCTTGAACGCAGATGTAATCGACAGAGCAACGTCAAAAACGAGACGAACAACACGAACGATGAGTAGTGAAGAAACGTTGATTGATGCCGGTCCTCGATAGCGATAGCTAACGTCTTCTATCAGCTGACTAGCTAGCCACCACGTGCTCGCGCCACGTGGTACAATGAAAGAAGGCCAAGAAGGGGTATTATGTCACCAGGCACATGCGCAGAGTCGTTTATTTAGCAGCTTCACAAAATCACATACAAAGTCTAGTAAATCCTGTAAACCTTCTCACGTGTCCTTTGATTAATCTTTAACGAAACATCGTAGAGCTTTCAAGTTATAAAAAATTACGTATTATTAAACTTCAGAGGCATTTAGAAAAAAATTAGACTGACTGATGGCAGTAACCAAACGGAACCTGCCTCTTCGCGAGTATAATACATCCTACATCCTATTTATAATATTATAAAGTGACAGATTATATATCGGCTCTATTGGCAAAAAATATGAGCTTGATACGGCCGCAGTTGATGGTAATCCGTCGCAATATTTGACTCTGGTGATAAACCTGTGCTAGCGTATTGTTGGCATTTTGTTTACGGAATGGTAAACACCAATATATTAAATTAACACTTCGATAGATTAATTCTAACTTTAGTCGCTAAATTCTAAAATAGAAAACTTACGAAGTTGATATTGAAAACGCGTGTGTAAAAAGCCTTGTGTCCACGATGCTAGAAATCGCTCTGCGAGATCCCAGATCTCGAAAGAGTTCACCAATCACATTTAAACAATTCGGATAATTGATCAATGCCATTGGTTGATTTCTTCTCCATCCGAGATCTCGGAGCGATTTTTAGCATCGTGGACAAGGCCTAACAAATAATGGAATAGGCTGCAAATTCATAAAAAAAAAAAAATATGTGGCTCGTTAAACTTGCGACATTTTGTACATATTATCGATTATGTTATGAATGTAACTAAAAATTAAGAATTATATAATAATAGTTAGTTAAGATATCAATTAACAATTTTTGTCTATATAAATGTAGAAACGTGAAAAATTTCAGTTCCATTTCAACCATACAATCACAACATTAATGCAGTTATTCATAACTATGATTCTAAGGTACTACTCCAAAGAGTATCAAATACAACATTCTTTGGTACTTTCATGATACACTTTTCATTGGAAGCAATGTATTTAAACTATCAGGCTTAGTCTAGGTATTTACAAAATGTACAAAAGTTATAAAAAAATGCTTCTGATGCCAAGTACGTAAAAAAACTTTAAAAAAATTCCTTATTTAACGATACATTTTTTAATGATGGCAGGTGTCGCATTGGGATCGATATGGCATAAAATTCCACGATCTCGTGCATCATTTAACAACGCCTTCCACATTTGATCCCTCTGCGAAACAAAGATTTGCTGGTCAATTTAAGCTGAGGAGATTTTCAGAATTCAACTTTAGAATTATCCTCCGCTTACCTTGAAGGTATTAAAATTTCCGCATAATATCAGACTGTGTTTAGCTCTCGTGAGAGCTACACAGAGTCTTTGCTTGTCCGACAAAAATCCAATACCGTTGCTTCTCACGCAGGACATTATTATAACATCTCGCTCTTGACCCTGGAAACCGTCGACTGTATTAACTTCAAAGCTAATTTTCTTCCTTAAGTTACCCGGTACAGAAGATATCCTGAAAACCACACGAATCATAAGTTTACAATTTCTTCATAGCTTCATATGCAAACTATTGCTATCGCACATACGTGCATGAAACTTTACTTTTCGTTTATTTTATTCAGTACAAGAGTCCTTTGATTGTTGTACGGGGTGAGAACTCCGAGAGAAATGGTATCGGTTGTTGTTTCCCACTTGCCAAACATTAACATGGTATAAATTATATTGGCCACGAATTCCGCCTCGGTGGTGTTGGAAAACTTGTCGTCGTTCTGCATGAAATCATGATACAACACTCTATAGGAATGAAATGGGAACTTTATCCTACATTCGGCGGCGTTTTTCAATTTTCCACTATAGAAGTGTCTATTCGGCCAATACGAGATCGCATAATCCATGCGATATTGCGTGTCCAGCATTATAATTGGACTGTTCGGTTGAGACTCGAAGACGTTCTGCATCCTCGAAAATAATGATTGATCTAATCCCAACTTCTTCGCTCGCTGACTTAGAATAGTTGCGGGCAGTTGATTCGGATCGCCCACCAGGACCAACGTATTCACTCCCAACATCAACGGTATCAGAGTTTCTGCTTCGCAGCTCTGCGTCGCCTCGTCGACGATGCACACGGATATCCTTTCCTTGTGACCGCCGAAAATCGACTCCATTTGATTAGTGTAACAGGACGAAAGTGTACAGGCAATTACATTGGCACCCGTAATAATTACGTTTTCCGACATACGCTTGTATTTGGCACGATCCTTCGGAACGAGCTGTTCTACCGATTTACCAGATTTCAGCAGTTCGCATGTCGTCGAAGTTTCAAATAGTTTGTTCATGAGTGAATTCCTCTTCGTTTCTTCCGTTTTGTCAATGCTCTCAAGTTCAGTTTTAAGCGAATTGATACGCGCCTGTAAAATCGCTATATCTTCGACGTTAGCCAAGCCTCCATTCAACATTGATTTTGACGTCTTGGTCATTTGCTGGAGGTATCGTTTCGCCAGTTCTGTCACGGAAATGTTTTTAACCTTTGGATGCATAGACTCCGGTCGACCAATACGTACCATATTGAAACGTTTTTGTTTCAAAATAGACCTGACATTTAAAAGTCTCAACACGATCTCATCGATAGCGGCGTTGGACGGTGCGCAAATCAGGATTCTCAAAGATTTCTTGTCTTGGTGCTGACCGAATAGTATTTGAGACACCAGATTAACGATAACTTTGGACTTGCCCGTCCCCGGGGGGCCCTGAATGAAGCACAGTTTAGCCTCTTTCTTTACCACAGCATTCGTCACTTTAAATACAGCCTCCAATTGCCTCGGATTCAAATCCTCTTTCGTGACCAGCGAAGAAGATGTGTACTGTTCATTTAACGGCGACAATTGATAGTTCTCGACTTTTGGACTGACAATGAATTTCAACAGGGGCGAGTGAGGAAGGTATTGCAATGCTTGCACCATTCTGATATTCGCTCGTAGATACATGACCGTGCGGACTCTTTGTACCCTATTTACAGGGATACTGTGTTCGAGAGGCCGCGTTAGCAAGGTGTATGTTATCACGGCATACGGATTTTTAACATGTTTCCTTAAATCCCTATTATAATGAGTGAAGTCTGTGATAATCACGTGTTGCATGTTGGTGACGTATCCGTATATCTTGTGAAAGATTTGCTTATCGCGTACATTCGTGACATACTCAAGATACACTAGATCTCCGTAAATAGGATGAGTTTGTTTATTCAAATCGTCTTTATTGATCAGCACCTCGAGCATCAGTGTCGTCAGGAATAAACTGGTCGACGGTATCGGCGTACGCGTAATAGAATTCTCGACTATGGAACACATCATAGTGGGACGTTGCCTATTCTTCTGGATCGTTTCGAATTCCTTGGTCATGACGCACCACATCTCGAGTAACAGGAGAGGCATCGCGACTTCGTAATACTGTTTATAGGAATCGTAGGACAATTTCATACTATGAAGTTCATTCTCCGGCACTATTGGCGGTTCGCACTTCAAATAGCGCTGCTCTTCGAGCCACACGGGATTCCACATAAAAATGTGCAATAGGAACTCCTCCAGTTTCGGGGTCCAATCCGCATAGGTGCCCTTGGATGCCCTTGTTAATTTATTCACGGGTATAGGCGCATCTTTCCCTTCCAATTTTTTTAAAGTATTGCGACGATCGATTTCGTACACCTTTATTTCGAATTTATCAGAAAAGGACACTCTCTTCTTTTTCGTCGATTTCGTGCTCGATTTCACGAGCTTCGATTTCAAATTGCTCGGTGAAACAGTTTCTTTTTGAACCGCGGAACCGCGGTGGGTCGACCGATCTCGCGATTCTGACAATTTGGCAGTGGAATCAGCATTCCCGCTGTTTCTCTTCGAGCTACTCCTGCTGCTGCTGCTGCGGCGTTTCTTTTTATTGTCATTGATCGCTTTGAAGCCCAGTGTGCTCTCCTCAGATGCAGTGCTCATATTATCTAAATGTAATGATTGTTGCAGTGATGTAGCAATATTGTTGACTGTATTCTTGGAAAAGTCTGTTTTCTGGCGCGATTTCTGTGTTTTCTTGTCGGAAGTCGCGGATTCTTTTACAACATCAGCTTTATTCGTTGATCGCCTCTTAGATTGATCGTCACTCGATTTTGGCAACTTTGTGGATTTATTTGGAAGCGATTTAGATACTCGCGGTTCTTGCTCAGCGATGAGAAAGTCGCCACGATTTTTCAAAGATATTTTAGCTCTCGGTTTAGCAATCCTACGACTACTACCTTCATCGTTTTCGGCGACCGGCTTCTCCTTTTCCGCAATCTTCTTCAATTTTATTTTTCTGTCCTCGATTATTTTCCTTTTTTCGTCCTTAGAAATTGATGGCCCAGATTTTGTTTCACTTGGCGAGTGACTGTCAGCTGTTGATTTAAAACTCTCTTTTTGGCACTTTTGTTCCTTACTATAGAAATTATCGCTAAGTTTTTCTTTTAATTTCGACATCGTCTTTTCTTTTGTTGTTGATCTCGAGTGTGAAGTTTCATGTTCTTTTGTTACTTTGTTTTTGCTACGATCAGTATGTCTTCTTCTTGGAGGTAAATTTAATGGTTCTATTACTGGAATCAGTTTTCTCGATGAGTTTTCTCGATTTGCAAGCAATTTTTGTTTCAGGTTTTCTATTGTTTGCTTATTTTGCTCTATATTCTGTTTCAAATCTGTTTTCCGTTTATTTTTATCATCAATATTGATATCAACAACTTGTTTGCTTTTGTTATCGATACTGATATCACCGACCTGTTTGCTTTTGTCATTAATATTGATATCAACAATCTGTTTACTTTTGTCATTAATATTGATATCAACAATCTGTTCGCCTTTATCAATATCTTTCATACTAGGCTCGTTAAAAGGACTGATTTCGTCCACATCCATCCCGTTCATTTCTATCGTCGGCAAATTAGTATTAATATCAGTGTCAACAATCTGTTTGCTTTGATCAATATCTTTCGAACTAGGTTCATTAGAAGGACCAACTTCGTCCACATCCATTGCGTTCACTTCTGTCGTCGGTAAATTAGTATTATAATCATCCTTCTTGTTTTTAGTTGTAACATCGACGCCTGCACGTGGTTTAGGAGATATTTCTTTACTGCAAGGACCGTGGGAAGTACTCGGTATCTCGGACGGTTCGAACATATTTGGGACTTCGTCATCCCAAATTCCCAAATCGATCTCATCCTTTACGATCGCATCACACGAAACAGGTTTATCCTCGTTAAGTAACTGACTTCTGGATAATCGTTCCAACCATGGATTATCCTCATCTTCGTTGTCCGTTAAAATAATAACCTCGTCGTCCACATTTAACAAGCCAATTTTCTCGGTATTTAGGTCATCATCGCTGGCACATTCCTGTTTAATCTCCATTTTATTCTCTGTATTATCTTCGTATTTGATATCGAACAACTGGGACCACGGAAACATTCCTTCTTCATCGTCACTCAGATCAACAACATCGATAATGGAGAATCGCGTTTTTGGCTCATGTTTTTTTTTCTTCAATTTAATCGGTGATTTGTCGTGGGTTTTATCGCCCCCAACAGTCATCCTGCATGCTTCTTCATCGTCCGTTATTTGCAGTTCATTTTCATATTTAATAATTTGGTCACCCGTATGTACAAAATTCTCTGTAAAGAGTAACGCATCATCTTGTTTATCAATGCTATTCGATGTTTTTCTTATACAACTTTTGCTTCTATCTCTGTTAACATCACCGTCACTGTTAGTTTCAATACTAGAAACATTCATTCTCTCATCAAAGTCCAATTTATTTCTGGCATCTGAACATTTTGCAGATTTATGATTATGATCCATACTGTTCTTCTTCTCTACATCTTTTGCTAGAGATGTATGAATTATTTGTATGTCATCTTCTGCGTTTATATCTACAGTATCATGTCTAGTTTTTACTAAATTATTAATACTGTTGTTATTGTGAGGATTCTGATTATTATGAGATAAATTAGAATTAATTCCTGCAACAAAAATTAAAAGGATTATTAAAACACGAGATTTATTAGAATAGTGCAAGTTTAGTACCTTTTCCTCTCGTCTATTGCTCGGAAAGTATTGCAATTACCTTTTGAAGGACTAACACTAGAGTCATGTTTATCATATGTAATTTTCGATATTTTATTTGGCACTGTCATGTCACAATTTAAATTAGGTATACATCTTTTTCTCAAAGCAGAAGATTCACTACTTTGTAATGTATTAGTAGTTAAAATTGTCGTCGAAAAGGTAGTTTCCTCTTCTTCTTCTTCATCAAGGATGGATGGCTAAAAAAATTTTACGAATAAAGATTTAACGACAAATATTCTACAAAAACCATTAGATACCGCTCTGAAAACATCTTACCCTAATGAGGCAAACTTTATAAATATACAGTGTCTCATTGTCTGGATCAGTATTTGGGCAGCCTATTCCAATGATATCATTCTCATGTAATTTGATCATATTAGAAGAAGCTCTTATCTTGCCATTGACATAGGTCCCATTTGAACTCTAAATAAAAATCAAAAATTAATATTGTGCAATTTATAAATGTCAGTATTGATATGGCCACTTCTTATACATACCCGTAAGTCTGAGACGTATGAATTCTCGTTATCTCGAAAAAAAATACAATGTCTACGAGATACAACCACATTAGGGCAGATAATATCATTTTCCTTGCCTCTACCACAGGTGTACTGAAAAAAAATAGAATTTAAACGTAGCATATATATACATATATGTATGTATATATATATATATATATATATATATATATATATATATATATATATATATAATATGAGAAAATTATCAAGCTTATTCAAGAAAAGTCCTCTATAGAAGTCTTCTATATTTCAAATGTAATAGTAAGCATTTCAGTAGTATTTGTATCTAATTCCCTATCTTAATAAATTAATAAATATGTAGCAAACAGATAAGCTACCAACATAATGTGTTGCTCTACAATCTACGTATCCAGAATAAATTCCTTTTATATTATTTCTCTGTTATTTATATATTACTTCATGTTGCGATATCAGCTGCATTCGAGGAGCGTGCTATTAGCGTTATTTGATTATTTTATCTTTGTTTTACACCTGATGAGCGATAAAGATAGAATGATATAATAGTGCGCTCCGCGAATACAGCCATCTCATCCTACTTTTATTTTCCAAGATTATGGAAAATAAATGTAGCTTATATAGAAGGAAAAAATTCCCTTAGGAATGAATTACTGTCTGAAAGTATTCTCGACAAAAAACCTCTATATACTTTCTGAATAGAAAAGTTTCAAGTTAAAAAAAATTGGATAACAAGAGTTAACGTAAAATAAACATTGCATCACGATAACAGTAATTTTAACAATCACTTCAACGTTAAGTCCTAAAACCTTTCTCTTATCCAGTGCATTGGCTAATCATAGATAACTCCGATAACAAAACCGGCGATTAACTCAACAACGTCGAGCATCACTTACAAGATTTCCAATCACAAAATGTGATTAATCGTCAGTCAAGTTAATCGAAGTTTAGCTGTTCAACGTAAATAGGGGGGTTACTCACAGATCGATTGCGCTCAAGGACGATACGGGTGTTGTCCCAATCGTGCACTCGCTCCAGAGCGATATCCATCTCTGCGAGAGATTCGGATGCAAGGAGAGCTGATTTTCCCTCGTTTTTTTTTTTCCTTAATTTTTTTCGTACACAGCACTCACAAGCTCAGGTTAACCTCGCAGGCGCAGATTCGCAACGGCACGGCACACGGCATGACTCGTGCGCGTTCTCTCGTCCCCCGTCACGGAGACTCGACGAAGATGGGAAGGGCACCGTCAGGTTCTCGCGACGCGCGACACAGTATTCGAATGAAAAATTTCACTTTTAGCAGGCACAACTTTCACCTTTCACCGGCCGCCTTTGTTTACATGTATCAAAACGGCGGCGTACAGTGCGGGTACAGCAGCCTACAGCCTACAGCCACGGCATCCAGCGTCCAGCCTGAATGGTCCGGTCTCTCGCGCATGCGCAGCCACAGCGCAGCCCGTACGGTGACGCGGGTGACGTAGCACGCACGCGGGACACCACGGCGCGAAATTCTTAGCGAATCTCGACGATCGAGCGGCTGAGAATGTCGAGAATGAGTCGAACGAGTAAAGCGAGGAAATAAATATCGCTATTAGTAGATTAATTGTTGCGAACGCAGAAGGAAAAAATAAAAGTTCTCAGATACTCTTGGAAGAAATTTTTATTTGGGGCCCCGCACGATCTCTATTTTTTCTCGAACTAAATTTACCGCACTGAGATCAAAGACGCCGCGTGCGCGTGAAAGGGTCGGGGCCAAGGACGAACTGTGGGCGAGAGAGAAAAGAGAAACGTTACCATTATATCCCACTATAGCAGGAAATATGATAAACCGATAACAGAGAGCTATAAATTAGATAAAATAATCATTCGCTATGTTATAGATGTGATTCTCGGTCGACAGCATGATTTTGATGCTTAAATATTATACTATGGATGAAATAAGTCACACACGTGAAATATGATGATGTATCATTGTATCCTATAACAATACGTTATAGTTTACGCGTTCAGCAGAAAAAGCTGCTGGGTAAGCGCTTATGTGATGAGTGATTCTTTAATATGAACCATTCTTGCCTTTAGTTCCTCGGTTGGATTTAAGTGTAAGAGCAATTGTAATAAAGCGTTTACTGTTCGCACGCGTGCGAGTGGGGAGGGGGAGGGTGGATGAGAGATTACTCTAACACCGAAACACTGAAGTAACACAATTTTATTTGAACAATCAAAAATAATAACAGAATTAAAGAGCGACGCAATTAATTTAGAAACACATCTGAACTTGACCGAAACTGAAAACGCGGGCGTCTTAAGGGCCCATCAGTTTCACAAAAGTGTCGGTTAACTTTTAACCTTAGATTAACTCACTCTTCATCTCTAGGGGGACGTTAGAAAAAAACGAAGAGCGAGTTAATCTTTAAAGGTTAAAAGTTAACCGACACTTGTGAAACTTTGGGCCTGAATGAATTAAATCACGCTATCGGACACTCTCTCGCTCGCCGTGTCAGACTACCCGCGCCCGAACTGATTATTACCGAGCAATCGACGATGAACAGATTCACTCTTGACAAACTAATGGCAAATGACAACGCGCCCCGTAAGTTCCGTGGGTTTTTATACTCGCACGAGACAAAGAACGCGCCAGGGATGACGAGTCCTTAGCAACGCGGTAGATGAAATATAATAGACCAAGACTTCGCGGAATAAATGACGAAAGATGCAGGTGGCCCGCTGTTATCTCTGTTTAGAAAAGTGATAGCCAAAGAGACCGTGCCGGTGAATTACATATAGAACGGCTCGACACAGTGTAATAATAATGTATCATCAAAACGTGAACGCGAAACTGATATCCCATTGCGGTCCTCTTGATAAATATCGTGTTACATCTCACGCTATGACGAATATAGTATTCTCGACAAATTAGGAATAATAATATTCTGGAATATTGTCACATACGTGATTGCTGAATCTAAATATCTGTTAATTTTTTTGCGTAAATGGATAAAATAGAGATTAATTACATTGCTTTTTTATGTGTCAGACAACACTTAATAATTCTATCTGTGTTATAAAATACAGCAGATATTGTCTGATAAGGTATAATGATTGATTAAATTATAAGTCGGAGTTTGATTGAAGTTATCCTTAAACAGCAGGAAAATTATATCAATTTTATTCTTTGCGATCATTATAAGGATGGATGACTAAAAAAATTCAATGAATAAAGAGAGAGAGATTTAATGATAAATATTAAATTTCTAATATAAGGACCATTAAGATTTTCTGCTCTGAAAATGTCTTACTTTCATGATGCTCTCTGAAAACGTCTTACTCTCCTGAAGGTCTTATTCTCATGATGCAAACTTTATAAATATATATAAGCTTCGATTAAAATAATCATTCTCCATGTTAGATATTATTCTTGACGGCGTATATTTTGATGCTTAAATTATTATGGATGAAAAAATCTCATGTGATAATAAGATGATGTATCCTATGACAATGCTGCGTTCAATAAAAAAAAGCAGCTTTTACTAAATGTGATTGTTTAATATGATTCGGATAATTGCTGGAATTAAATACCTGTTATTTTGTTGTGAATGGATAGAATGGAGATTAATTACATTGCTTTTTATGTATCAGACAAAACATTAATAATTCTGTCTATGTTAACAAAATACAACAATACAGCAGATATTATCTGATAAGTTATAATATATCGTTGAATAAATTAAAAGTTGGAGTTTGATCGACAACAGAAAAGCTATATCAATTTCTTAAACTTTTTACTAGAAATTCGGCATTCGGCTAGACCTTTGCTATAAATTATTTTTATTAAAAAATAAAAACTGAAATTATTGCTAGAAGAATTCTTATTGTGTGAAATTATATAAATATATTGTGCTTGAAATATCAGGAATCAAAGATTCAAGAGATTTTAAATTTTTTCTTAGCTGCCTTTACTTTAAGTCTTCTAATTAACAGTAATAATTAATTTAATTCTTTATGAAATGTTAGAATAAATTAGGATAAATTTTTATATGATAGTAAATTCTTTTCTGTTTTAAGAACAACAGAAACATTAAAAACTTAATTATATATAATTCGAAATATACATATCGATATTTTATTTAGAAGAAGATATATTGGAAAGATAATTTGTTTTTTAATAAAATTTAAACAATTTTGTGTCTTTTAAATTTCTTCTTTCTATTTGACATTTTGTCTTTATAATTGTTTCCATTTATTGTTACAAATTTTTTAATGTTAAGTACGGTATATTTTAGACATACTGGAGTAACGTTATCATTTATGTATTACATCCACGAGAAAGAAACAATAGTTTGTCGTTATAAAAGCATCTTGAAAATAATAACAGTTATCAAAAATGTCAAAAATATTTTACGGCGGAACATAAAATAGAAACATTTTGTCGAGACAACGTTGAAGGAATCTCAGAAAATCTCTCAAGCTATATAATGGTCCAAGATCTTTCCGAGGGCACGCTAAGTAGACAGACGACAAGTGGAAACTCGAGGAATCTGAGAAATCCTTAAAAAAAAAGAAATAGTAGTAGTAGTAGTATAGTAGTAGGGTACCGTAAAGGAAAAAAGAAATGAAAAATGGAGGAAGATTCTATATGTGTAAGTGAGTAAATGAACGAGATGACCAAAAAGAGAAGGAATGAAAAAAAAGAGAGAGAAAGAGAGTATAGAACAAGAAGGAGAGGCGCGAAGAAAAGAGGAAGAGAGACCGCTCGTGAAGTGGTATATCTTCTTTACGCGGGCGTTTCTCGGTGCATCCGGTGTTATGTCTAAACGTTACAGCTGAAGCGTCTCTCTTCTCGCTTTTTCGCGCTGATCTGTTCGGTCGCGTCGCGCCGAACAGCGCGTGTGAACGGCAGTTTCAGCCGCGCGTTCGCGTTCGCC
Organism: Temnothorax americanus; assembly: GCF_048541705.1. NCBI lineage: Eukaryota > Metazoa > Arthropoda > Insecta > Hymenoptera > Formicidae > Temnothorax > Temnothorax americanus. Next base: position 9,505,276 of record NW_027509338.1, on the reverse strand, counting down.
GCACGCTGCCTCGCGCGAAACGATGCGAGGTGCGAATGCCGAAGGATAATCACGTTAAGATAGCGACGTACCTTATTCGAACAGGGTCTCGCAATGCTGTAAAATGAACTGATCGAACGGGAGTGTCCTTGATTATTTGCAGTGACAACACGATAATTTGATTGAGCGCACGGATGAGGGAGTGCACGAGCGGACTCTTCGTTTAACTTCACTCGTGAAAGACAAAATGATCGGTGAATAAAGAGAGAATCGGACGAGCGAGATTGCAACTTTTTAATTAAGTGCGAATAAGTGATTTGATTAAGAACTGCTCGTTTTTTTTTACTGCGATACGTTAATTAGATTCTTTCTTATATGTAGATTTTCCGCAGATTAACGAAATAAGTGGATTTAAGAAGAGAAATATACATACACGAAGATTCGACTGATAAAAGTGATAAAATTTATAAACACTGAAAAACGATCTCTTCATTTTGAAGAAATAAATCTTGAAGAAAAAAATAAACCTTGGTTTTAAAATTTTAATAATCACGTGCAATTATAATTTGATCGACATTGTATAAACTTACTTAAAACAGTAACAGTGTAAATTCCTACACAGGCTGATTCACAAACAGAAGGGTAATAATTCAAGCTGTCATTAAATGGATAGCAACTATTTCCGTTCTTCCCGTGTGTTTAATAGCATTCATATGGACGCCAACTGTCCGAACTTGAATCAGCTGGCGTAAACGCAACTTAAGACAAAGGAAAAGTCGAGATACAAGTCGAACGAAGAAGTGGAAACGAGTGCAAGCAAGTATTTATTTAATTGTGTCGTGATACTTTCAAACCTTCATAAAATGGATTTATAATCACGTACTTAAAAAGGAACTGGTTTAAATACGATTTAAAATAATTTGGGAGCAGAAGGGAAAGTCTTTCCAAGAAGAGGTTCTTTCTGAAGAACGGAAAAGGAAATTGACGATCGCACGTGTTAATCGGCGACACGTGAATTCTATTTTTACAGAAACTGAAGTAAAATATACAGAAAAAAAAGAGACGCGAGTATAAAATAAAAATAGAGCCGCAGCTTTGAAATATATAGCTGCAAGGTGACGGAAGTGACGAATCGAGGAGTAGCAATTTGGAACGTAACGTCGAGCGATGTCCGGAGAAGGGATAATAATAAGGAGAGATCGTTTGCGTTGGATAAACGAGTAATTATATTTTACGTCACAATGTTCGCGACAAAGTTAGTTTTGCTCGGTCTAGTGTTATCCTGCTCGACAGGAGTGTCGTCGGAATCGCACCTGGCGAAATGTTGCCCGCCAGGAGAGATCTTCTCGGGCTATTCCACCGTAGAGTGCGTTTCAAAACCGAGAAACGTGATAGAGCTTTACGTTCACCAATGGAACACCACCGTGGAGCACCAAGGAATTCCTCAGTGCGACGAACCCGAAGATCTTGTGACAACGTCGTTCGGCGATCTCGATTCCAACAATTTCTTAGAGGTAAATTGAGAGTGATGATTGAATTAATCTTCTTTATCTATAACCGCGATGTCTTGGTACTTGACGAGATAGAAGACGTCTTCGATGAGAAAATAGAAAGAGAAGCGCTTTCTAATAGGATGATTTCTAATAAAAATGTATGACAGAGAAAACTCGATAAAGCAAAAAATACAATTTTTCAGTAAAGTAACGCTTCATTTTGTTAAATTTTATATTAATATTTTTTATTTTTACCTTTAAGATAAAAGACCACGATATTTTGATGCTTGACGAGGTAGAAGTCAAGTGTCTTCAATAAAAAGGTAGAAAGAAAAATGTGTTTCTAATAAGAATATAAAATAAAAACTTATTATAACATACACATAAAACAGAAAATACAATCTCTCTTTCAATAAAGCAATACTTCTCATTTTTGTCTTTAATTCTTCTTTGATCTCCTTCATTTTTATCGTTAAGATAAAGGACCGCGATATCTTGGTACTTAACGAGAAAATTGCCCGAGTCTTCAATAAAGGATCGAGTAAAAAGAAAAACACTACGTTTCTAAGTAGAATGTATAACAAAAATTTATGATAGAGCAGAAAATACGGTCTTTTATAATTAAATAATACTTTTCATCTAATTATGTAAATTAATTACGTAAATTGTACTAATTCCTTTTGTTTTGCTAATTCTTAATCTTTACCAACCACTCCCTCAAATATTAACCACTCCTTTAATTTGCGCGAGTATTTGGGTGCGTCGCATTTTTTCTCAAAGCTGTAATAATGTAATGAAAATTATAACTGTAAATATATAAATATAAGTAGAAATACATTTACGCAAATTTTTATTTGTTTGTGTGAAAGTAGAAGAAATTTAAATAATAAAAAGATTTCGTGTTAAACGTTCAGTTTTCTTCAAAAATAGATAGGAAAATGATCTAAAGTTTCCTCGATTCACGTATCCAATTACATCGTTTAGAATTTAGAAAAAATAACATACTTCCACACTTTAGAGTTTCTCTCAATGGTATTTTTATGATAGCTATTTTCGCCGCGTGATACAATCGGAGTATACTGTCCCAATTATATAATTGATTATGTCAAGTGGCAAGTTGTACAGCGTCGTTAAAAAAGAATATAGCCTCTGTTTATCAATTTGATAAACTGTTTGTAGGTGCCAGCTTGCCTCGAGATACTTCACGACCAAGTAAATGAAGAGAGCACCGTAATAGTCGTTCATTGTCGGTCGAACAAAGACCGACGGGTGAAAGCGATTGACGCATCCTTTCCGCAACTCGCATACGTCAGAAAATGTTGCCCTCGCGATACGATATTCGACAGCCGCACGAAAGCTTGCGTGTCCCGATTAAGTGAATCAGAGAGTCTCGTAGCGTTTTTGAGAAATGGGTCGGATGACGCAGATCTCGTGACGATAGCTACCGAAGGTCCACCCACGTGCAAAGGGCCGATCGTTGACTATGAGATTGACGAAAACGATGTCTTCTTGCGGAACGGTACATATACGGTGAGCAAGGCAAAATTGAAACTTTTAAGATGATTTCTTACGGTTAAATATTCTTTCATCCGTAAATTATTATTTTGAGTATCTAATTTAAATTTGTCAAATGGGTAAACAGTGAATAATTAAAATAAGCAAAACTAATTGTAAGATTAGTTTTCAATTTTTGTGATTATAAATAAAATTTCTATTAAAGCATAATTCACTGGAAATTAATTGTCTTCTTTTTGTAGATTTGACAATAATTAATTATAAAATAATTTACAAAAGCAATACTTTAGTTACCTTCTGGACGGGGTGAATTAAAACAACGTCAGATGAATCGAATTACTCGACAGGTGATGGTTCCAGCGTTCAAGAACAGCTTCGTCAAAGAGGAACTTTCGGTTACCGAGGATAACGCTTGCCTCGACATGACGCCGGATTCTGAATCGGATCGAACATTGGTAGCGCGTGTCTGCAGAGACCCGGAATTCTGTGATGGGAACGCCTGTATTAGAAAGTGCTGCGCCGAAAACGAGTTTTTTTACGCCCAGGGATGTAATAAACTCGCTGTACCCGACGAACCGACCGAGTTTCACGTGGCCCTCGCAAATGCTGTTAATCAAACGAAATCGTCCGCCTTCGACACGACCAGAGGTTCTTCTTAATGAGATATTTTAACGCTCCTTATTGCTTTCTAAGAAAGAATTTTAATCTTTCTTTTATAAATAAATAACAATTGCAACAAGTCGTCGACGGCAATCCTATGCACAGTATGCACGGAGAAACGGAGTTAATAGTTTCCTCTTTAATTGCTTAGACTACGGAGTCTTGATTGGGAAGCCGTGTAAATACGGCATGTACCCCACGGATCCAAGAGAAGAAGAATGGTTGCTGACGTCAAAAGGACACGTTTTTGTCGAAGATTATGCGTTCTACGACCAGAACAACTATTGCATGGACATCTTTTACAACAAATCGGAATTCGATCACAACTTCCACTTATTCATATGTTTCGACAGTCCAGCACTAAAGGAGGTCTCAGTAAGGTACATTATTTCTATTTTTCTTCAATTGTAAAATATATTACTCGACAACTGTATAATAATTACATTCGTGTACCTTTGCTAACTTATATATTCAGCTTCACTTTTAATCATGTTATCTTGGTACTTGTAACCGAACAAAGATATCGCGTTGAATATTGCCGAAACGCTTTGTAATATCGCAAAAGTTTTTTCAGAAAAGTACGAGTTCGTGTTTGAGTTTCTAAGAAAGCGAACGCGTTGCATTGGATTTTTGTTGATGTACCTGTGCTAGAGCATCTCTGTATATGCATTCAGGCTCCCATCTCTCCCACCGCAAATTCAGTCAAATTTGGCGAAACTCGGCAGGCTTGATTTGTTTAAACTTCGCGAAGTCAAACAAACGTGGCATACCGGCGCTCACCGCACAATAGACGATGCCCGATATTCGGGTTGTAAACAATATAAACATTTCGGCTGTATAACGCGGCGCAAAGGGAAGCGTTTATCAATGTATATGAAATTGATGAAAATAACGAGGTCAATCTTACGAGCGTCGGACAAAAGTGTCGCGCACCGTGTACAACACCTTCTGCGAAATATCGAAAGGCGAAATGCATTTCTCGCTGCGGCGCTGACAGGTTCCGGATGAACACCGCCCTGCAGATCACCAGCTGCGCCTTCCTCCTGATGACCCTGCTGGTGTACGTGTGCCTGCCGAGTCTGCAGAATCTTCACGGGAAAACGCTCATGTGCCACGTGAGCAGCCTCCTTCTGGCCTTCACCTGCTTGCCCATCATCACTTGGATCACGCCCGGTGACGAGACCGAGGAACGAAGTACGACGACGTGCAAAGCCCTAGGTTTGTTACGTATATACGCGAACGTGCTCAGGAAATCTTCGTATACGAACGACGTTAAGAAAACGAAACCAAAAAACGTGTTTTTCCAGCTTACACCGCGCTTTTTTCTTTTCTATCGGCGTTTTCCTGGCTTAACGTCATGTGCTTCGACATATGGTGGACCTTTGGGTAAGTCATACGCGATCGGATCAAGTGGGACAGTCGAGGACATTGGGTAAATGCGGCGCAATAATTTTCCCGGGCATAAAATCGATAGTCGTCTCTCTTTGATGATTACTCAATGAATTCGTCGATCCTTTTTGATAATCTTATGAGGTTTGTCATCGCGCAAAATAGCATTTTCTCATTTATCCGATGATTATCTCGACTTTATCTCAATTGTCTCAATTGATCTTTCATAGAATGTTTCACCGACATGTCGCGTCGTTCTCATTAACCCTCCGATCATTGTGAGCGTTCCTATATATACGCCTCTCCATGAATTCATTGTGTTCTACGTACATCGGCACGTAAAAGAAATATACACTGCCAAACATTAAACACTGAAATGACTCAACGCGTTTTATATAGCGCCGATACTAATATACATAACACGCGGGAAAGTTCAGTTTACGGGCAGTTTAAATCGAGGAATCTGTAACTTCCAGAAAAAGAAATTACTTTTTATTGAATACTTTTAATTCGCGGTTTTTTAGCAGATTAACGTTGTAATATCGAGGAAGCCTCAACGAAGTACAAGTATCTTGAGAAAATAAATCACATCGAGAACAAATCTCCGCGGATTTTTATTAAAGAAAGAAATAACTTCGGGACATATATTGTGCCCTATCCAAGAGCGACCTGACGATTGCTCGATCGGAACTGGACGTATCTCGTCTGTCGTTTCTCGCCGGTTACGAACGTTTGTGTGTTCAAGGCGCTATTCTAGCTGGGCGGGATTTGTAAATATACGGAGAAAATAGATTCCCACACATCGCGTGGCGACGATGCCCATTACCCCCGGTATACCTTAATGCTGCGGCTGACTTGGCGTTCTTTCAATCGGGAATTTCCACGAGTCCGCTTCTTACGTATTTTTTTTCACGATGTTCATTCCCCGCGGATCGAAAAGTAAATCATGTGATATTCATGCGGCATTCACAGAATTTTACGGCTGGCCCCCAAATTGACTTCCTCGAATTAAAAACGCGAATTTATCTTGATGAATCGGATTGTCTGTCTCGATTCTTTTTAACGTTTAAGTGTCACTCGCGTGTGTCTCATCGTCAATTTTAATTTTCCTCGTTCATCTTTCGATTAATATTAAAAGCACACTTGGAATGGATATCGGAATTTTATAGATTAACATGTTCTCCGATGTACATCGCTGATCACGTCACTTTCAACAATATGCGTCGCAATTTGTCAATTCTCGATCTTAATAAATAAGGTAACGATAGTTTGTCTTCTCCCGCAGAGTTTTGCGCGGCAGTACGTTTACGAAGGCGCGCGAGCATAGGAAAAGATTTCTGTTATACTGTTTATATGCGTGGGGCCTCTCCTTCCTGGTGTCAATCCTCGCCATCGTTGCCGACAGCACGGATATCCTGCCGGACTATCTGCAGCCCAATATTGGCAATAGTGGCTGTTGGTTTACACGTGAGTCACTTACAACCCGATAACTGTTGTCTGGAGATGATGTAATGCAAATTTGTCAACGCTAATTACGGAATTCTTGGAAGGATTATTATCGACTTCTCGGATAATGAAGGACTTGGCGCGAAGCCGTTGGTTATTTCTCCGTGCCTCCTTGCTATTATAATTTATACATTGGAAACAGATGAAGTTGAGAATTGGTGCAAGATGAATTGCAGTCGGAAAATTCATTTGGCATTCAAAGTTGACCGTATTGAGTAGAAGGCAAACGTAAAGTTTTCTTTCTATCGTCGTGCCGCAATTATCCGATAATTAAAAACTTTCTCGACCGTATTGATCGTGCTAGAGCAAATTCAAGCATCATTGCTCCTCGATATAAAAATGCAATTAAACTAACTGCCCGCGTAATAAGTATCATTTATATCGTCAGTAATTGCCCTCGATAACGGTCAAATAAGAAAAATTCTCAACAAACAGTCTTTATACGATTCAAAGTGAAAGTAAAGTCACTGGAGCCTAAGACTATTACTGAATTACATTTTTTAATTCAGTTTCTTATATCTGTACAATAAATCTGTACAATAAAACGCGTAAAATTGGTTTTAAAAGTATTAATAAAACAAATTAATTAATACCAATTTGGGGAAAAACAACACTTTCATTTTTACGTTACAATTTTCTTCGTATAGCGTGACACATTTTAAATATTTCAATTAAATGTTTTTTTTTTTTATATTTTAATCAAATGTTACAGAAAGACGGAATTCGTACGGAGAATTAACTTTCTTCATTGGACCGGTGACGATTATGTTGATATCCAACGTGATATTTTTTATTCTCACATCTACGCATTGTAATAAGGTGAAAGCGGAAATAAAAAGGGTAACTACGGACCCCATGGATCCCAGAAACAAGCGATTTCGTTCCGACAGGAGAAGGTGAGTGTTTACGCGTCAGTTCAGCAAAAACAAGGATTTTTTTTCGTTTTCAGAGATAATTTTAAACGAAAAAAGATACTTTGGCAATAAACTTGCGGTTAGCGCGCGTAAATTTCGAGCCAGCGCGTCATTTTGGAATTTTCGACGTCGATTTTATCGCCTTCGTTGGAGCGTCCTTCCTCGAAATCATTCAACCTACGCAAACACGTGAAAATTACTTTCTATTTAAAACTGAAACGAGAAATGCGATAATAAAATCGTGCAATTCATGAGCGCGTTTAGTTTATGTATGGACTTTCGGTTATAAGGAGTCGGTTAGTTAGCCGGCTATACTTTTTAAATATGATCAATATAGCTCGGTCCAGTTACATACTAACGATAAGAACTTTATCTCTACTAATTTTCAATGAATTTTTTGGTGTTTTTTTTTGTATCATAGCAAATGCAAGGAATTAGAAATATAGCTAGGATTTCTCTCAAACTTGATCGCTGCTTTATCTGTATTCTTCATTAATATTATGTTAAATTCTATTTTACGAAAAAAAAAGGATTTTACCTATAACTTTCCGATAGATTTGTCATGAACGTCAAACTGTTCATCGTCATGGGGATGTCCTGGATTTGCGAGGTGGTATCGTTCTTCCTGATAAAATATGTGGACTACGAGCAGTGGCATCACGTGTTCTTCTACACCAGCGACGTCTTCAATTGCCTTCAAGGTCTACTGATTTTCATTCTCTTCGTCTTGAAGAGTCGCGTGTATCAAGCGCTTCGCAGACGATTGGGATTGAATGCGAATCCAAAGAAACCGACGTGCAACACGACCACGACTTTGCACGATCCTTATAGAATCAGGAAAAGCGCGAGTAGCAGTACGTTAACGACTACGTTCGCAATTAGTTCGACGCCATAAGGTAAAAATTGAGGCTATTTAGAATGAATAACTTATGTCTTTCTCTTTGCATATATTCTCGCGTGTTATTCGAGTCACGTCCAATTTGTGATTATCTTATACTCCTGTCAGCTAGAATAAATAAAAATCTTCCTGTCCTGTCTAATATTTTATCAAGTAAACTGTATTCAATAGTTATAGCATATTTTATATAAAAAAGTAAATAATAACGTAATAACGAGATACGTAATAACCTTTGCTCATCATTATGAATTATATTCCAAACAAGATTAATTTGGTACTCTGGCATGATTTTATTATTCTCTTGATAACAGGTGGGTTGACAACTGACAGGAAGAATAATTATATTTAATTGGACGATTTAGCGGCACGCAAATACGGATATGAACAGAGCTTGATGTAGAACACGCGATAGTAAAGTTTCCTTTTATATTAGTCCGTATTTCGGTAGTGGACCTATTCATAATTATTGCCATTCTTGGCTCTCAGAAATATCTGCTAAGAAGTTCTGAAAATGATAAGGTTCTACAAATGTTACATTTATCTTGCACCAATTACGCCAGAAAATGTCACTAAAAATACCAAAGGTTAGATTAACTTTAATCGCCACAAATTATGAACGATATCTTTGCATGTTACTACACGCGTATGACGCATAAGTTAGGCATGGCTTTACGGTAGGTAAAGTTGAAAAACGTATGTATATAAAGTGACTAAAGTGTTATTGTTTAAACATTGAATGGTTCCTGATGTACTTTTGCGCTTGTATATTTATGTTAAGAAAATACTTTGATACGAATGCAGGAGATTTGTTGACTTTACGTAATCCATTAAGAGATATTCTTCAGACCGAGCTGCTTTTATAAACTTAACGATAGACAAATCAAATAACATTATAAATTATTAAAACGTTAAAGTTTTCTTCTCAGAAATTTTAAAACACGTTTCAATATCTTTTCGAGCGTGAATATTACAATAATGCATTTTATCTGCCGCACCCGCTGTTATGGCAATTAATTATTTTTCTCGATAACAATCGATAGGAATCAAATAAATATTAGAAACTCCACAGATAGCAAAATCTGCTTTTATTTTAAATGTATATTCAAATGAAGTTTAAAATGATTTCTTGCAACAACATATCAACAATATATATCTGTTTACACTATGTAGGATGCGTCGAGAATGTATCCAGGACGTATTCTTAGACGCGCGCTTCCGTCGAGAATAAACTCTCATGTCACACTACAAGACTTGAACTCGCTTTTCTCCTTTCACTGAAAAAACTTCTCAAAAAAGATTAATTGTAAGATATTACGTGGCATAACTTTGTAGCCGACGATTCTAATGCCAGACTCATGCGATTCACTTCTTTCCGACATAAACGCACGCTTAAAATCATAAAGTCCGTCATACGGCCAATACCTATAAATCATCACTCACAGAGCTTCCAAAATCACTATTATATTAGCAAACCAGCGCACAATCGAGTCTCTCGTTGATACATATCACAAAAATGTCTTCGTGTGTCACATGGTAACCTGTCGTCCAAACGAACGATTTGCTTCCGCAAGGAATAAACATAAATTACCCGTAAAAGTTAATGTTGAATAACAAGTGAATCAATAAAACTGCTACGTGTTATCGATAAAATTATTACTAGCACATAGATACCTTCCCCGTAGCACAGTCTCTCTTCTTGTTTAAAAACACGCTCTCAAGGTCAATATCGGCAAGGAATTCATTAAAACAACATACGTAAGTGAAATAAAAGACATTCGCAGCGTCTTGCTAATAAATTCCGTGCTTAAAAATAGAGTGATCAAGAAAAGAAATGGATATTATTATATTATAATTATGATTATGTATAAGATATACAATTATAATTATAATAAAAATAATTATAACAATTATAAATTCGTCAACAAGTTGCACGCGCGCGCGTGTAGTATAATAAGTTCCAAAATCACGGCATCCATGAAATTCTCAATTTATGGACTTACGGATTCCCAAATCCTATAAGAACATAAAATCCTTAAATAAACGCAATCCTTCAATTTTGCATTATTGTACGGATATGCAAGATGCAACCAATCGTCTCGATCGTCCTCTCATTTCATACGAAGAATTGTTGCATGGATTAGGATCATCGCTTAAAAGTTCGATCGCTTTTCCACTTAAAGTATAACGATATCGACGATTTAACGTCCAGGTTGAATAAAATCTCCTCTCCGCGCATATTTCAGCATAAAAGTTCCAACTACGATATCGCTGAGATATCGCTATTATTACTTCCTTTTCAACCATTAGCTATAGATATAAGTCAGCTAACATTAAATCTAGTTGATAATATCTCACCAGTGATCGGATAGACATTAAGGCTATGATCGTTAAGTCGTGTTTCGGATAGCTAAAATAAGGCACGTTTAGGCACTCTCAGGACGCCGAGAAATGAGGGTGGACTCCTACTAACTTGGCTCTGAATAGTCTGAATGCGAATTAAATGCGACTGTCAGGGCTTCCTCTCGTTCGCGGTCTCCTCGAGGTCCGGGTCCTCATTGATGATCGAGATGTCGCGGATCGACGGTCTGCGCGTCTTCCAAGCTTCCGGCGGGGTGACCGGCGCGGTGGTCTTCGTCAGCAGCTTCGGTCCTGAGAGCGAGATGATGATGGCACCCGCTGGCGCGGTCAAAAGTACCGAGAGCACGCACATCATCAGCACTTTCTCGGCGTACTCGACCTGCTGCTGATCGTTCTTGTCGACCTCGTCGAGGGTGACGGGCCCCAGGGCCGCCTGCACAGTCGCCTTAGCCATCCAGGATAGAGCGATGAACACCTTCTCCTTCAGATTGAGCTTGGAACCAATCCCGACCAGTACCGTCGCTCCGATACGGATGACGATACCGGCAACCAAACAGCCTAGTCCGAGGTAGACGGTTTTTCCTTCGAGCTCGTTGATCTTGATCTGCGTGCCGGTAACGCCGAACAAGATCGGCTCAAATATCATCCAGAAGATCTCGAAAGATGTGGCCACAGGATTCTGCAAAAAAAAAAAGACACATGTATAGTAGACGTCATTAATGCCTTCCACCTGAAGCATAGTACATGTGACGTGCACTATAGAAATCCCAAGAACACAGCTAGGAAGGCATTAATGACGCCTTCTGTACACGGCTACGATCATACAGGCTTAAATTTGTGGACGTACACATTTTATTGTAAATTCACATTGATTGAATCTGAATTCCATTTGTTAAAATTTTCTATAAATAAGCCAATTATACTGTTTTATTTATTTTCTTTATATTTAAATTCCGGAAGAGTGATATTCAATGAATGAAATAAAAGGACAATAACAGCGACAATTTAATTCAATTTGCCGAGATGCGCAACGATAGATGTTAAAACGCCGCGAATACAATGACATTTTCCACAAATTTTCCTCTAAAGGAGAGCCGATTCGGTATTCGGCGATGATATCTCGCATCGCATTGTCCGTGCGCTCTCGATATCGGGATATGGAAATCTTCCAGCGTTGCATGGAAATGCAGAATATCCAGAGTTCACGTGGTGTGCAAGCTCGTATTTACCGCTATTGTTTACATGAGCCTGTGGTGCGTAGGAAATCTCGTCGATATTGATTTATTTAATTTAATTCCATGCAATTTCCGGATAATGCATGTGGTATGCCCCGCAGATACAAGAAAATTATAGGTAAGACAAATGTTTTTTTACACACACACAGCTTTTCGTATACATTAAGTAAATAATATTAAAATAATTTTGGGTTCTTAAAAAACAATTTAGTTTCCTATCAATAATTTTATATATCAAGTTGATATAATCTATTACAGGTAACTCTCGAATAACACAGTACTTGAATTACACAGAGTCTCGAATAGCGTGGTGAAAATTGTGACAATCCTGCTTTCAAAAAGTTTTTTTTAAATAATCCCTTGAAATCAAATGCCCAATTTTATATGGCTCTGGAGTCTTGAATTGCACTGTTTTTCAATAGCACGGAACGTGATCCCCAAAATTGTACACATCCTACAGTCTCGAATAACACGGTTTTCAATAACCAATTAATCGTGTTATTCGAAGATATATACCTGTACCTGTACATGTATTTATGTTTAATCAAATCTAGCCGGATGAATCTTGAAAAAGGACGATGGAATGTAATTTATATTTAACCGTACGTATCGGGAAAGAGAAGTGCTTTATCAGAAAAAAAAAAATTATTTCATTATTTGAGGCAAAAAGGCATTTTACTGTCACCGTCTTGTCGCGCGATTGTTCCGTAGTAATTAATCTAGCCGGGATAAATTATGCCGGCGTGCAACATACGACGTGCATATCATACGGCGGTAATATCGACAGATGCTGGTTACAGTCATGTCACGAAACGTGTGCGAAAGAACGTGTCGCCGCCGCCACTGCCACCGCCGACAGCGGGGAATGCGACGCGATGCGGAAATACGAACGAGCCAGTTGACTCCCAATCCGCACCCCGCCGAATAGTGACGACAATACGTCGACCTGAATATTTCACGAGATTCGAGTTATTGGGCCAGGAGAGCGAAACTGCGCGACACTTCTCTCCCCCCCCCTTACACCCCTTTCTTCCGCCGAGAGATTAAATATTTAATATCCCTTGCACTTAGACGGGAATTGCGAAATTCAAAATATCCTCAAACGTCAACGTTATCCGTTATCTCGAATTATTTAATCATTTAACATCGCTTTTTATCCGTTAAATCGTCAAAGCCCAGCGTTCACGAGAATAATTCAGAAATTCAACATGTGTTCTGTGAAAGTTGAAACTATTTTTTAATATATGTATGTACTACGTGGAATTCGCATGTGAATTTCTTTTCGATCTTTTCGATCGACTCATTCATCGGATTAATCCTATTCATTCCAACCAGTCCTTTCGTGTCCCAACGGGTTTCTAATCCTCGCATCATAACTCACGAACGAATTGACGAAATTTAATGTTCCAAAGCGCAAATTAAAGCTAAAAGTAGTAGCTTTAATTTGCGCTTTGGAACATTAAATTTCGTCAATTCGTTCGTGAGTTATGATGCGAGGATTAAAAAGAGCAGGGTTAAACTCGTATAAATTTTATGACGTACGCATTAAAAATGTATACTTACATCATCCACGTCCCAGCCTTCTTGCTGCCAAAAGTAACAGCTGACGAAAGCTGCAGCCACGACCGCAAGCGGCCCGGCACCGCCGAGCTCGATTGCCTCGCTGCCGAAAACCGCCAGCAGGCCACCCCCGAGTAACATCAGCACTCTTAGAGGCACCATGAAGGGCTACAACATTAGCACATAAACGAAGCGTTAGGATCTAATGGAAAGCGCTGCTCACGATTACGAAGTGATTTATTGATTTCATTTCGAAAGATAAGTTTCAAAATATGGCCTCCTTCCTTTGACATATACACGCTTGATACATGTAAAAGTAAATGATGTAGTTGGGCAACAACATCAAGTTGGTATATAAGGTATATAAGCTTGTAATGCGCTCTGAATGTTCAAACAGTGATAAAAAAAAGAGCAAGAACTTTTTTGTAACTTACAAGAAGTATTAAAATAAGTATAATGAAAATCGCAAATCAAGAGAAATTAATTTTAAATATCTCGTAATATTCGAAAAATCCCATGCCAAGGGAGTGTTTGGCAAAGTGATGTAAACTTTTAGCAAACAAGTAAGTAAGATTTAACTAGCATTTGCGAACAAAGCGGCGGCTTTAAATGCATTCCTCTGAAAATACATCCTCTTGACCTAGTGCACGTTGTAACAGTTTAAGTTTATCCGAAACCGAATAAATCAGGTTACAGTGAGCTAAGAATGCTGCAACCACCGCCGCAGTGCAACGGCGCTAATCCTCACATGAACGATACTTTAGATACGATGAGGTGGCGATGCAGTAACCAAATACCCGTCGACTTCTTCGTCGAATCCGCACCAACATTTAGTTCATCGACGTTCCTAAAGCCTCCTGAGGTTCTCGGGCAAATTGAATTGAATTTCAAATCTTTCGCGATCAATGGAGGAATCGCCGGAAGATCGCTGATGACAATTCCCGTTCAAATAACGATGTATATCGTCGGAAAATAAACGTACTTATTGTTACAAAAAATTATGCTTTCAAAAAGATTAAAAGAGCGTTATTTTTATAGTCACGTCGTTATTTTCCAATCGAGAACTAATTCTAACTTTGGGCATCCATCAATTATAACAAGTTATCCAGGACGGCTCTATTTGCGCAAGGCAGTTACCTACGCTAATTATAAACCTCTCGATTTTTACATTAAATATGAACGCGTATCTCTCTGAGTAAACAGACGTTTCAAATAACTTTGAGATTTTAGAAAAGTAAATGCCACGCAATACGGGGAAGAGCAAAGACGTCTGTGAGAAATAATGTCCCGAAGAAGTGTTCTATTTTTATTAAAGAGAGGATTTAAGATCCTTCGGAAAATTGCTAGTAATTTCCAACACGATTAAACTCGTTTGAAGCGCCGTCGAGCGAGGAAATGTAAACGTTTTTGCCGCCGAAAGATACTCGGCGGTTTGCGAATGCGGGAATCTCTGGTACACCGATCTCCGGTACACAATTCATAAAGTGTTTACAGGATTTTCACGGCCAGACGATAACCGCATAAGTGGATTTATCCGGCGATAGTAGATTTATTCGGATTTTCGCTCATGTGCTCGATCCCCGCGAGTGCTTTCGCGGTATGTAGCGAAATCTAGTGCGGGCGCGAGAGAGATTCATCGCGCGGCGCGGTGTGGGGTGAACGACTCCCCGCTGGTTGACCCTATTTCCGCCGCAACCCCTTTATTCTTATACCTCGCGCTGGAACAGTCAATTTGCGATCTCGCGGAATCAGACGACCCATATGTACGTAACGATCATAAAGTAAAGTACGTTAATTTCACGGACGATTTCTACGGCATGACGAAACGACTAAAAGAACGTTTCTGTTTTTTGAAATTTTGAAAAGATTTATCATTACACTGTTATTTTTTTAAATAATATTTTTCGTATTTCTGGCACGCGTACTTTAAGAATCGAACAGTGGGAAAATTTCGAGGGCAGCAGAAAATATACAGGCCGCTGTGTTACATATATTGCAAACTTTAACCCGCTTTTTCTCGAAGGCACGTTTTTCCGCACCGCGGCTGACATAAACTTGCGAACGGTGGCTATAAGGTTGCAATTTAAAGAGAACGTTCAAAACGCATCTGCGGCACGGCGCAGAGACTCCACGTCTCTTCGCGCCGTGTGACACCTCTCCGATGTCCGATACGCTCGAGAGTAAGTATAATTTCTCTCTCTCTCTCTCTCTCTCTCTCTCTCTCTCTCTCTCTCATAAAAATTCTCGTTCGCGCGTCGCGCCCGCAGAAAACGTGGCTCGCAGAATCGTAATTCTCAATGTAATACTTACGTCGCCCTTTTCCGGCACGTATTTGGCCAACCAGCCCCACATGATGCCGAATCCCAGACCGCCGATAATCGCGATGGGCCCCTGAAGAATCTGGTACCACAACGCGTCGTGAGAAAACATGACGCTCTTCACGATACCGTAAACCGCCACGGACGCCGCATCGTCGATTCCGGCTACGGCGATGATCAGCGTCGGGATCCCCTGGAAAATATATCACCGGCTCGTTAAGAAAATTGACGTTACGTCAAAATTTTGTTTATATACGTATACGATCGAAATGGGACCGACGGCGCATGTCGCAAAAGATGACGATTCGTATTAGTGATAATCGTGCCTGTAAACGGGAGAACGACGGAATCGGATTCCGATACCGAGCGATATCAACGCGGAATATATCATTTCATAACAGATTGCATTATGCACAACTGTGTACAGAAACAGCCACAAATATACATTGACCATTTAGCGATTTATTAATAATGTAAATATATTTAGAATTCAGTGCGTTACGTTATATTATTCAGTCGTGGATTTCTACGTGACATTACATTTAACGGCGGGGAGACTTTCCTGAAACAGTTACGTTAAAAAAAAGACAAACGAAAAAAGAAAGCATTTCAGATGACTAAAGTGCGTTCACCTCTTAAGACACGGGATTCGGTTTACATGCAGTTCGTTAATGAGAATTTTTTATCGCCACACTTGTGGAACGAACAGATTTCGAGCGACTTCAAAGTGATTAAGAAACGCCTGCACGAACGTACAGATAGACCAAAAAGAATCTTTTTCCGGAAGTAAGACGGGCGATAGAGCGATGCCGGAGGCTAACGAAAAAGAAAAGCTGCAAGGAGGGAAGAAAAATCAGCTCTTTCTAACTTGGTGTTCATTAGAACGCGAATAAAACTTTTCTGTTCTCTTATTTGTAATGACACAGTTTCGAAGACCGGTTCGGTACACCGTTGTGTATCATTTTACGAACAACGATGTTTTGCGTCACGTTTGCGACTTTCACGATAGAATAAATAATAAACGGAGGAAATAGAGAAAGAGATAATTAGATTCTATTTATTTATGATATTATTCATTTATATATTCGCTAATTTTCAATGTTCTTCGTTTAATTACAACGCGAAAATTATTCGTTTACTAAATAAATATCGTACAATGCCCGTGCATTGTATAATTTCAGATGCGAGAGAATATGAACATGGAAATCCACACATGTCCATTTATTCTACGGAATAATCAACGGTATGGTTTAAATCTCGAAAGCGATCCATCCAAAAACCTCTTAAAAGAATGCCAGCGGGATTGTCAGTCGACCTAGAAAAATAATCCGCGAGGAGAAGATCAAGATATTTAAGGTCTTATGAAACAAAGACGCCGGGTTCTGAAAGAATCGAAGGGAAAGAGAGAACCGGACGAGGCTCTATTGAGAATGGTTGACGACACTCGAGCACGATTCTGGCGCGGGCCCGGCCAGTGTTATCGGTGTCACGATAGCTCGTTCGGGAATTTAAGTCCGCCGACTATCGCGATTCTCGGAGTTGGACTAGTTACACACGGGGAGAGAAAGAGAGAAAGAGGAGGAAGACGTCTAATAGATCGCGGCACACGATCGCAAGCGCGAGATCAGCGGAGGAGGTCAGCGTTCGAGTTTCCCCCGTCGCCCCCCTCCGCCCCGCTCATCACGAGCCCGTGCCCCCGTGGGTGCTTGCGGATATTCGTAGGATGCTCGTAAGCTTGCACAACCAACGATCGGTCAACGTCTCGTCGTGATACTTTTCCGTCCGCGACGCGATAAGAATCCCCGATTTCGCGGCCGACGGGCATCAAGGGGAAAGGGGGCTCTGACCGCGGATTCCGCGTTTACGGCATCACGTCGGGACCGTCCCCCTCCGGCCGCCGCATTGCATTACGTGCCGCCAAATGAAGAAGTATCGTCCGCGCGCGGATCTTTCGGCTCATGAATATCGCATTCACCGCAATGGTCTTTGTACTCTTCAAGCGTCTTCCGCTCCATTTTCCAAACTGAATTATTTAAGTCCGGTACGTTTCCCTCCGACTCGTCTTTATTCTGCTGCGCGCAGACCCCGGCCCTTTCTTGTATCATCGAGTTGCCCTTTACGCTCTGCTGCGCGTCGCAAGCATTTTGCAAATTCGCGTGATCCTCTCCCGCGCGGTCTCTTCCGACGCGCTCGTAATTAGATCGATCGGGAAGAAAAGTCACGTGCGATTACTGCGATTGCGTGCAGCGGGATGATCACCGATCGATTTAAATAATCTTGATTCGGCGATTCGCGAAGCGAGGCATGCGAAATATCGTGCCGTAGGCAGATTTGCGAAATCACTTTCGCAAGTACGATATTCAACCCCGGCTGAAACGTTTCACGGTTATCGTTATGCCGGCATATATAACGGAACGAAAGAAATTTAATTACTCTCGCGTTGCGTTCATTAACATGGAAACCCGTCTAATACCCTAATGTCGAGCGCGTCAAACATAGGCGGGCGTGTGTGGGGGCTGCTACATAAATTCGCTTTGCTCGCGTATATTCGATTAATATAAAACATGAACCGCGACGTAATCCAATTACTCGGGCAATTACGATTAAATATTAATTTAACGACTCGCGATACCATGGCACCGTCCCCCCGATCCATGTAAATATATAGAGAATTTACCTTTCTAAACGCTTCCAGAGCCCTGTTCCCTTCAATTTCCTCTCCGCATAAATTTTATAATCGCAGGCACCGATAGAATTATAATTGCATTTGCGAAACAGATGCGGTAGAAAAATATATTGCCGTATCGTAAGATTGTAGAAAAGAAAGAAAATAACGGCGCGTCGATAAACGTCTTTGGACGGTAGTAAATCTTAATTATTCTTAAGGGGAAATTATGTTAACTCCGCCATTTATCATCCGTTTAGTCTAGATCTAGTATAAATCTATTTTACTAGCTAATGTACGGGAGTCGGGCGAAATTAGTTCCAGAAGACTTATGATCGTTCTTACGAATGAAAGGCAAGAGAGATCTCGCGACGGGTGAATATTCAAATATTCCAACAAAGGACCGAGAGAATAAGCGGCCTTACCTTGGCAACTCCGTAGCCCTTGCTACGTAGCCTGAACAGGCAGGGCACCACTACGGCTGGCGAGACGGCTGCTATGACACTTCCGAGGAGAAAGCCCCACACCCAGGGCAAATCCAAGAGGTATTTCGTCAACGTAGCGACCACCGTAGCTTCCACCACCCACGGTATCAAGCCAAGTTTCGGTACGGTGACTTTTAATCTTTTCAGAGCGGTTGGATCGAGGTCCAGACCTGCTCTGGTAAGTATGATAACCAAGGCGATTTTTCTGCAAAGAAAAGAACGATAAAGAAAATATATAATTATAATAACTGCATAATAATTATAATATTATATTAGTAATAATATAATAATTAGTAATACAATAAAAATAAACATATAATAATCCGTTTCGACGCGTATTATATCAGCAGGCAGCTGAGGGCTCGATTACTGCGGAAAGAATATCTGTCAGAAAATGGAGGAAACTTTTCTCGAACAAAAAACTTCTTTTTCTTTGCGAAAGTAGTTAGAGGTAAAACGCGCTCTCTAAGCATAGTCTTGACCAACGCATATTTTCAAGTTCGATACAACGTTCGCGGAAAGAAGTTAACCAACTACTTTGCGAAGGGGAGAAGGGAAGGGGGAAAAGGAGAGAACCGGTCGACGTATCCCTTTCTGCAATTCGTATGTCTTCCGAGGCTTCGCATCCACAAATCTGGAACGCGCGACAAAAGTTGGCGCGGCGCGGAGCTTGCGATGAAAATTCAGGTACGGGGCGATCGTTGTAGCCTCGGTTGTCTCGAACTTTCAAAAACCTGTTTAGGAAAGCACACCCTCGGAAACTTATCCTATTACGAGTTTCTCCCGGCGAGAGAAAGGTTTACGAAGTCGCTGCACGGGCGACCGGTGCATCTTGCGTGACGTCGCGTCGCGTCGCCTTCCGATCGCAGGGAAAAGCGTCGAATTTACATCGACATAACGTGTGGTACATCCCTTCTCGCTTTCTCTCTCCCTCTCTCTCTCTCTCTCTCTCTTTCTCTCTCTCTCAAAACTGTATTTTATTAATATTATTAATTATTCCCAGCGTGTGTAATATTCCACATACAGGTATAATGTTCCTGCGCCATGAAAAGCGGTTTTTCGCTGATCTTAATATCGCGCATGGATTTTGGATTTAATTATAATTATTTAAGGGAAAATAAAATCACACGCGCGTAGGTGATTATCATCGTTATTATATGCATTGTGTTGCTGTATTACACGCTAAAATGAAACGGCGTAGACTTTCAGCCGCGTGTTTTAAGTTTCAAATGGATAAATTTTCTATTCACACGCGCCACAATACGGCAACGAAAGATTTTTTTAATTATTAATTAAAGCACGATGGAGAAAGGTTGCTCTATGTTAATTTAATTACCTCCCCGGTAGCAGAAGGGTTAATTCCCGGCAGTTTATCAGTCGCTTTAGCCGCGTGGCACGACTGCGAGTAATAAAAATATAATCAAGACAGGTATATATATGAACATCGGTAGTAAACCGTGTACCATATATCGGTGAAAACGCGATAATTGGTAATAGCGAATACATTTGCATAGAATTTCGTGAAGCGCGAAATGCCCGTCTCGATGTTTGCTTAATTGTCATGTAATATAACGTGACCACGCGACCATATGAAACATATGGGCGATCCGTATGACTTCATGATTATGTAAACGAAAATGAATATTTGATTATATAGACATAATTCAGTACGGCGCGGATGCCCTCACTGGCGTTTCATTTAAATTGCAAAGCGCAGTTGTTTGGCACGTTGGATGTCGAATTAACGTGCGAAAATTTCAATCTTCAGTCTTTCAAGCTTTCGGCCTATCGTTACATCCGATTTCCTGGGAGATTCCTCCTGACGAGGTTCCACGTCACGCGGAACAATGATCGCCGTCGCGGTATTCGATGAACCTTTCCGCGTGCGTCGTCGATCAAATACTTGCGTATCATCGAAGAATTAATAAACTCTAAGTGACCATTAAGGATGTATCATCGGTACAGTCTTAGATGTATAGGACATAATTTTCAAAGCGCTACCAAGTGGATCAAAATTTGTGAGAATGTTCTTTTAGTCTTCCTGATGTGCTACAAAAAGGTAAAGTAAAACTGATTTTACGTAAAATCAGTGAATTAAAATCGTTATATCTCAGCAACCGTTTAGTGGATTCGTTTCTACTTTTTTGTAGCACATCGGGAAGACTAAAAAAAAATTCTTACAAATTTTTATCCACTTGGTAGCGCTTTGAAAATTATGTCTTATACATCTAAGACTGTACCGATGATACATCCTTAAGGAACGGAGACCTATACCGTCGAGTCATGCGATTTCTACTCTGGTTTTCCTTGTAGATTAAAAGTAGTCTTGCTTCAAAGACGGTAATCATTGTGCAGTAATAATTTACGATCGACGTCCGCGTCAGTAAACGAGCGGAGTAAACGGAATCGTCGCATCGCTGCATCATGTTGTGCCTCAGAAAGATTTTGCGAAGAGACAAAAGGCCAAGAAAAACAATAATATGATAAAACTTCCTTATGCATCAACAACTACATAACGATTCAAACATATAAAATTATCAAGTTTTATGACATTATAATAAATGCATTTGCTTATATCTTATGAATATAAAGTAAGTAAATTTCTTTTATTTAGAAAATTGTCCTCTCTAAAAAATTAATTTTTTTTAAAGAAAGTGTAAAAGTTAAAACTTTCTCTATGCGAACACCACTGAGCGGAAAGCTAAGTAGTCGTATCTGTAATTAACACCGTGTCGCTTCAACATCACAAGATCAAAGGAATTTTTTTCGAAATAAACCGCCGGCAGGACGCCGTAGGTACGCGCAGGTACGCGTGTGTCGCGAGGATATTTACGGGAGATTCGCGCTCGTACTTACGTCTTATCGACGTGGAAGCGTGAGTCTTTCCGGAACGAAAAATACGCGAAGAAACGAACGACGCGGCTCGCATTGCTGAGATATCGCAACGGAAAGTTTTCTCGAACAAATGAAGGAAATGATTATGAGAAAAATTCTTTCACGATCGATATTGAGATAAGTTGAAGTATAATACGTAAAGTAAATAACTAATATTTTTATTCTATAAAGTTCCTGACTACACTTCTGGCTACTTTGTCAATTTATAAGGGCATTCTTATTAAAAAACTTTCGTCGACCCACGCGATAACATTTTTAATGATTGAAAAATTGTATCGCGCGCAAAACTCATCGAATACGTAACCAGCTTACGGGCTGTCCTGCTTCGCAGCTATTGCATTTCAGTCGTTTCGTAATGTCTGACAGTAAATTGCACATGTCAATAAGCGCCCGACCGCGGTTTGATCACTTTATTAGTCTTGCAGTCGATATGTGGACCGCGGCTTCTGGGGGGTTGTTTACGCGGACATACAGGGGGTAGCTTCGCCTAAGCGAACGCGCACGCAAATCGCTTACAACGCGCGGCCCATGTTTGCTTGTATTTAGCTGCATTTAGCTTAGGCGTACATGACTCCTCCTAACGATGCGCGTAAACGCCCGCTAAAGCTGGCGCTATACATTTAATCCTCGCGTTTGACAGAGTCCTATCGACAACTCCGTCAAAAACGTAACGATTCTCCATCAGTTCAATATGTTCGACATCCAATCTGCATAATGCGAAAATTCAACGGACCATTTTCAAGATTAAGACGACTTATTTTAGAAGTCTCCACAACGTCACCTCGGTAGAGTCGGCTTAATCTTCGTGTAACCTTGGCATTATCTTCCAACTGTAATGAATAATAAATCGAAAAGTTGGAGCAATGACACGCGAAGTCACGTGGAATAAATGTGACAGGCGAGCCATTGAAGAAATCGTCGAACCGGTATTATAACTGACATCGCGACGTCGCTCCCTCAAAACTGTACAATCTTTCATGGTGCCTTTAAGTGCTATTTTTCGTGCCATAATACTGACAGTTGCTGATCATCTTTATTTTTAATCGTTGTTGAACAAATTCGTAAGTTGCATGATTTTATATGACCACGACTCCTCATTCTTTCGAGTAGTTCTTTTGTGTGGTCCGCCTTCGACGGGATCTCGTTTCACACGCTACTGAAAATTGCATATCCGTGCGAACTCCTTATCGTGCGATACTTATCAATAAATCTGAGTGTATATATCGATAATAAAATGGATCAGCAGATTACGGAGATATCTTCGCAACCTCAGGAAAGAAAAGGCCATATTACGAAATGTCTAATGTATATATATACATTGCGATAATATACAATATATAAAATATTATGTGCTCGAGGTGAATGATTTCTTCGTAAATACTTGAAGATAAATTCTGGAAAAAAAAGGATACGCCGTTA
Source organism: Temnothorax americanus (assembly GCF_048541705.1). NCBI lineage: Eukaryota > Metazoa > Arthropoda > Insecta > Hymenoptera > Formicidae > Temnothorax > Temnothorax americanus. The sequence continues at coordinate 9,481,987 of NW_027509338.1, read as the reverse complement.
TTTATATTACTTGATATACTACTACGAGCGTTATTTATATTACTTTTACTCTATAGATAAACGATCGGACAGTTCTCTTACATATTTCTCTCAATGCGGTTTCTCAATAATTAACGTTCAAAAAAATGTATTCGTTAATAAAACATGTGTTTAACGTGATTTATGACAAAAACTTTCATTATAAAGACTATGTAAAGCAATTTATTAATCTTTAAAAAATTCAACTAGCTGTGTTATTTTGAATTTTATCAGAATTTACAAAAAGGATTCGCAACGACTGCTATAAATCAAATGTAAAAAAGATATATTATTACACGCAGGCTGAAAAATGCGTTATTCGTTTGTTCAAAGTACCAAATATCATTATGGATCTTTTGACCGTTAATCTTATATCGTTTGTAATTTACATGTACTTATATTAATTTTGTTTACACGCTGAAGATGACACAAAAAAATTGTCGAAACGTCCGAATATGTATTGACTAATATATTTTATCTTATTGACTATACATTGATTGCGCAATTACCGCGCGTGGCTCCGATTGCCTCTCTCACTATTCCCTATTTGTAAAAAAGAATTTTTTTTAACGAAAGGGTAATATTTCGCCGATAATAAATAAAGCTGTCGACTGCGACGTGTCGATTAATTTCCTAGCAAGGTCAGGCATAACGTTTTCTATGGTGACCCATGGTTCGCCAGTATTAACGATTCTAGCTACGTTTCTCTGTCAAGTAGGCTATTCGAGTCATAAGACGAATTCAACCAATCGAAAGGATGATGATCGAGCAAATTCAGACCAACAGTTGTGGAAAATTATTTCGAAACGGAAAGAACTGAAATCTTGGTGCCAATCGACGATAATTGACGTAATAATGTTAATTGCAGTCAATTTTATATTAATGGAATCGTTTGTTGGAACGTCCTTTGACTGCTCGTTACCGCACTGGGAAATTTTACAGATCGTTTCTTAGTAATGGATAGTTCAAACTCGACATATATCCTTCTTTGAACGTTAATTCGAAATACATCTTCGTGGCAACTTAGTTATCGTAAGATGGAAATTTAACGAAATCTAATATGTCACTTGCAAACTAATACAAAATCACTCGAACGTGCGCGGATTAAGAAGTTATGTTTAATCCCATGGAAAAACTAGTTCTAAAGATTTTGCCGAAGGAGAGACGAAGTCGACGGGTTTCGTCAACTTCGGTAATGACATCGCGATGACATCGATCAGTGCGGCAAAGTGGGTCAAGTACACGCGCCGGGAAGTTAAAGGTTTCATAAGTATTTACATACTTTTCATACCTAAATGCTCGTTGGAATTCTAATTTTATATTAACATAAACGAATTGTGTGCTGGAGCTTGAGTAGTTTATCTTTTTACTTTGGTTGTCGGAGAACGCTATATAGGATCAAAGGCTCACGCACACAGCCTGCGTGTGATTACGGATAAACACGTTCTCCTATCATAAAATATGGGGAAACCTTGAAGAGCCATTGCACGCGCGCGAGGAGAGAAGGCAGCTGATTGCGGGAAATTCGACGGATCTTATCCGATCCTTTTGTCAGCGGCATTCGTTAGCGAGGATGCAGCTTGAATTTGATTGCCGCTAAAGCCGCACTTGTTATGCCGTGCATAGAGCCGTTGTCGTGCGTGTCCGCGGCGATTCACCGTCGTTAGACCTCGACCTTAAAAAGCGGCCACCTTGCGATCGCGACAAGTTGATCGCTGCTCTCGAAGACTTTCGAGGGACCTTCGGGTAATCGTTGTCATTGTCGTCGCCGCCACCGCCGTCGTCGTCGTCGTCGTCGTCGTCGTCGTCGTCAATAATGACACGTTTTTCCAATAATGACACGTGAGTAGAGATAACGACTGTTCGCAATGAAAAAGCGATTTAACCGGTTCAGCCTCGAGTTTACGTAAGAAATTGGTCCATCAAGGGTTCTCTATGCTTTTCTATGTTTCTATCCTCCGTTCGCCAAATAAAATCCAACGCCCGATTTAAAGTGACAGTTGATTTTATACCCAAAATGATGTAGAATATAATTGTTAGTAGAACTTTCCCATATTTCAATGAAAAGGGAGTTTTTAAAAACTTTTATTCCCTATTACTTTATATCTCACATGACAGGGGATAAAACTTTCACGCAACCAAATTTCGTTTAGTCAGCAGATCAAATTATTTTATTTATCGAAAGAATTATATTACTATTTCACTTTTCCGAAAATATCACTTTTCAGATAATTGTTTCTTTTTTAAATTTCCATGCACTTTTTACCTTTCGAGTCTGGGATTCATAAATTACATTATTATCTAATTTGATCGAAGTGACCTCTTTTATTTCAATTAAATAGATTTTTGAATGATTTTTTTACAACAAAAATAGTTATTAATTTAATTAAATTTATAAATCAAATTAATTAACTTCTTTAATTAATTAGAGAAAAATAAATTTTGCAAATGTAATAAAATAATGTATAAATAAAATTCAAATTAAATTTTAAAATATATTGAGTGCACGCAGTTAAATAGTAATTTCATAAATTAATATTCCCTCGCAATAATCCCATTATTAAAATATTTTTATATCAATTTCTAAATTAAATTGAAAAAATCGTCGCTGACACCTGACAATTTTTGCTGACAGTTCAAAAACTTTTTTCATTTCAATCAGAATAACCAGATATTCGATAAGAACCTCACATCGAGGATATTCTTTGAACACGAAAGTATAGACTCACCGTAGATTGGAGATTACCACGGTGTACTGTCCTTCGATGTTGACGAGTCCGACATTTTGCAATATTAGACCGGTGATCAGCATACCAATCAAGGCCGGAAGAGTGGTCAAAGAGATCAGCCAACCCCCGAAATGCGCGGCGATGCACAGAGCGGCCAATCCAAACAGCTGGCCACCCGGGGCGGCGTCATTGCCAATCACCGAATAGACGACACCCCAGAGCAGCAGACCCAAAAGAAAAAGGCACAGAACCCGAGCGAATTTCCTGTACGTTGGACAGAACGGTTGTGGACACGCTCTTCTCCATCCTGGCGGCTCCCACGACGGTGTGTCGTCGCGACCATGACATCGGGCGCAAAATAGATATAGCCACGATCTGGAAGAGACGTAAATCAGATGAAGAGCGCGGTAGAACATTGAAATGCGACAGAACTTTGAAGCCAATAATGTTTTTTTCGGTTTTTCCTCGAGACGCTTCCTAATTTCTATAATTCGAGGATCGAACGTAGCCGGCCATAGGCCGGTTAATTTTCTGTTTCAAAGGAATTAATGCGTGGGCAAACATATTCAGTAGTTTCTCTTAACTAACAAAAATAATTATCTGTAGGTAGCGGGATTACCTAATGAAAATTAATCATGTGAAATGTGCGCGATAGAGATAGAGATCGCGTATCGCGCACGCGCCGCACAAGAATGCGCTCGTCTATTTCTTGATAAAAATAAAGATAAGAGTAAGTTCAAAACAAATAAAAAAAAACGTGCGTTACTGTGCGCTTTTAATCCAATTTGTACTACACGCTATGCTATTTTCAGTATAACGAATCTTTTATGTGAAATCATATTTTTTAATGTCAGTTTCAATAGTATTTTAAATTTTGTAATTTTGCATTTAAAATGTTTATATTACAGTTTTATACAATACACGCATTTTGCGGTTTTTATAGAGAATAGAATTAATTGCTTCTACAACTTAAAACTACACATATATGTAATTTTAATTTATAATACTAATTTAACGCAACAATACATAAAATAATATGTTTATTATGACGAAAAAATATCAAGCAAGATCAAAAATATCTTAATTTTTAATTATATGGATAATTTTTAATTATTTGAATATAGAATATCTAGCATTTTGTAAATGTTAATATATTTGTTGATAAAAAATCACGTTTCAGAGCTATCTCCATTTAATGTATCATTGTATTATTCGCTCAGACCAAGTTTGCTCGAATTAATGCCTTCAAGTACGAGTGTCAATAGCTTCAATCTATTCAATATTTACTGGCTTATCTCCGCAAAGATAATTTATAACTGTAAAACTAGCTTAGATTTAGTGTGATAATGTGATAATTAACGATAATTGTTGTTATATTTGTCTACATGCCTTTGTTGAGCAACGTAATGGTTAATTTGGTATACAACTTTACACGGTAGTAGTTTATTAGATTGTATTATGCTGTGTGTGCAATAATAATTTCGTTAACAAATTCATTATATGTAGAATTGAGAGCGTGTTTATAATTTATGTTACACTCATTCATAAATCATAAAGAATTAATAATTCATTCAAACTAATCAATAATGTATTGGTCGCACTTTTCAAAAAAAATACTGATAGTATATTCGTACTCTATTATTCTGCTTATTATGTGCGAATAACTCTGTAATTGAGTTTCCAATTAATTTCTTGCTACCAGATAAATTCGATGTAAGGTTTACGAGAAAAGATCACTGAAAAAGAAATACGATAATTCTGAAACACATATTGTATATCGTTTTATAGCAAATCAAAGAGTACCTTATAAATATTAATATGGGTATACATTTTAATTTTTTCTTATTACGCAATTTAATATTAAATTTTTAAAATATTCCCTTGTAAAAGCATGACTTACGATTGACAGATTTTTTAATATAAAGATTGCATTATTCGAATAATAAAAACAAAAATCTGTCTGTACAAGGTTAGATACGTCATTGTCCGTTTTTATATTGGAAAATCTGTTTATCGCAAGTTGTTTTTGCGAAAAAAATATCTTGTCCGAAAAATTGATGTAAAATCAATCGTATCTATACAACTTGTTCAAAATCGTTCAAAGTGATTACGGTCTCAGGAAGCAGACGTGAGAGAAGAGTTTTAAATTTTTACGCGTAGACAGCCGCTATTAAGAAAATAAAAATAGGCCATAAATGATAGCCATATAAAATAAAATAATTGATGTTGATTGTCGCTTTAGTAATGCAAACAGTTTTACCGGCCTCGTTGATTTGAGATACCTATACAAATCAAGTATAATGAATGAATCAACACATTTCTTTTAAGCTCTGAATTGCGTGACACAAAGATCGGCGAAGGGAAAACCACGACGATGACTAGAAGAAGTTACCTATTTGATTAATATTCAAAATGATAAGAAATATAAAAGTTATAAAAAATGTCAATAAATATATTTCTGATGATGATAACTGATGATATTTACAAATTGCCGACATTAATTAATTTTGGAGAGAAAACAAAAAGGACGATGAGAATAAAGTTTGGAAAGTTTATTTTATCATCGATCTTTTGGAACAGTTTCTATAAGCAATAAAATGCTTTCGCGTCGATTGAAATGTGTCTTATTCTTGCAAGAACGTAAAAATATCGTCGCACCTAGTTTGCGACGATATGATAAAAATAAAGTATATAGTAATTATTGTCATATCCATTATCGAGAAGATTATTTGCCTTTGTCGCAACGTGATTCGTTATCACTGACCGTGCAAGCAAAATATTTTTGAACGACATTTTAAACATACGTTCGTACTGTTTGCATTGTTGTTTCGTCGAACGATTACGAATTGTCACTTTGATATCGATCGAAAAACGTCTTCCCGATCTAGATCGAGAAAAATGATCCAGACGCGCATCAGCTTATTGCAGCTCGGGAGTATCAGCAAACAGGCTTTGCGGAGTTTACCGAGATAATCGGGTCTCACCTCTCGAGCTCCTCGGAATACTCGATTTTGTCTCTGATCGAGCTGGACAGGCTGTACGCCGATTTCTTTCTGTTACCGTTGATCCTGCCGTTCTCCAGATCGAACTTGTACTGCGGAATGTTCTCCGCGCTGCCGCCGTGATGCAGGATCGACTTCCGCCTGCCCTGATCAGAATTGTGCTCCGAACTCGCGCTGATGCGCCGGTTATGCTCAAAAGCGGGATTATCGATTCCCATCACCTGATCGCTGATCGACACGCGTCTCTTCGCCAACTCCTCGCTGATGGGCTTATTCGTTCTGCTGCTGCCCATCTCGATATCCATTTTCCACCGACGGATTTATCGATCGCTAAAGATTCTCGGACGGGACGTTGGCGGATAAAATCCAGCCTCCTCTCCTTTATCTATATTCTTATTGATATCCTCTACTTTAATCCTCTCAGATGCGAGATGCAGACCGCGCGCGCAAATGCAGATCGAGTGATCGATCGGTCTCTCACTTGCCCGACCGGGTGACGACGAATCTCTCGTTGAGTTCTCGTCGAAACTGATCGCACCGACCGCGGGGCACACCTGTCGATACCTGTCGATTCACTCGCGCTATTGATCGCGATCGGGAAAGGCCGTAGCCGCGCGCGGTGTCGCTAAACGTACTGCGACGATCCCGGATCACGCGTTAGCCACGTTAACGGCGATCGTTAGCGGGTTGTCTCGTGACGAGACACCGCCGCGCGACGAGGACGGGAACGGGGACGGCGATCGGCGGACGACGAACGCTAATGCGTTGCGACGATTGACGTCTTTGACACCTTGGCCCGCTTTTACCGGACTGTACCTTCTTCGCGAGCGTATGTGCTCTCCCCGGATCCGTTTTTGTGCTCAAGTCGGAGCTTTGTCTTCTTCGTTAGCGTTATAGCGTTAGCACGCGCCACTCTCGGGATCGGCCGCCGTTCGTCCACGAAACCAAACTTTTCCACTGGCTCCTTTGCCATGCGTCTAACCCAAACCGATCGGATCGGTTTCACGATCGTTTGCGTCGATGCGGAAACGCGACCGACGATCGCGCTCGACGCGATTGGCACGACCGGTGCATCTCGTTTGCGTTTTATCTTTTATCGTAATTTAAGCTTTCGCGATAACGAAGTCCCCTTCGGCTGGACGGAGACGAGCGACCGGTATAGGTCGTCGCGATGGAACGTGAGCGCGACGGCACGGTTAACCAGCGACTAAAAGCGGCAATGTACGCGGCAAGCGGTGGTGTTTATGGCGGATGGTAGTGGGGCTCGTAAAAAGTGTTCGAATCGCGGACGAACGAGCACGGGCAGTCACGGGCAGCCCGTGACGATAATTGTCGCGCGATGCACACAGGATGGGCACAGCTGGCCACCTCATTGACGAACCGGCAACGGTCCGCTGCGCTTCTGATAGCAGCTCGCGCTGCCGCCGGAGATCGACAGCTCAGAATTTCCGCCGCGCGGTACTGTCGCGATCGAAAACACGAAGGATAAACTCGCCGGAAAGTTTCGAGCTCCCGAGGTATTAACAGTGAATTATTATTCGACGAGTATTAGTTGGCGTACTAATTTTCATTTTCCGATACTCCCCGTTTAAACGGATCCGTCGACAACTTTGGCGGCAAACGTTTTCCCCCTGCGTTTTAAAGGAGAGTAAGCTTGGTACAAGCGAACGCAGCGTAGAGGAATAAGAGAGAGAGAAATTGCTTTAAATTATCACCGGGTGTTACTAATAATTTAATATCGCCATTATGTATCACACGAGTTATGTATCATATAAGCATCGCTGTCCAATGTAGCACGGGTATTACGGAATCGGAGCGAAATTTTTGATCCCGGGTTTATCCCTCGTCAGGACGCGTGACAGTTCGGAACGATCCCTCGTGACAATTTTAATAACGGTCGCTTATTTTGGCTGTTTCTCCGATTTGGAGATCCGGCGGAGCGCGGATGAGGAACGAGACGAAAAACGTGGACGTCGTCGCGCGTCGACTCGCTCCGAGCGTTTACCTAAATCATGATGATGCACACGCACGTATATACACGTGCGAGATAACACGCTGCGTCGGATCGTCGCCTATTTCGAAAGCGTCATCTCATCCGACGTTATACGTAGCGCGCAATCTCGGCCCACGTAGCCAGCGTATTAGCCTCAGCGCGTGCGATCCCCGATCTCTTCCGGGACCGGCGCGTCGTGATGAGACACGAGTTCGGAATTAACGGTTTCAATTGAAGCTCGCATCCTTCATCGATCTCCTTGATTTCCCGCGAGCGATATCCCTCTAGATTTAATTTGAAGAGAGGATGGAAACGAACGCGACGCGCGCTCTCCTTTGATCACCTCGCGATCACTTGCAAAACGGTCCAGCCCGGAGGTATGCGCGTTACTACGTTCGTCCGATCGACACGGTTATACTACGCGATTGCTACGGTCCCTCTATATCGATCGCCGTCGCTCTTTCTCACCGATCTACATACCGTCATCTATTGATTGACCTGCGAGCGCGCACATATACACATACACAATCTCCCTCTTCCTCCGTCTCGCTCTTTCTTGTCAATATTATTGTCACGCTTCGTTGTCGCTTGTTTAGTTGTACGATTGTACGTACTTAACTCCGTTTAGAACTCCATCCATCGGAATTCAATTTATGGACGTCTCCAATTCGGACCGATAGAATGAACTTCCGGACGTAGTTATGCGAAACTTTTACAACTCGGAGAAACGCAAAAGACCGAAATAACGAAACCCCCAGGAATCTCCGTGTCTCGCAAAACAAAAGTTTTCGTTTTATTTTTATTAGCGTAATGCAACGTATCATGAATTAATTAATTGTGCAAACGACAAGTATTTCAGTAATCTGCTCCGAGAGAGGCAAACGCTATTATTCCGCTTCACTTTTAATCGTTAAGCGCTCTGCAAATTTATGAAGTTTAATTTTACATTAAAAACTAGCGAATTGAATCAGCGAAATAGAATTGAACTCTTAAAGCGCGGGAAATTGCAAATTTCTATTTTAATTTATTTCTCCTCTGGTAGACGGGCAAATACAGAAGGAAGGAGGAGAGTCCGCGCGTAGACGGAGAAGGAAATGAAATATGCTGAAGAGATGGTTGGCCGTGGAGAACGCGTGCAGAAAACAGGAAGAATTTATAGCGGCTCCCCGCGTGCTTGTATTTATCGACGAAGTTCCGTCGTTAACAAGACATCACAATCAAGTTTAATGATGAAAAAGGAATAAAAATCGTTTAAAGACGAAAATTCGCGGATCCACGAAACTTTCAAAAATAAAAAAAAGAAATAGATATAAATCGCGATAATGGCGAATCTAAAATCTAGGGAAGATTTTATGCTCCATATTTTTTATAGAGGGATATTATTTCTTATGCGTCGTTGTTACGTAATATAATGTTTTATGCAAAATATTATATATTTTTTGTTTTTATATTACATATTACATCTTTTTGCATCACGTTCTTGAAAAATGTGTGGAAGAAAAGAGATGAAATAATATCCACGTGTGCTGACTTGTCTGTCGAAAAAAAAATATATCTTTTATTTTATATAAATGAGCAAAATATAAATTTACCTTCCTCCAAGATCCGTTGACGCGTCATGAAACAAATTTCTACTAATGATGAAATCGTACGCTTCTCGAGCACACTTGCGGAAGTCGAGCATTGTCGTCCCTCGTTAACGCAGCGTTCTTATACGGCTCCATGCGTCGTGTAGATAATGCTCTTGTCTCGTAATCTGCAATACTATTTAACCGATTAAATGTGAATTGGTTTATACTTGGACTTTCGAAGGATTCTCGCGAGAAAATCCCGTAAGTAAAATTATATTAGCCTTAGCAACTGCGCAAATTTCTAAGATATTTATAAGATATATTAAGATTATACATATATGAGAAAAATGTATCAAAAATAATATATAAATATAAAATATAAAATATATTAATATTAAAAAATTAAATATATTAATGTTAGATATATTAAAAATGTGCCGCATATATAATTTACTTTTTAAGTAATACTAGAAAATATACCATTTTTCCAAACCACTTTACAAACGTTTGAACAATCAACTGTGCACATATGTACTTTTTTTTCGAATTAATAACGCATTTTTTTGTGCCATTTGTCCGCGGTGCAGCCAATTAAATTGAAGAGATATTCAATGTTTCAATTAAACTACGCAAACTATGAGAATTTCGGGAACGGGAAATTAAAAGCGCTCGTGCCTCGCATAACTTTTTCATATGGCCGCCGCGCCGCGCGCGGAGAGAAAATCGCGAAAAATCCGCGATGTGTTATCGCGCGATCCGGTGTCGTTTTCGCGTCCGTCCGCCGTCGGACATTCCGCGGCCGGCAAAGTCACGCGAGAAACGTCTACGTCCCTCGGAGAAGCGTGCAGGAGGTAGGAGGGATGGAGGTGGAGGTTGCGCGAGAGACGAGGTCGAAGATGGGATTGGAATTGCAAATATCCCTCTTCTCCGTCTCTCCGGTCTCTCCGGTCTCTCCGGTCTCACCGATCTATCTCTCCGCTCCTCCATCGACCGGCCCGCCCGACCGCCCGCCCGCTCGCTCGCTCGCTCGCTCTGACCCCGGAACGTGTGCGAGGTGCATATCGCCGAGCATGTTTTAAAGAATCTTCGCCGGACGACAAATCGCCAGATTTCGCCGGATTTGAATTTGTTACGGCCCTAAACTGCGTCATCTTCAACAGGATATTTTTTTAAGACGAATAACGCTTTAACACATAAGGTGTTTACTTATACTGCTGTTCTAATAATTTTAGCACTCCTTTAAGAAGGTCCAAAGCCGCTTATATCGTCAGATTGTCCGAGTTTGCGTAGCTGTAATACACAGAAAATCCGGCTTTATTTCTCCCCTGCAAATGTTAAAATTCAGATTTGTTCGTTTACGTTACGTCCGCTTGAATTTTGCTCTCTTAGTTTTTTTTTTGCTGACCTCTTGTTTCGTGAAAAAGATGAGCAAAGTAACGACAAGGCACGAACGAAATGTGAGGACGCGACGAAGACGAGTTGCGCGCGGAAAATGACCGCGCGGTGCGCGCTGCGTCAAATTAGCTTAAAAGCCCCGGGCCAACACGGAGGGATACTACAACAACGTATTCTGCGACATGGCCCGGCACACAATGTCCAACGCGCGCGGAGAGAAGCCCTATTCGCCCTCATATATCACCCGGAGATAAAAGGCTGCCAGACGACGACGGAAAGTATAGTGGTTTCGGCGACACGCCGGATAGGCGGTTCATTGCGCAGCTGCACCCTGTGCCCCGTAATAATTCGGCGGCAGAAACGAAGAGAAATTGTACGTCACGTCGCTATCTATTTACTCTCTTCCGCTAAACAATGAAAATATGTACTTCGAGATGCTTCCGTTCCGATTGCCCTTTCGCAGAGCGGAAACTCTTGCCGTAATATCGCGAGCGAGATGTTTTACCATTGTTACGCGTCACGTGCGTGTCCAAAACATAGGTCTTTTTCTTGCGACAATTATACCTTTATTTCTGATGAGTGTGACAAAATATCTCTTTTTGTCACAAACTATTTATTTCTTCGGCACGAGAGAAGATAAATGGAAAATCGTTACACTTCCAATATCAGCTACTCCAGCTCAGAATAAAGAGACGATTTATTTTGACTTTATATATAGAACAACGGCGAGAGGAGAGGAAGCAGAGGGAGATTGCGCAGCATCCTCCTTTTTCCGATACATCAAAATATATTTTTACACAATCCCAACCCATCTTTCTTACATTTCTCGCGGGGAGTTTTTTATCCGAGAACCACCGCGCGCTGATTATCGCTCGTCCCACTTTCGATCCTCGCTCGCAACTTTTTTTTAGCGTTCCCGGCAACGCCGATATGACGGTCAAATGTCGCAGTTTTTGCAGTGATTCGGATAATATTGGCAACCTGTAAGAGCGAACGAAAAACCCTCTTCTGTTCCCCATTTTGAATGGACTCGTACATCAATACGGTAGTTCCGTTTTCTTGCCGGAGTTCGGAGTATACCTCTATCACTACCGACGTTAAACATCTTTCGCGAAAGCGTCTTTCGGTGTACGATAAAGCCTCGAGCGAATCCCGCTATCCCGCAGCGAATTGCGGATGCATGTCCGAGATGGAAATTGGCCATAACTGAAATGGAAATTATAATGGCTGTGCGGTTAGTTTGCGTCGAATACGCGCGACATTTTAGCGTTTATCGTGTTCGAAGTGGCGTGCGACGCAAGGCGTCCCGCGTCTCCCGACTCCTCGTCCCCTCGTTATTATATAATTGCTGTATGCATTCATTGGTCGCGCACAACAGGCGGGGAAGTTACCCTTTTCCTTCGGTCTTCTTCATTCGTAAGCTTCGGCACGTACTCGACGTGACATAAATTCAACGCTGAATTTACCCTTTGATTCTCCCTTTCATGTTTATATTAAACGCTGTATCCTCATGTTACGCAAATAACACGCAAGTCAAATAGCGCGGCGTCTAGGTTTAGAGGCATCCCCGAAACTTAAGTGTACCAAATTTCGACAAATTTACTTAACTGAAATCATTGCTAACCGTACGTTAAGTATGCATCGGGAATATGAATAATCGTCCGTTGCATTATTCATATTCGCGGCGGACTGTCTACACTCTGCAGTTTCGATGTATTTACGGGCGAGGGGAGGGAATTTTTACGAAAACTGTATTACACGGTAAAAAGAATGCGATGGCGACGTCGATAACACGACTAGAATCTAGGTAAGTAATTCAAGGTGCAGCTGCTGCACCGTTGTACCCATACATAAACATCTTGGCGATATAGAGACGAATGCCGGATGGAAGGACAGAAAAGAATTGCGCGTTTTCTTCGTCGAATCGCCGGTCGGTTCGCAGCTGCGCGCTTAAACATTAAACTGGCATCGTATAAATGCGATTTATAATGAAAAATAACAAGGCAGTTGAAATAAAATAAATGTCTGTCTCGGTAAATAACGATTTTTCTGAGGCTGAATAATCATTGGGCACCTTGGTTTTAAATCAAAGTGACCATTTCTGTCGAAATAACTCGAAATTTTGTCGCGCTGCATTCGTCCAGTCTACCATTTCACACTTGTAATAAAAATAAATTACAATTTCCATAATACGAGGGATTGTAACTAGCCTCGGATATATTTACGGCTTTCACGAAATCGTGTCACATTACGGCGCCACGGATTCGTAATGCATTTTAATGCGTTTCAATTTTCTGCATCTGTTGTTATGAGAGAAGCGAAACGAACTGAAATATTTTCTCTTTATATTTTGCCTCTTACAAAGCGTGACACGACACATTGCGTTCATCAGTCGTTATGATGAAAGTAGACCGAACATGAAAAAATATATATATCTCGAACTTGTGAGCAATCCAAAATTCCCGGGAATCTTACAGAAGAATTTTCTACTTTCGCAGCTAAAAACACTTGAGCGGTGCTCTAAAAAAAAACAGATGCGTTTCAAAATAAAGTTATTTAATTTAGATTTAATTGGGAAATGGGAGATAAGAAGATTCAGAGAAATTAGATTAGACACATAAAGTCAAATATATTATTTTAACGTTTTCTGAATTTCTCGAGTTACTTATTTGAATTTTAAATATAAAGCGTGTTTTTTCAAACTTAAACAAATTTTGGGCGGTGTTCTTAAAAAAAGATATAGATGCATTTTATAATAAAGTTACTTAATTTAGGTTAAATTAGAAAATATTAAAGATAAGATTTAGAGAAATTAAATTAGACACAAATTCATATCTATAATATATTATTTTAACGTTTTCTCTCTGAACTTCTCGAATTATGTTTTCAAAGTATAAGTCATGTTTTTTTCAGATGCAAACAAACGCATTTCTCGAGCGCGTTATACGATAAATTAATTAGTGTCGCATTGTAGCGAACGTAATCGCGACACACCGTTAATCACGGAGCGGAGCGGATTACGTTCCCCAGGATTGTGCTGTGACGGATTTCGGCTAATGACTACCGTCGATTATTAGCTCTTGTTATGGCAGTTGTGAAAATTGTCACGCGGGTAGAACTGTTTCCCGCTCGCATAAATTTTGTACAACCTTTGCTTGCAAATACCGCGCCTCGCGTATAAAATCGTGCCGATAAGAAGAAGATTCGTGAAGTTATCAATTCTCTCTCTCTCTCTCTCTCTCTCTCTCTCTCTCTCTCTCTCTCTCTCTGTTAAAACAATGTTGCCTCTTTCAAAGGTTAAACTTAATATTTTATAAAAGCTTTGAAGGGAACGCACGCCTTCCTCCGTCCTGCGTATAATATGCAATCTTGAAAAATTAAAAAATTCTTCCGGGCAAAATTAATTCGCCACCGCTAATCATACTTTTTTGTTGTTTTAGCAAAACCAGTGCGGAACACAACGGACGAGTAATGCAAGCCAGATTAATTTCCGAACGGCTTCTCTAATCAGAACTTCGAGCGAACGAATTTACGATTAAAAAAAAAAGTAAAACGGTGATTCCGATTGACATTCTCTTGCGCGACGAGCGAGCCGAATATATGTTGTCCGTCGCATAAGTCCACGCGTGAGCGCGTGGTCCCCGACGCGTTCAATTAGCCCTCGTTATCACGACTTCTGACTCGCGCAGGAAGAAGGCGCGAGGCCGCGATGTGCCGCACGGCATGCTGAGAAGGAGGAGGAGGAAGAGGAGGGGATAACATTGACTTAAATGCAGCTGAGATTTTTTCGACGCGCGCGCGAAACACTCTCGGTGTAGTGATGCAAGAATGGGGTTTTCTTCGCGGCTTCTCGGCATAACGTGAGCGGCAATCCCCATTGTGCCTCGATATTGAAATTAAAGAAATAACTCACCGCGCGATGCGCAACAGCGGAGTTGTAAGTTGTAACCCTGCGTTGATATCCGTAACGTAAAAATATTTTTACATTGAAGTAATATAACGTCCAAGATAATAGATACTTGAAGTATATACTTAAATAATTATCGCACCCGTTAAATTCTTAAAACATTTATTTTATCAGAACTCTGATTTTAAAATGCTAATGCAAAAAACAATCGCGGCTGCATATTTCCGCAGTAACTCGTTAATAATTAATCCGCGGAAAATCGTGCAAGTAATATGGGGGGTGCAGTGAGGTCTTGAAACTATAAAAATTGATATTGATGACAATTATGTTATTTGGACAACAATTTCCTAAACTGCAGGAGTTTTATCTTAAGATCTGTAAGTCTTACAGATCTCAAGATAAAACTCCTGCAGTTTAGGAAATAATATATAATTCAAAATAACATAATTGTCATCAATATCAATTTCATAATTAATTTGTCAATCAAGAGGAAGAAAGAGAGAACCACAAATTTAATGTCTCCTCCGAAAAATAGCCCAGTTTTCTCCGCACGAGCCCCAATCGTGTGCGGGGGGTGCAATTTGGAATATAAAAAATTCCTGTGATCAGGTGGACTCGAACCTGGTTCCTCGGAGTTACGAGTCTGGCGCTTTACCGCAAGGCCACACTGCCACCCTGGATTATTTACCGCTCGCTGCACGATTTTCACGAATAAAAGTCATTTTGCAATACTTTGCGAACGTAGCGTCGCCAGTCGCGAAGGATGGCAATTGCTAGTTAAAAAGTGCTATTTTCGGTTGCCGATTGCCACTTGCTGTCGCCAGAAAGTTAAAAGTTCGCCAGCTCTCTTTTGACAACCACAACTGACAAGCCGGACAAGCGCAACCAGAAATAACACTTTTCAATTAGCGGTTGCCATCGTTCGCGACTTGGCGACGGCGACGGAAAACGGATAGGAGCGTTTGCGACGTACTTATTGTAGAATGACTCTTTCGCTCGGTAATATTACTTGCACGATTTTTCGCGGATTAATTATACCAACGAGTTACCGCGGAAAATATGTATCGTAGAATAGCCTTAAGAGAGAAACGACGTTCGCGACGTAATATTTCTCCTCACGGATCTCGGAGATCGAAATTACGCCGGTGTTGAACCTCGAGAGGAGTGGCGGAATCCGCCACAAGACTGACAGAAACAATAAGCAAATAATAAATTACTCACCCGGGTCGCCCGATGCCTCCCAGGCCCCCGCCTCCTCTTTTCGGTCCTTCTCCCGATGTCGCATCTCCGTCGGTGCACTCACTCGCTCGTTCACGCGTGAAAATATCGTCACTTATTTATGATCGCACGACGCTTTGCACGGCACTCCCGTATATTAATCTCGCGACGCGGCGCGTACTTAATTACACGGCGACGAAAGAATTACGTCGGAGAAGCTACGAACGAAGCTATACGACCCGCTCGACGCCCGTCGTCGGTCGGCCCTCGGCCCGTTGACGTCCCGCAGGTAGACGCGACGAGCGAGAGTCTAACATGGCGGAGAGAATTTCGTAAATCGCACGGCCAACTTATTCACTCGCGAGGAGCAACCGTCGCGAGGACGCTACACTTGCTGCTTGTGAAGCGATTTTGGTTAACTCTAATTAAATCGATTTATCGAACATTGTGTCTACCCCCCCCTCACGATCGAAATATCAAGACACGATTAAATTCGAAGTTAAGTACGACGTTAATACGACTGGGATAAACACGTCGCGACGTAGCACGTAGCTCCATTTAGGGTCTGCTCGTATCCTTTATACGCGTTCCGAAAACGACAGCAACTTGTTTCTGAAGACCGCACGAACACGACGCGTGACGCGAATCATAATGCCCGATCTACAATAGCTGTAGTAAGCCTCAAGATGTAAGAAATTGACCAATTACAGGCGAATGTGAGGAGAATAATCGACTGTGATTGGTCAATTTCTTACATCTTGAGGCTTACTACAGCTTACTACAGCTATTGTAGATCGGGCATAAGATTTTGGCGCGCAGTTTGTAACCTCAACTGCCGCGCCGGACACGATGAAAAAGATTAAGGCCCGGTCTACAATGGATGTCGTAAGTCGGAGTCGTAAGAAATTGACCAATCACAATCTATTATGCCCGATCTACAATAGCTGTAGTAAGCTGTAGTAAGCCTCAAGATGTAAGAAATTGACCAATCACAGTCGATTATTCTCCTCACATTCGCCTGTAATTGGTCAATTTCTTACAGCTTGAAGGCCTAAGCAGAATGGCTGTCTTGGCAGTGTTTTATGCCTTAAGTCTTTGTCTTATGTAACGCACAATACTGTGTTAATGTTTCCTGTCTTGTGTAGTTATACGTCGCGTATACTACACAAAACAGGAAACATTAACACAGTATTGTGCGTTACATAAGACAAAGACTTAAGGCATAAAACACTGCCCTAAGGTTATAAGACAGCCATTCTGTTTAGGCCCTGTTTAGGCATAATGCCCGATCTACAATAGCTGTAGTAAGCCTCAAGCTGTAAGAAATTGACCAATTACAGGCGAATGTGAGGAGAATAATCGACGGTGATTGGTCAATTTCTTACATCTTGAGGCTTACTACAGCTTACTACAGCTATTGTAGATCGGGCATTATTCTCCTTCCGGTCGAAGAATAATGAACTGTGATTGGTCAATTTCTTACGACTCCGACTTCCGACATCCATTGTAGACCGGGCCTAAAGGCCGGTTCTACAATCAGTCGTAAGTCGTATGTCGATCGGAGACGGATATGTCGAAACCGTCGGAACGCAGCCGATGGTTCAATGAGAGAAATTCGTTTTCGAAGAAGAAATTCTCTTATTGGCCCATCGGCTGCGTTCCAACATCCGACTCCGATATACGACTGATTGTAGGACCGTATGAATTCCGCGAAGCACACGTATCAGCTATAATCATTCGATATATCATAGTTTCTCGTAATCGGAATGGTCGGAGCCGGCGATTCGTGTATAATTTCCGCGATTCGAGAGCAACGACCGCAACGACGTCGGAACAGAACGGAACGGGTCATCGCGAGCGTCGCGGTAACATGTGTACGGGAGGTAAAGTGTCTAGGCACGGTGCGCGTTATTCGGTATGCCCACTCTACTCTCCCCCTACTCATGTTTAACGCGGCGCTCGCGACCCGCTCTGAAGGTGCGTGTCCACCTGCGAGTAAGAACTCTCGAGAGCAAAAAGAGAGAAAGAGAAAGAGACTCTCGAGAGTATCTCTCTCTCTCTCTTTCTTTTTGCTCTCGAGAGTTCTTACTCTCAGGTGGAGACGCACCATTACGTTATTGGTCTCGGATCGCATCGCGGAGTAATCAGGAGTAAAGGTGCCTTTTCATGCCGACGCTCGACCGGCTCGACGCTCATTTTCAGCGGAAAGAAGGTCGCATGACCACACGTGACGCCGGCGTCAATTGAAATTCATGAAAAGGAAAACAGCGTCAAAATTTCGGCGTCTTCGCGCTGCTTTGGCTTTGACGTTTAAAGCTGAGAAAATCCAGCTTTCTTTGCTGGATCGCGTGATTTCGCGATACGCTGAAACGAGCGTCCCATGAATTCGCACCTTTAATATACACGGATCGCGCCGGGTCTGGCGCGGCAGTTGAGATTACGAAAAACTGTGACGTATCGAATGTTTATTTAATACACGTATGTACTTCGCGGAATTTGTACGGATGCCGAGGTACATTGCATTCGATTACAGTCTTTCGAATAATTATAGTCTCGCTTTTCTCAACCGTCAATCTATAATTGACTCGCGTCGCGTTCGTGCGGTATTTAGAATAAAGTTGCCGTCGTTTTTCGAAACGCAGATAAATGCTGGCCGCATTTTCCGTTTCGCGCGTGATGCGTATCATTTATTTTTGTTGTTCAACGAATGTTAACCAAGGATAAATGATACGTTATGCGCATCATGCATGAAACGGAATGCACCCCGTAAGACATAACGGTAATAAGGTTTCGACCAATCGCGTTGCTTGATTCTTATGGCTACGAGCGGCCGAATTGAGCAACACGCGATTGGTCGAAATTTTATAACTGTTACGTTTTAGGAAAAGTGTCAATGTGGCCAGCATAAAGGATACGAGCGGGAGCGGGTTCTAAATCGAGTAACGCCGCGACGTGTTTAATTAACAGATTACAGTATCTATTAACGTCGTACGTATAATTCGTATTTAATCGTGTCTTGATATTTGGGGATTGTGAGGTATAGGTATGGACACAATGTTCATAAATCGATGATTTAATTGAACCTAACCCTGCTAACCAAAGTCGCCTCACAAAGCAGCAAGTGTAGCGTCGTCGCGGGTCGCGGCGGTTGCTCCTGGCGAGTGAAGTGAGCCGCGCGATTTACGAAATTCTCTCCGCCATCTTGGATTCAATCGTCGCGTCGCGTCTACCTGCGGGACATCACGGGCCGACGCGACGGGCCGGACGGGCGTCGAGCGGATCGTACAGCATTGTTCGCAGTTTCTCCGACGTAATTCTTTCGTCGCCGTGTAATTAAGTACGCGTCGCGTCGTGAGATTAATAGCGGGAGTGCCGTGCAAAGTGTAGAAAATAGCGCGCGATCATAAGCGACGATATTTTCGCGTATGAACGAGTGAAGCGAACGAGGGAACGAGTGCGCCGACGAAGATGCGACATCGGAGGAGGACCGAAAAGAGGAGGAGGGGGCCTGGACGGCATCGGGCGACGGCGGAGCGACCGTGGGGTGAGTAACTGGTATATTTCGTTTATTATTTGCTGTCCCGTGACGAATTCCGCGTCTTTCTCAAGCGCGACTCGATTCACGACTCGATTCGTTAATGATACTCGAATTATTATTCGTACAATGTACCGTACGAGGTGTAACTCGAAATTTCGCCTGAGTTCGATCTCCTGCACGGTGCAAAAAGAAATATATATTACGTCTTACTTGCACGATTTTTTCGTGGATTAATTACGCGAACGAATTAATGCGGAAATATGTGGCCGCTTGCGGTGGCCGCGATTGTTTCTTTGCATTATAGCATTTTGAAATCAGATCTGTTGAAATGACGTTTTAAAAATTTAACGGGCGCGATAATTATTTATTTCAAGTATCAATTTTGTCTTGGACGGATTTGCTTTAATGTGAAAATGTTTCTATATGTTACAGATCGACGCGGTGTTATCTACAACTCCGCTGTTGCGCATCGGCCGGTGAGTAATTTTTTAATTTCAATGTCGAGGCAATGGATTTGTAAAAATCATATTATAAATGTGAATAAAATATATATGTATGAGAAATGAGATATTATAAAAAAGAAAAATTAAGGCTTAATATATAAAGGCAATAAGAGCCAGGCGAGTCGTTAGTCGATACATAAAAATTAATTAACGAGAACGAACGTTTCGACCCTATTTTGGGGTCCTCCTCAGCGCATTATAAAGTGATTCAACATACAAATTCGTCGTTACGATGCATGTATGTTGAATCACTTTATAACGCGCTGAGGAGGACCCCAAAATAGGGTCGAAACGTTCGCCTCGTTAATTAATTTTTATGTATTGGATAACAAATTTTAGCGACTAACGACTCGCCTGGCTCTTATTGCCTTTATTAAGCCTTAATATAGACTTAGTTATTTATAAAAAAGAGTTACGAATAGTCTTTTCTTAACAATTACTAGACATTGTATGTCATTGTCGAAATTTTTATTTCAAATGATAATTAACGTAACGGTAAACTTAATCTCATGACATTTTCCTGAATATATTATTTATTGTTACAGTTATTACACATAAAAATTAAAATATTAAAGATTAAGAATATATAAATATATTGCGAATGAACCAATATATTGCCTTATAATCTATTGCCTCGAAATGGATAGGCTTTGAAATGAATAGACTCCAGAGCCTATAGAAAATATTCTTATAATTTATATAAATAGAAGTGGGGGTAGGCATATCGAGCACACCTCCATCCGCCCCATCATTCATGTTGCCGAGAAGTCGTGGCCTTATCCCGGCATCAAGACCTGTTCGTTTTAGCTGAACTTCTTGTACGGATCATCTTTTCTCTTTTTCTCTCCAACGTGAAAAGAAAAGAAGGAAAAATGAACTGTGCAAGAAGTTCAGCTAAAACGAACAAGCCTAATGTCTCGATGCTCCCGTCTTTTCGCGTGCTTTCGGCCTTACGACCGCGGTCGCATCGCGACGTGTAATTGCGTCTGACGTTATTTCCGCTACCACTTGCGACCCGAGAGATTGTGGAGCGAATCCCAGATGCGCCCAAAATATTCCAATTTTCGGAGGATGCCCCGTCGCGACGCTGCGCGGTGAAATTCGAATAATTGAATAGTCGAAACGCTAATTCGGATGCAGCGAATCGGAAGGGTCTACTTCGGGTATCAACGTCTCGCAACTGGGTCTCGGTGGAGTTAGGTGTGTTTAGATCCGTTTAATTATAGGATCTGTATAGCTCGTACTTTCAAACCCTCACGAAGACTTGAAAGTATTCTTGCGGTTTGTGCATCTTCAGCCTATCTGCTTCATTTCGTATTTGTATCGGCGCGATGGTTTTCCTTTACGTGTAACATTCTCCCACACAGCACCATGTCCAAAATCGGGACATATAAGACGTCTTTTAGTAAAACGCTTAAAATATGTCTAAAAGACGTCTTTTAGACGTCTTATATGTCCCGCTTTTGAACAAGTGTGCTGTATGGGCTGTTTTTTTTTATAGTGATCGAACGTATAGCACGCGCTGGGTGTAGATCTATAGTGTTTAAAAATGTATGTAAATCTACAAAAAGCACCCTTGAGAAACTCCGCGTTGACCGATACGCTCACTCACAAGGGCTAATTAGGTAGAATTATATGTGCAGACATAGCTGGCGAACCGCTAGTCCATACCCTTGCAGATCGATATGAATGGACGCAATTACGTTCGAACAGAATTAGCATTCAATTGATCTAATGAATAATACAGAATCTCTACAGAATCCAGCTGATACTTTGTAATATGTCGTATATTCGAAGTCCAATATGATATTCGAAATATTTTAATCCGAGTAAATATACCAATATTTTTTCGCGTAAGTTTTATGTATATTTCTCGAAATATTTTTACCAAAAGTGCTATACTTGAATTTATATAAAATATTTCCATTATACACATACAGAAATCTCGCTTTCTAAAAAAATAACATATCTAGTAATATAATAGAATTAAATTATATATAAGTTAATCTAATTGTTTTTTATTTATTGTAATTTATGAATCTTCAAGAGTAATCAGTTGCTAATTTAAAGTTATTTCGAAAGTAATAATAAATAAAGATATCTCGAGATAAAAGCAGCCAATACTTAACATTTTTAAAATAACTTGAAATAAAACTTGAGATTTGCCTTTAGCAAAATAAATATTTTCCTTTTCTCAGGAGTATAAATATAATTTTTCGCATTTTGGGAAACCTTGCAAAAGTATCCGTCGTAGAATTCAATCGCTTGGCCACGATGGCGTTTTCACGATTCTATAAAGTAAACGTTTCAACATTTTATGCCGTTCCAACGGAATGTCGAACTTTTGTTTTTACTGACTTGCACCATGCTGTTCCACCCAGCGCGAGAACACGGCGCTCATATACACGGTCTATAAAATATTAAAATCCCTTCGACCTGCGAAATATGCAATTCAGCATGGCCACGCCGCTCAAGATTATAAATAATAATAAATAGCGCTATTACGCACCTTCGTGAGATGGATCGAGCAGTCGAAGCCACGAGTCACCTGTGCATCAACGTCTCCACATCAGCTCTCTTGTCGTTTCAACTGCTTCAATTTACGGCTGGAAGTCCAATTTGCCGGGTAGACTCTAAACGCATAGGCGTTTCAAGTATCTCGCGTGTTTGGCAACCCTTCGACATTGCTGTTATTGAAATTACAAGGCCGGTGAAACGTTAAACGTATACACTTCGCAATAAGGTAGTTACGAGTTCAAGTCCATCTGGCAGCGAGTGAACGACTGACTCGCCGTAGCGTGAATTACGGCTTATATAACGGCGAATGTTAAGGCCGAGCTTATAGCTCCTATCGATTTCTTAAAGAATGGAAAATGGTTACTGACGTTGACAACCGGTCGGGTGTCAAGGTGCAAACCAAAGCGAGGCAACTTCCGCGCGGTAGCATGACCTATACCTAAGTCGCTTAAAAGCACGGGAAGAATAAAGCTATAGGTTCACAGTAAAAGGGCACGTCTCTGCAGTGAAGCATCGTGTCAGCAGTGTCAGCACCCATTTATCGCGCCGCACTGTATTTCATCTACAAAACGTGCCCATGCACCCTCTCGCCCCACCCACCCCCTCCCTGCCCGTCGCCCGACGGAGCAAGTCTACCGACGACATCGGTTGTATCTCTAAACGAATATAGACAGCGGGCGACTGGATTAATGTACAAAGGTCTAAAGGAGAGACAAACGAGAGGGCGTAAAAAAGAAAATCTGTATGTAATATATTACGGTGAATTATACAGAGAAATGGTAATTGTGTGTGTGTGTGTGTGTGTGTGTGTGTGGAACATTAAATTCACTCCGTAGCCCAAAATCAAAGAGAAGACACGATAAACATGAAGATCTTCGAGTCTTTCATTTCTGACATATAGCGCCTTTGTTCTTTACATCGTTGCTTTATTTTATTTTATCTCTCCCTCGACAGAAGAGCGAATTCAATTCAATGCGATTTGTTGGAAAATCAATCGGTACGTGCCACGTCTGACGCGCCTGCTCCTGTTTCCTCTCAGTTTTGTGTTTAACTTTTGTTATATACAAAAGTAAGTTCGGCCGAGGAGAGATCAGGCTTTTCTCTCGCCGACGCGACGTGCCGACGTCCCGCCGGAAGTAAACGGACACCTCATTTTAACGCCTCTGTCTACTTAAGGAGGCTCTTACCCGGCTGCTCTAATCAATGTAGCAACCGAAAAATTATCATTAATAATTGGTTATAAAATTATCGGAAAATTAAATAAAAAAATAAATAATGATTTTTACATAGTGTAAGAGTAAGTTATATGTTCTATTAGTGTAAATATTAAAATTTATACAATAAGTCAGTTGACTACGTCAGTGCTAAAGAGCAGAACATGCGCGTGTCACAACGTCGTCTGTAGCAGTCTGCAGCTAAGTGAGGTGTAGCCGTGTAGCGTTGTAGCGAATGATGCGATGAAGAGATGGAGCCAAAAGAAAGATATAACGTGAGAATGCTGAGAGGGAAAATGAAAGGAAAATTCGCGAAAATAAAGGTTGTCAATGCGCGAGAGAATAATTATGCCGCTACCATACAGCGCAGAGAAAAGACATGTGCAAGTGAGGTTAGAAACTTCGCGCTATTTTGACACTCGGAAGATCATTCGCCTAACCTGTCGTACGTCATATTAAAACTACAATATCTTTTATAACTCATCGTCAACACCAAGTTTTCTTCTTATCATTAGAAAGATTATTATTTTAACTACAATTCCTTAGTTTTTTGTTTACCTGGCTCGCAAACTTGCCAAGAAAATACATCACTTCCGGTAAAAATTTTAGTGTTTACCATATGCCCTGTGTTAAAAATGCGAATTTCAATACTGATATTTTTACAGTTTTTATCGTCAACCTATGCTCAAGTTTTGGGCATCGGTCCGTTGTGGTTCACTTTACAACATATATTAATTTCATAAAGATCTGTCATATTATGATCGAGGTAAGAGCCTCCTTAAAGCCCCGCGCCGCTTTTACGCGTAACGCCGCCGCATTACGACCTTATCGATTTTCTTTCAACCGGGATTAACTCGCGGCTGTCATTTAGTCGCAACGGCTGCGTAAAAATAGCATCGGATTATTAATTAGCGCCGGCCCGACGTCTAATAAACCGCGATAACCCACATTCGCCCGCGGGAAACAAGAGAATCTAGGGTTCCGTTATCCTTTCTGCTCTAAATACTCGTGTCGTGTTGCACGGCCGCTCTTCTTCCACGCGCGTCCCGATTATTTTTCTCACTTAATGATTTCTCCTCCCGACCCGTCGCGTCGGCCGGAATGATTTAATCGTTTCATGCACCCACACACGCGGTACTCATTGATGCCGCGGACCCGGCGAGATAGCGCAACGCTCGTTAAATGAAAGATCACGTTATTTTGCCGCTTCATAAGGGAAAAGACGTATTTATGCCTTCGTTCTAAACGCGGCCGAAGGGAATCGCGCGCCGTGCAAAGTGTAACGACTAACGAGCTTACGCTATCTCTGAAACTGCATGGGAAAAAAAAGGAATCCTCTCGGATCATCGCGTTTGACAAAAAATGTAAAAGGTCGCGTGCACGCAGGTGTACGTGTCAGCTGTAACGATCAAATAGCTAAACCGATTAAGACAACCCGCCGTATCCATACCAATTTGAGTTGATGATAAAAACGTTCGCTCTTCCGTAAAAAAAATTGCGACGGACGAGCTGGTTCAATCTTGTTACGAAAAATTTTTTCCTCAGCAAAGGATAATCTAACATAATCCCTAACATAAATAATACGGTCTTCGGAAAAAGGAATAATTCAAAATGCGCAGTCGAAATATTGTTTCTAATGCGCTAAAGAGCGCATCAGAACGCAATCCATTGAATTTTCCAATAGACCGAGAGAGATTTCGGAGTTTAAGATCTTTATTAATAAATGAGAGAAATGATGAATTTCAGTGTCATGTGCAGGTGCCAACATCGATATCAATATCAATATCAATATCAATATTAAGCTGCCACTTATATAACAGCAAAAGTTATACCAGATCCACAGCGTACACTTGATTCATTTTTCACCGAAATTGCATTTAACACGAGTGCGCGCCGTTAAGCCCTTGACGCGACAATATACCGTGATCAAATAAATGCGATCGCTTTTTTACTGAGTCTGTTTCGTCAAAAGAAAATTAAATTGCTTTTCATTAAGTACTTTATAAATGAAAACGTGATTTAATAAAACTTAGAAGTTCCGAAGTTTTTCCTCAGGAGTGTTCCGCAGGATTGATTCAAAATATTCCTCATGTTGCGCCGTATCGCCAATTACCAAACATTCCCGCGCATCCCTAGCGGCACCGGTTGCGCTCGTACACTCACATACACACAGCATGCGACAAGTATATATATATATATATATATATATATATATATATATATACATAGTTATGTATTCGGTTTATGCCACTGTGGTATTGTATAGCATGACTAATTATACTTCAGCCCGCGGCGGATCTCGTTGCGCGGCTTCACGAGAGGCGGAAAGCACCCTATTAAATCTCGAGCTTCGGCCACCCCACTCGCGCGCAGGGAAGAAAACCGCGAGACGTCAATACGAGTGTGCAAGGCGTGAGGAAGGGGCGGTTGTGCACTCTAATCCTCGATTTTCCTACTTTGTTTCATGTCCGCTTCTTCCTCTCTCTCTCTCTCTCTCTCTCTCTCTCTCTCTCTCTCTTCCTCCCTAAAGGTTTAGTCTACCGTTGTCTCCTTAAAAGCTGCGCGTGCGTTTAATTTTATAGTCTTTCTCGACAGGGTACATTTGACGAATAAAAAAACTCGGAAAATTTCTAAAGATAATATTGTAAGTGCATTACTATTTTCCAATCAATCTAGATTTTCTTGAAGAACGATACTTCGAATTAGCCAGTGAGATACTGTTTGTACCGCATTTAATTACTGCAATAAGTAATAAAGATTATTACAGATGCAATTCTTAACTTGCGAGGCTAAGGAGGCGAGCTAGGGAAGACATAGGACACACGCAAAATTAGAACGCCATCAGAGAGTTACGCTTTGAATCTTTAAGTATTTATTTAAACAAATCCCAACATTCCAAACATTGATAGTTGTATATTACGTATGAGTGTGTCTTTTGTATCTGTGCGCTTTCTATAGACACAAGATAGATTGTGGCAGAGAGAGCCTGTCAATTTGCCCTCGGCTATCTATGTTATGTCCATAGTGTTCTTCTTTTCATTAATTCTGTATGTATATCCACAGTCGTGCACAAGTAGCGCCATTTCTTTCATCTGCGGATCCTTTAATTAAATCGCGGTCGATTCTTTCTTACAAAAAAATCTTAATTAAATTTTCGAATTCTTTTTGTAATTTTTAAAATATGCTGAAGAGTAAAATTTTCCGCATTACGCTTTTGCAAATTAGCATCTCGTTTAACAAAAAATCACTCATTATCGATCGTTTTTAACTCAAGAATGATTTAACTCCCTATAACATTATTTGCTCGTGAAAAAAAATTGCACAACCGGTAAATGGAAAACATTGAGATCGCGGGATATTAATTTAAAAATATTCATTTATAAGAGAACGATATGTAACTCGGAATTCATAATAACAATAATATAGAGACAGAGAAAACTTGTATATGTATATGTATATTTTTATTGAGCATGAAAATTCGCGCAATGATGTAGAGGTGAAGTGATAAAATAACACTTTAAAAAATATGTAGATGCGTATATAACTTCCCAATTACATGCCATTATAAAGAGTTAAATTCCCAATATTCCTGTCAAAAAAAGAAGCTGGTTTTTAATTGACTGAAGAATCTGCAGACGAAAGAAACGGTGACAGTAAAGAGCTCTCACGGGGCTCAATCTTAGTCGCGCAAATGACAATAAGCCCCCTCCCAGTTAATTACCATGCAAATGAAGCTAACTTGACGATCGTATCCAAATTCGACGAACGACTGTTTATTACCCCAGCGTTTCGCGGATCGATCAAACAGCTCCCCGATTTTGTATAACGCGATATACCTCCCCAATTCCCCCATGTTTGGCGATATATCTTAACATCGGCAGCATCCTGCCGGTAAATGATATAACACACGCGAGTGCAATCGAATCAATTATGGCAAGTTTCCCCGTGACTAGGTTAATTAGGAATTAGGTTACTTACGGTGGCCCCTCGCGCGGTTTCTCTTCCTCATTTACTCGAAGTCTTACGATCGTAGGGGTGCTTTACGACGACAGCGCTCGCCCGTCTCTTTACTCTGACACTCTTGCGACAGACTTGTTTCTTGGGGCTGTCAAGTCAAGATTCAATTCTTGCCGTCTTTCCAATTACATGTCGTCGAAGAGCGTTGTGTGACGAGACGAACCAAGATCAAAACTTGCCTAGCCTCCAAAGAGTTTGTATATATATATATATATATTACATTACATATTACATATAAAATGTCCGACTTATACTTCAATAACAATTTCTTCGGGGAATTTTGCAACGATATCTAATTTTTCATTCTTAAAGTATATCTCATAGACTTGGTAAATTTTGATCCTAAACGCCTCCGTAAAACATGTTAATATAATACATTTTGGTGCCATCTTAGGTCATTTTATAATAAACAGTTTTAATCATTGGTGTAATAAATAGCTCCTGTCGACAGTATTGAACAGATCCGACCAAGTTTAAAGTATTAATCGTATATTAGTAGCCGATCGATACGTCTTAGCACCCCGAAGGAAAATATACAAATTAAAATGGACCCAAATACACTTTTCACTTTCCAACTACCATATTTCCAATATTGCATGAAAATTTATAATATACAGGTGACTCTCAACGATTTCCAACAAAGAGAGACCGCAAAAACAGGCCAAAAATAGCCTCTTTTTTCACCCTTGAATTTAGATTTCTACTTGGTACTAAATGATAGTCTATAATGAGTCATGAATCCTCAGAAAATTTCAGATATTGAGCTGGCTTTTTATTTTCAAGATATGGAGGGTCAAAGTTGTTGATTTCACCAACTTGCGTATTCGCTGTTTTAAAACGTTGAAATGGAAACTTACATAATAATAGGTTCAAAAAACGTATTCGTTTGCTGTTATGTGATTATTTATAGGTATACGCGAATATACGTTGGTATAAATGTGAAAAAGATATACGGTTACATTAATTTGTGCACTCATTCGGAACATTTATACTAACATATATTCACGTATACCTGTAAATAATCACATAACAGCGAACGAATACGTTTTTTGAACCTATTATTAATATTATTAAATTTCCATTTCAACGTTTTTTAAAACAATGAATACGCAAATTTGTGAAATCAAAAACTTTAACCCTCCATATCCTGAAAATAAAAAGCCGGCTCAATCTGAAACTTTCTGAGGATTCATGACTCATTATAGACTATCATTTAGTACCAAGTAGAAATCTACATTCAAGGGTGAAAAAAAAGGCTATTTTTGCGGTCACTTTTTCAACTTGTATGAAATTCCGTCATTACTATCAAGGGGCTGAATGCAAATAGTAATTACAAATTAAAAAAAAAAAAAAAAAGAATAGATGAAAGCGAATAAATGAAAGAAAATAAAGACGTAATAGAAATAGCTTTAACCGACGGAATCAAGTTGATGTACCACCAATGTAATTTATGGCGTTTATGCGTGGATCATTTCCAATTGGTCGAACATATAGGGACTCTTATTTAAACACTTTTCTTTTATAGCGGCCATAAAAAAGTTAGTAGCAAATTTATAACTTTCTGAAACAACGCAACTTTACTCCCCTCCCTCCGAGGTGACTATTAAAGTCAAAGAAAACTCATAACACGATACTTTCTGACAAATGTTATACATCGTAAAGATGTCTCGAGTGAATAACGCAGTCCCCTTCAATGAAACGCTAAAACTTCGCGTATCGAATTCTTTCCGAAAATTTCACGTTACACACAACAACAACTTTTAAATTAAATACCGGAGAATCACCTGTATCCTCTTAAGTACTCCCCGTTGCCGTTAAACCGTTTAGCCCTATCTCGTGTCAAACATGTTCTAATTCCTTACACGCAGTTGCACACACACGCCCAATTACTACTAACGAAAGCCAGCATCTTACAGAGTTCCCCTTTTACCACTCTTTCTCCACATCCCTTCCTTCTTTTTACCCTTTTCTTTTCATTCTTTCCATCCCTCTCGTCCATGTCTCACGCACGTTCTCTCGCACGAACACACATATCAGTAAGCTAGTCGTTCTCGTCGTCTTATGAACCTAGAAGTCGAAGCCCAAGACTACCAATTCCTCGATTAATTCCATTTAGTGTTGCGGCAAGATTCGGGGCTGAGTTAGCCCGAGCACCATGACGGACACCGTGTATGCCTGCCACGAAGATGTCTTTTGCATTCTTTTTATTCCTGAGATTACGTCAATCCCCCCGTTTATGCGACACCGCGTGTCGCGCAACGACCGCCGGATCGGACCCGGCTGAAGAGTCAGTGAAGCCGACCAAGGGTCGGCCGATCCGGTGAATTTCAAACGCCAGACGTTGTCGTCCCTAATGGACGGACGAAGATTCACGTTCTCGGGTACAAAGGGACCACTACGAACCTCCTGTGTGTTCTCTTACGTGTTTACGTGCCCGTTTGCGCGTTCATCAAATTGCGTTACACGAACGTGGATCGCGAACCGATAGGCTCGGTAAGAAAATCCCTCGAAATAAAGCACACTTTCAAACGCTGCTGATCTGCACGTGGGGACACACACGGCACTGTACAACTCCGTTCGGAGCGAGTAAAAATTATGTTTCACTTTCTTCAGTCGCGAAAAAGCTACGCACACATCGGCATCCATTCCTGACGAGGATCACTCGGAGATACAAGGATCGTAAGATTGAACGCGTTTCTGTAGTAGTAGACTTTAGCAGTCACGTAATAAGTTGTAGGAGCAAGATTTCGAGAAGAGAATTTATTAACACGGCCGGCGAACGTTCACCTTCGCTTTAACGCGAAAGTGATCGCGCTCTCATCTCATACGAGTTAACCGACGCTGACGAACACGCGAGCGCGAGAATGTGCCATTACTGCTATTTATTCTCAAACGGTAATACAGGGAAATAATAATTTCGTGAGAGGAACGAAAATCGCTTCGACAGTGACTGAGAAGAGCGAGGCTACTCGCGCCTCGGTAAATGTATCCCCGATAATAATCAAGAGTTCAAAGGCGCCCCTCGCCTACACTTGTTCTCGATCGGCGCTCCGTCCTCTCGTCGCGCGCTCGTTCACGGCGAGAACCGCTTCTTCCAACATCAAAAATCTCGAAAAACCGATATCTTTCGCACCCTATCACACGGAGATCTCTTGAATCTGCACGCGCTTCTTCGCGCTACCGGGTGTCCCGGGCTGCCGTAGAATCCCGGGGCACGTGAGACCGACGTTCGGCGCCGGGGCCTTGGGCGGGGGCGGCGGTGCCGGCAGTTCCTCGTTCTCGTCCTCGCTGTCGTGGTGAAGGTCGCTGATGTCGTTAACCTCGTCCATCTGGGCGATAGTGGCGTCGACGCAGGGCGACGGCGTGCGGGTCCGCTGGATGCACGGGCTCTTGCTGTAGGACGGCGGTTCCAGAATCCGCTTGCCGCCGCCGGGCGGCGGAGAGCATTGGAACTCCTGCAGCTGCAGCTCGAGCTCCTGCACGAGCTTCGCCTTGTGCGGCGGCAGCATCGACGACGGCGAGTCCATCAGGGTCATGGAAGGCGGCAGTCGCTGCTTGCCTGAACCCGAGGTGTCAATACCGGAGCAGCCGGCCTCCAGAAACTCCTCTTTCTTCTTGTTGCTGAAAGCGCCCGACAGACCGCCGCCGGTCGTGTTCCGGTCGCGCTGATGGTAGATCCCCGCGAAAATCAGGATGTTGAGCAGCAATAGGAACACGCCTACCGCGATGGTAACCGTGAGGGCCGTGGTGTAACTCTGGTAGTGGCTGGACGCGAGCTTGCGCAGAAGATTGTTGGGGCCCGGGCCCAGATTCGAGATCTGCAACGTTCGCGAGGTGGTGGGCGTGATGGTCGTCGCGACGGTCGCGTTCGGAGTACATTCCGTGGTCGACAGCGCGGTCAGTATCGAGGAGGGTTCCGTGGGAGATGGCATGGGTAACGGGGGCGCCGGTAGAGGTACGGCCGTGCTTTGCGGACGCACCGGGCCCTCGTAGAGGCCGGGGTTCTCCGCGAGATGATGGTGCCGCATGTTGATCTCGTAGCCCGGCCGGTGCAGCTGCGGCAGCAGATTCAGCCAGAGGGACATCTTGTGGCCTCTGTAATGCGAGCGCATCTCCGGGCTGTGAGCGGCCTCCAAGTACAGCTGATTTATGGAATCGTACGAGTCCCAGAACGGCGGGCTCGTCGTCAGGCCGTTATCCAGTGCCGTGGACAAGGGACTCACGCCATTCGGGTCCCTAAAACAACGAGCGAATCGCGATTCTTTCACAAGTGGACGGAAATCTGCGATTCACGTTGCGCTCTTATTTTATTGGATCGTTAATTGTTTAATATCAGGAAACACGAAATTAAATATTAATTTATGCCATCATTTTTCTCATCGGTAAAAATCCATTTAAAGACAATATGTAAATATATCTTTATTCTGGAGTTATTTTGAAGTTATTTTTACACCGAAAAATACATAAATAAGACGGGGGCAGTTTATCCATAGTTTATTTTTTTATATAATTGATTGTAGCAATATCATTGTTCATTTCAAATAATTAAATGAATATTGTTATAATTGTACAATATGCAGCAAATTGTTCGAAATGCTTTTGAAAATTGGAAGCTAAATTTCAATAAGGTCCGAAGCGATCTCATGCGTCTCTGTGTGCGATTGCGATAATTCACTAGAGGCAAAATTGTGTTGCAAAAATCCGTCGTGTCGATGACAGAGTAATCATCCAGATAGCCGCCGATTCGCAATTAGAGATGCCAAAATCACTTCGCGTCTTCGCCACTAACAAGTCTACTCTACTTCGAGATTGCGAGCTTTCGCTGAGCGCGTTAACGGCCTTTGCGGGAGTTTGATTCCAAAATCCTCTCGCAGCTGTAACTTTACCCTTACTACCACCGCCAACCTTTAGACTCCCCTCACGGAGAGTAATCGAAGTGTATGCGATGCTTAAGTTCCAAAGAACTTTGAACCGGGTGAATTAACGAGGAGGTTCACTTATCCGATTAACCCTCTCGCACCCATGCGCCAGTTATTTCACGTTGTAGCGTCGCCGATTAATGCCGATCGTATGTTTCACCCAAGACAGCGCGCTAGTTAAACAGTACAGTTAACTTCTCGCGATACTCTCGAAAATATTCGTCAATTAAGTTCGAAAAATGTGAAAGATCTGCAACGTACTCCTGTTTGTTGCGGGGTAAAATTTTAATTTTTGTTCTAAACTCGTTTTTAATGGACGTAGTCAAACATTAATTTTATCGCCGGGTGAAAGAGAAGCGGCAAAGACTTACCCGCGCCTCACAAAGTTAGCCAGGTAGTGTACGAGCAGTTTCGACAGATTCTCGTCGGCGGGGGTGTAGTCGGTAGAGACGGGCAGCGCGGACGTGACTTCGCCGCGCAGAAGAGGTATACCCAGGAGATACGGCACCTCCTCGCCCCTCTGGCTCGGTAGCTCGCCCGGCTGGAAGTGCAGGAAATAGCCGCGTCCCTCCGAGGCCGAATGCAGTAAGGCCAGTCTGAGGAGCGGGGCGGCGACTTGGCCGTCTCCGAGGAGAGATAAGAGACCCTCGCAGATCGCCACGGGACTCTGCTCGCCCCGCTCCCAGTCGGTGTACTCGTTCCGAAGAGTCGAATAGATTTCGTGCAAATGGTAACGATAGGTGTTACGGACGTAAGTGCGTAATATACGGTCCCTCCTCGTCTCGTTCAAGCCGTTCTGCAAATCGGCAAGAGTTTTCGTTGGGTTTTCACGACGCCGAAAGCGCAACAGTTCGTGAATTTATTGCAGTTTGTAAAATAATCTCCCGACGCCAATTCTGTATCGTCGAACATTTCGATGATCGCCGGATTACATGTACAAAATAATCGAATGACGTTTCCGCCGATACATCTACGTATGGATTATTAATTCGATCACGATCGTAAAGCAGACGCAGGCTATTATAGCGCGATGGCCAGTGGCCGTGACCATCGGAGAGTCAATAATATCCGGAATGATTGGCGAGCGCAGGCTTGTGATGCAATCATGTAAAGCTCGTCAATTTGTCAAACTATATTCAATCGATGTCAGTTACATATTATGCACGAAGTGGTCCGGTCATTAATCAGGGAATTACTTCCGCTTTAATATAAATTTCTTGATAAAATCGATATAAAAATAAAGGTATATCACCAATAATAGCAGCAGAGAAAAACAGATTAAAAAGTTTGAAGCCTTTTTATTCTTTTAACGAAGACATTACGAAGCACGGAATTGTCCGAAGTCCCGTTTTTAAAAGAACCGAAAGATCAAGAACAAAAAAGAATACGGTATAATTAATGTATCCCGCATTTCTTCATTCTTTTAACAGAGACGTTATGAAATATGTATTGTAATACCGGGATTTTTTTAAAGAACCGAAAGATTAAGAACAAAAAGAATATACGATATATGTAATTAATATATTTCTTTATGTATATTTTATTCTCGGGTCACCACACGAATCCCACTTACCTGTAAATCTTCCTCGGTGAGATTCACCCAAGCTTCCTCGGACGTCAAACCAAAGAGTAAATCACGGTCGCCGAAGTCCGCGAATTCAGCGCCGGGCCCGGGCACGATTGGCATTAGTCCCGAAGAAGAGGCAGTGGGCTGGAAATTCTGAACAAACGAATTTTCCTTTTTGTGTTTAGAAATAATCACGCGTATTAAAGATTCACACTTTAATTCTCAATCTTCTCTATTTGCTCTCGCTTTCCTATCATTGTTAGATAAATCTCTGTCACTCAGGCACATCCCTCTGCGCACGTAAACGTATAGCTTGTAATTTCTATTTAACGTCGCATAAATTGAGCCGCCCCGTACATTTTACAGCGGAGACGGCACAAGGAGAGACTTGACTGCTTTGTATAATAAATCGCAGCGACGATCGTACATGCACGTTTGTTCATCCTCTCCCGAATTCCCCGTTTAATGTCTCGCGATATCGCGCGGAGCGCGATCAACCAGAGACTCTATCAACGAATGAGTTAATGGAGCATGCACGAAGTAGCTATTACGATTCTCGGATCCGTCATCCGTCAGTCGGCCGCCCGTTCAATTAGCAGATTCATCGTTTACCTGTCGTCTCGTTCGCTCCTGCGCAAAATCAATATATACGCCGGTCGTCCGTCGGTATTGGGTTAATATCCGTGCGCAATTATACAACATTCGCGAATTCCGTAATCGCTCGGATGAAACGCGTGTCGCGGCCCCATGTTTATTTAACATCCGGCCGTTATATTTATTTACAACGCGGTGGATATTTCACGCGTAATCTACGTTTAAACGGCGGACACGGGACAGCACGCGCATATACTCCGCGAGAAAGCTGTGGAGAATGTAAATGCAAATTTTATGAAAAATGGTTCAAACGTCAAAAACGAAGCCGAACCGCTACGCGTCGGACGTCCTCAAAAAACAACAGATAACAAACGTGTCATTTACAAAACCGTTAAAAAGTGCCAACGTAATATTTATAATAGTTTTTGCCAAGACCTTCCGCAACTTTAATCTCCGGTTTAAGTAGATCTCTCTCTCTCCGTCTGTCTCTCTATAAAATCCAAGTCCGAGGAACGGACAAACACAATCGATTAAACCGCAATTAAGATTAATTAATGCCGTATTACAGTTAACGGCGCAGTAAAACCGAATAAGCAATCGGGCAGACCGGATCGTAAAGCAGGTGGAAACGGCGCGTTACCGTTCTTCAGCACCGAGATTATCGATTATCGGGGGCGAATCGTCTCACCTGATTGACTGTCGGTGGCAGAACAGCCCCGTCAACGAAGGGCGCAAATCCGGAAGTGAATCTTGGCGGATCCAGCTGCACCGCCAGTAGCTCCTCCACGCTCTTCAAACGAAGGCACGGTGCGATATCGTCGGCCTCGACGTCACCGGTACATCCTATCTGCTCGGCGACGCGGCGCTTCACCGCCAGCGGATCTCGTTGCACCGCCCACGACGAGAGGGCCGAACCGCCGAGCAGAATCACCCTTCCGATCAGCGCTGGAATATCCGTTGGAAAAAACTCCCTTGCTATAATTGCAATACGGCTAATAAAATGCGAGGAATGTCCGATAAATCTTTAATTATTCCACGGCATAGTAATACGTTATTGACGTTTTATTATTCGAAAATCCGATATCCTCGTAAACAGAAAATCATCCTCTTATTATTTCGCTTGTTATTGTCTAAAAGCTTTTTTTTCTCGTTTGAATTTTATTTAAGTCCTTCTTACTGGGAAGCTTATGGACGCCCTATTACACTGAGACCATCGATAAATCAGCACGTTTCTCTATGGACGGTTATACCGATATCAATCAGCGTTAGACGTGATTAAATCAATCATCTTCCTTCGTAAGCCGGACTATAATGCAAGAGCTCTGCAGCTTATAATCAGTGTAATTCCATCTATCACACAAATAAGCGAAAAGAACGTTATCAATGTTTTCTCAGGAGCATAAAAAAAAAAAAAAATAACGCGGCAAATAAAACGCCTATAAAAAACCGGCAAAGAAATAAAACGGAACGTGTGGACATTGTCAAAAAAAGGAAACGTAAACAAATTCGTGGCGCTTTTCCATCGGCTCCTATACAAAACGGACACGTCAGCGGTAAATCCGACCGACGCGACGACACGTTAACCAGGTGCGGGTTGACCGACAAACTTGGGGCGCAACCGATCGGCCGCAAGCCGCGAAACGATTAAACCGCCTTACCTTTCGCCATAGGGGAGACGGCTAAAAAATTGGCGAGAGCCGCCCCGGTGCCGTGGCCCAGCAACGCCAGTCGCTCAGGATCGCCGCCGAAAGCCCCGAGATTTTCGCGCAGCCAATGGAGCCCCGCCACCAGATCCATCAATCCGTAATTGCCCTGCGCGCTCCCTTTCGATCCGGTCTTCAGGAAGCCTGCCGTTTCAACGTGCAACGAATTAGGAAGCCGGCTCATTTACGCCCGGCCGAACGGATCGGCGAGGACGGTTCGAATATTCGACGCCGTTAATTCCCTAAGAGCTTCCACGGAAGCACGAGCGGAATTGCGCGTCGAGCTTCGTAACACTGTACTTTTGTTATTTCGAGGACGAGAAGCGGAAGTTGTCGCCGGGAAGGAGAGAACTTATCTAGAAAATCCATTCAGACATTTCCGGGAGCACGATTCTACTCCCTGTCTCAAGGAGGCTTATCTTCCTCAGCTTCTCTCTCACTGCGCCTCATCGTTCTTCTTACGCGCAAACCGGACGATCAAAACTCTGTTATGTTAATCGTAAAGTTTTGCTAAACTCGAGTACGCTCACTTTTAGTACCTGTTTTAGCAGAAAGGATCGTCAGAGTTAATTAATTATCGCTAAGTTAATAATCGTTGCGGGGGAAAGTCGAGATTCCCACACGCGTGCGTGTGCAAACGTAGCTATTGTTAGCGGCGAGGGAACGGCTGAACTCGAAGAATAAACCGGATTAAAATTAAATATTTGCTCGTCGGCACTCAATCCCGCCCGCTTCAATTTACTGTGCACCGACTCACCTACGGGCTTGTCACTTTGCCTCTCCATCTGCCTGCGAGGGGAGTTTTCCATTTCAATCCGATTCGCCTTTTAATCACATTCACATATCTGCCGCGCGGCATTTGTGCCAACTTCTAATTACGCTCGTATTTAGCACGGAAAAATATCATAGAGTAATGACTCCGTACGAGTGATATGGAATAAATGTTTTGCTACTATTCATATAAAAAAATATTTCTTTCGCGCAAAAATACGAGGACAAATATTTCGCAATAATTATCATGTATCTGTTCATTATTTTTACTCTCATCTGTCGAGGTTTGTTCCGCAGAGAATGCGCGGCAATCTGCGAAACGCTGCGCGCTACGCGGTGAAAAATACATTTAATATTAACGTGATGATCCGATCGGAAATTTATTTATGTCGAATTTATTTATGTAGTAAGCGACGTGAAAACCATAAATGGCGCGAAACCCAGTGAAAGAACACGAGTAATAAGTGAGGTAACAAGAAAAAAGACGGAAGAAAATCAAATCGGCCGCGACCATGCGGTATTGGATAACGCCGCAGGCATTGTTTCGTTTCAACAATGAACAAAACGCATGCGGAACTGCAGCATACCGACAAAGAGAAGCGCGAAACCAGCCCCCGGTATGGTGAAAATACGGCGTATCGATATCGAAAATTGTTCCGCTGACTGCCCCGGGGCTTCTTTCATGAATGGAGGATACGGTGTTGTAAACACGCTTGCATACCCGCCGAATAATACGTTGTTTATCGTTTTATCCGCGATTAGGTGCACTCGAACCTTTAAACATCGCCGCTGCAAATAGCGCGGAAAAATATACATACAGATTACACCATTGTGGGTGCGTTTGCGATAATAAAGCGTGACGTGAAAACCATGGAATCGCCGTTATGGAAGGCATAACACATTTTGAATTAACGTGAAATTACAGCCTCGTCTTTGTCAGCGTGGGCAAGAGAGGCATTTTATTGAATTAACTAAATAAAAATTGAGATTTATTTCCGGAAACAACATATAAAATCGCAGAGCAAAACGGGATCCGTTTCCGGTTTCCGACTCCTCGCGTTACGCGAATATCGATTCCACTTCACGCAGCCGTTCCCCGCAGTACTCCTACTTAAATTATGCTCACGATATTTAGCGGATGCTCAAAAGCCGGTCGTACGACAAACGAGCGCGCGAAAATCCATTCGCGCGAAAACACCCTTAGCCTTACGCGTGTCCCCTTCTTCGTCTTCATTAAACTCCCTTTGTTTCTTCCCCCTTTTGTTCGTTTTTAATTTTGGCACACGCACACGCGACTATCCCCCCCCCCCCTCGCTGTATCTCTCTCGCGCGTGCGCGCGAAAACGCATCCTGCATCTTGCATTTTCCTCTTGTTACCTATATATCCGAGAGTTGACGTCGTGTTTTTAAAGAGTCCGAACTATCGCAAAAGTAACAACCCCCCGGAGGAGAATTTCCATGTATAACTGCACGGAAAGTAATCTGGTAAGATCTCGACAAACTTTTCCTCCAAGCTGCCACGAATAATGAGATCATTCCGTTAACTCCGTCGAAAGAACAAAAGAGCTAGTCGCGCTGTGTAATAAACAAAGCGTGGTAAGCTCGGCGCATTTTATAACGCGGAAACTTTCTATCAGGTCTCGCGTACGAAATAATAATGCGAATGCCCGATTATTGCATTGTCCGTCGTTGTTATGCCCGAGACAATAATTTCTTGCCACACAACGTGCCATTTATTACGTATTAATCGAAGTGTCAAATCGTCAGTTATCGATAAATGCTCGTTACCCAAAAAAATAATTGTTTCAATCGTACGATTCTTTGCAGCGGAACACGTTTCGTTCTATGTCAGTTTTAAATTATTTTATTCCATTGTTGTTATTACCGCCGGCTCAGAAATACATTTTTAAAAATGACGCATAAGAGAAAATTTCTTTTCTTTTCTTTTTTATTTTGAGACAAAGCGACGAGCAATGAATTTTTTAAAAGATGCGCGGTGCTTCGTTTTCTCGCAAATGATTACGGACATACGCGAACGTAATCGAATAAAATAATCGCAAACGATTGCAAGGCGTGTCCTGCGTTCCGATAAGGCCGAGACGGTCTGTTTTATTGAATAAATATAGCCAGCTTACCAAGCACGCCAAGACGAAAATTGATGGAGACGACAATAAGGCGTCCGTGAGCGGCTAGGGCGGTTCCGTCAAATGAATTCCCGGCGCCCCACGAATAGGAATCGCCATGAATAAGGAGGAGAGCCGGCAGCGAGTCCGCAATACTACCTGCAACATTAGAGGACATTCTACCACGATATCTCTCTGCAAACACGAAGTACGATGCGCGAATAAATACAATACAAATACAAGAGGGAGTATATAGAATACGCGAGAGTATATGACCGAATACGTAGAAGAATTTCGAGTATACAGAGTGCTTTAAAAGTGTATTAACACTTATATGGAAGTAATTTTTTTTTAGAGAAACAGTACTGATAACACAAGATCTATATTGCAATAACAAATATATTTTGTCTTCAGATAGTCTCCACTCGTTCGCCATCGTTGTCAACATGTTCTCGAAATTCTTCTCCAAGTGGTCTCCAGAACCCTGAGGCACATTTCTCTGGGTATTGTTGCAATCACATTTGCAATTTTCTATCGGAGATGCACATTGCACATTGCAATGATGGTGAACAAGTGGAGAGACGAAATACATTTGTTACTATGATATTTTGTGTTATCAGTTCTGTTTCTCTAAAAAAATTACTTTCATATAAGTGTTAACATTTTTTGAAGCACCTTGTAGATAAGTACTTAGATCACATTATCAAAATTTCGCATCGCCTAAATTACATAATAATCATATCGGACAATGACGTTGACTGAACGACGTTTGTAATCTCTTTAATTATTCTCGACGGTAAATATTTTATTTGACTCGGCTTACAATTCTCTCTAGAAAATTGCAATCTGATCTTAATTTACATTCTCTGTCGAACATATAAGATCAAGTAAACGTGTGCACACAAACCTAATTCTGTTGTAATATATAACGAGGCATAAATGCGATTAAGCGTTTTTCTAAAGATTAGGCGTGATAGGCCAGATAAAAATGCTCAAATAACCGATTAAACAGCAACTTAGGTTTCCACAGAATCTCGTGACTGAGAGCTTATATGAGTTTATAAGCTAGAGCAGTTTATAAAACACGAATTACGAATCCACGATAACATTGTATAACATTTCATCGGCTAGAGATTGTGTTTAATGTTTTACGAAAAAAATTACTTAATTGCATTTAGCACTATAATTACAGACAGCATTTATAAAAGGAATATCAATATCTATATACATATTGTCTATTATTAATCATTGAAAAATAGATTACGTGCGCGGAATATCTTGTTCGTATTCAAAATAATTATAACGACGTATATATCTTTATAACATATATTTTTGATTAATGAGCGGTTAATTATCTAACCCACGATTCTCAATATTTCACATATATAAATAAAATGTCAGTTTGGCAAAGGTGGTTCTGAACGATTCAAATGCCGTAAATTATACGAGGCGTTTAGCTACTTGAGCGAAAAATCTCGATTTATACGTAAATCTTGAAGGGAGGTTTTCCATAAAACCTTACTACCTTTCAGCTCTTGGCAAGGTAATGCAGCTGTCTCTATCAATCGCGACGTCAAATTCCCCGTAATGCGCAACGGCGATCGAAATATAATCATCCCGGGAACGAACTATCATGCCGAGCTAAGTGATGGTAAGGCGAGACACCTGTTGCGATCCTGATAGCGCAAGCTAGACGACAGAAAGTTAAGTAGGTGAACGAGTAGGCGAGCGCGGGCGTGAGACACACCATCCTCGTGATTCCGCTGCGCGTATTTTTCCATTGGGAGCTGCGAAAACCTGCCCTGCTTTTACCCGGCGCGCCTGTTTGCGATCGTATCTCAAAACGTTTACGGGCGACTCGATGCTTTTATTGCTTCCTCGGTGTCGACTCATCTTTGTCGCGCTGCTGCTCGGAAGTTTATAAATTATAGATTTTTTTTTATAAACGCAAAGTACTGATGCACCATGTGCAATGTAGTTACTCACTAGGCTATTTATTATCACTGAGATCTTCTACTTCCGGTCTTTTAATCTACTTAGGAATAACACTGAACTCCAATGTTTCATTCCAAGTGTTACAAACTGTGTATTAATTAATTTAAGTAGTACAATTCTCGTTGAAAGTCTAATTCTCCGCAGGCTTCTTAATTAATTAAGAATAATTTTCCAATTTGCCGTTCTCAAGAAAGCCACCCTAATATTTCGCCAAGTTTTTGTTAACGTTTATATATAATCGCTATATTATTTTCCATGTTCTATACTCGTTTGTATGTCAGTAAAAATTTCAAGAAAATTATTTGTTTTTCATCCTTTATGTCTTTTTTAGAACGATAATAGCAGGAGTATAATCTTCCATCATAAGCGATAGGTGAAATTCTGGTTCCGCACGTATACGAAGCGTGTGTTGCGCCCTAGCCTCTATTGCATACGTTCCAACTCAGCGTATATAACGCGATTATGTAACATGTCGGGAAAGGAGGTGGGGTAGATACGGGGGACCAATAAATTCATAAGCAAGTTAGCAGAGATTCGGAAATGAGGAAGCTTTTTGAACGACCTGGAATATATCAGGCACTAAAGTTTGCTCTTAATGCGAAAAGGTTGTTATCTAAGTCTTAACGAGAGATCGCGAAGTCGTTATCGTGAACTAACAGCAATTTTGAAGCATTTCCAACGTCCTTGTACAGTAAAAAAATACGAAGGTCGCTATGTATTATACATATATGTCCTCTTTAATAATCGAGTTCTATATTATCGCACTACACGTGGTACAAATATTCTTTCCGTAGATTTTTGGTTCCCATTTTCTTAACTGCAATTTTATGGACAATCGAACTATAAAAATATTCGGAATCGGATTTACTTAAATAGATACTTTCCTACGGTTCTCTCTCTATAGACGGTTCAAATGCGCAAAATTAAAAACCCTGGTAAAATGGGACAGTTAATTAAAGTTTCCATCAGCTTCTCCAGATTCCGGTCCATTGTACGTCGACTATAGATAACGATCGATCTTGAACCGCGGTCTTAAGTGCGAACAGATTAAAAAATCGATCCTAAGGCGCATATATGTCGGCACTTGGGAGTCTCCTCTTCATTATCGTGTCCCCTCTTTAGATTAATGTCGCAGCGGCCAGACAAGAAGAACGTCGATCCGATACGAAGCCACCTCACTCCCGCGGTGCTTGCAGGTTCTCTCACGTGAATCAAATAATCGACTGCAATGCACTACGGAATTGAGGATGCAACGCATCCTTACACTTGCATTCCTTTACAGTAGTTTCTCTCTCTCTCTCTCTCTCTCTCTCTCTCTCTCTCTCTCTCTCTCTCTCTCTCTCTCGCTCTACTCGAGGAGCTCCTTTCGCCGTCGCTTTATCTTGTCCTTCCAATATCTCGAATCCCTTCGGCCCGCTTCATTTCTTCTCGTATGCAGCATCGGCCTCGCCATTGTGCCGCCGAGGCACCCTGGTTTCTCATCATTTCCCAGATAAAAGTGCGCTTTATTCTTTCATTCTTCTTCACAGCGACAGATTCCTCACGCGAGGCACGCGAATACGCACAAAGCCGGCGGATGCTCGCTGCTCGATCGGGGAAACGACAGCCAAATGAATTCGCGAGCGACGCCCCATCCCCCTTCGCTCTCGCCCCGTATGTCCCGAATATTATTTTCACGTGATCCGCATTCACCGACACTCGGCAGCGTTTCTCTGTGTGTCGAAGTATATTGCCATGGAGTATTGTATTAAATCTACCTATATCAAATTTTTCCGCGAGTGTGATCGCATCACAAAGAATAACGTTCACTCGCGAATGGCTGACATAAATGAAAGATGATCGGTGCGTGTATACGAAACGTATAGCTAAATTTCACGGTATGAAAAAGGAAATATCACACATTTGCAAAATTATCTCTTCTTTTTCGTAATGAAAAGCTCTACTCTAAAGCGAGCTTTGCATTGTTCAACTTAAACTATACTAGGACTAAATATAAAAATATTCCCTTTTTAACAGATTGCAATCTCACTAAAGGGAGATTTTTTTTACCGATCTTATCTAGTCTATATCTCGGTCTATATCCTATTTCGAATTTTAAATCCATATATG
This sequence comes from Temnothorax americanus, assembly GCF_048541705.1. NCBI lineage: Eukaryota > Metazoa > Arthropoda > Insecta > Hymenoptera > Formicidae > Temnothorax > Temnothorax americanus. The sequence continues at coordinate 9,438,584 of NW_027509338.1, read as the reverse complement.
AGATGAGAGATCGAATTCAAGATCCATCAACAATAAGTCCACTGTTTCCGACAGGCTATGCAGCATCCTCGCAAGATTACTTTGCAATTAAAAATACATTATGTTAAATAAGTAATAAAAAGAATTCGCTGCTTTTTTTCTATTATACAGTTTGTTACAAATATAATACAGCATACTGTATTGACTATCTCAAAACTCAGAAGAGCTACACTTATGCAATATTTTTAATATATACGGCAATTTTATTCTTTACACACACATCACATAAAAAAAAATATATATATATTAAATATATTAAATAAATAAAAGTTACAATTACACACGCATTTAAATTAATCGCAGATCATAGTTACTTTTCTGTTCGTGATATCTCCATGGATAATATCTCTTTTATATCATAATTATATTGAATAAAAATCGGATATTAAATCGTATAAAACTTATAACAAGCTCGTTTAAATTAATCGCAGATTATAACTATTTTTCTATTCATGATATATCCATGAATATATAACATCTTATTTTTTATACCATAATTCTCGTATATATATATATATATATATATATATATATATATAATAAAATTCTCATATTAAATAAGTAAAACTTATGATCGCACACGCGTTTAAATTAATCGCAACTCATGGTTATTTCTTCATTCACCACATATCCATGAACGATATCGTAAGCATTCGGGAGCATCGTCCAGAGTTACGAGCCGTCGTCGCCGTTGCGTAATAACAGATGTAGGATATAACCATAAAAGTAATTCCGCGACGATGATTCAAGACGAAAGAGCTCTCAATCTGTTGGATAAGCGCAATATCGTTAAAATAAGCACGAATTTTGCATGATGTACGACGTATTGCGCATTCCTCTTTTTGCGCAATCTATGTATTACTCGTAACTTGGTGCGATCCTGTATTTTATCCGACATGAAACTTCAATTCCAGTTGTTTGTGAATTACACTTTTAACGTTGCGTCGGAACTTTTAATGCAAATGCGAGGTCGAAATTGAGCTCCTCAATCGTAAGGAATCACTGGTCTCTCCATTCGCATGAGTTCGGGCAAAATTGAAGTTATAAACTGAAGTAACGTTGCAAATTCCTAATCCTAAACGCTATCATTGTGCGATCGGGATTACCGAGAACCGTCCCGTTCGCATTTAAATTCCATAAAGATATTACAATCGCGTTTCAATAACGCGTTCTACTCGCGCTCGCTGAAGGAGTTCAAACGCTCGTCTGATTTTTCCGCGACGATATCCAGAAATGGAAGATCGGAAACTAAGCTGATGCTTACGCACGCGAGTATAGTGACGATAGTGGGTGATGATGGCGTGGTGTTGCACCGATGCATCGCGGCGTCGCGCGTCAGCGTCGTCGGTGAGAGACGAGCACGAGAAAAAGCGCTTCGCTTCCGTAAAAAAGTAGCAAGAGGATTCAACGCGATAGCGAAGGAAGCAACGACGGCTCCTCTTTAATCCGGCTGAAACGTCGGGTAGTTACGGCTTTTTATTCGACAGCATAATAGCGGCCTCTCTCTGCGAGATATCCCATAGAACAAAAAACGGGAAAAATCGCGAGTGGATATTACGCGTCGCCGCCGCCGCCGCTCCGTCTCGCCGTATCGTGGAACCTCGCGATATATCCCTCAGTCCCTCATACGTGCGCTATCTCCGCCCGATCGCGCCTTACGGAAATCACGGGAGCCTTCGCGCAACTTCGCTTTTAATTAATTCCACATCCGCGTTATCTCGGGCGGAGAATTAATTTTTCGCGGAACTACGTGTCTCTCTTGTTAACGTACGGCGACGTATACAAATCTTCCACCGAAGACAGATATTTTCTTTAGCGCTATGGCGATATCCGTGCTCCCTTAACGAAAATTGGAATAGACATATTTATCTTGAAGCACGGCAAAGCCAAACTGTTCAAGAAGCAAAACTAGGTCAGATCTCTATACACACAACCGGGAATATTACAGAATTCAACAAATCCCGATCGAATCCCTATATCTGAAAATTTATCGCGGGGATGTATTCCCCGTTGTTGATCTCCATATCTATGATCCGTATTGGTTCGCGTTTACACTTCATCTGAAAGTCTCTCGTTGTGTTCGCAATCAGAAAACCGTCTCCGCGAGCCGATCGATCCGCTCTTTTGTTACGAACACCCGCTCCCGTTCTATCCCCAATCCCCACGCTAAGAGCTGAGAGAATGGGTTGGTAGGGGAAAGGGGTAAAAAGGTGGGAGCGTGGAGCAGTAGAGTTTTCTTGCAAAGGAAACCAGCATCGCGACAGCGCGAAATCGCGACTACTAAAATCGTCGCATCGAGCTCTCGTTACGAAGCGCAACATTTTTTTTTCTTTCCCTCCCGTCCTCCCTCGGCCGACGTACGCCGTATTGAAATTATTAGCTCTAACAATTTGCCGGAAATTATTGCCGACGAAGCGAATTGTTTACAACCGCTGTATAATCTTCTTGCGCTCTCGTCGCGCTTCAATATTTCAGCCGTGCTGGCTGCATATCCGAAGGGACGGGATTAGAAAGCGCGGGAAGAAAGATATACATTATGGTAATCAGTGATCGTGATATCACGTAATATCGCGCATGGATCATTCATGAGACAACCTTATGCCGTCAGGTTCAAAGGTCTCTCTCTCTCTCTCTCTCTCTCTCTCTCTCTCTCTCTCTTTCTCTCTCTCTCTCTCTCTCTCTCTCTCTCTCTCTCTCTTTCTCTCTCTCATTCTCACTCTCTGTCTATATTTTTCATCAGCAAGAAGCTTAAGCAAGCAATTAAGGTCAACACGTCTCTCGGCGCTGAAAAGTTCATCCAAATTCCAAATGCGGGCGATAGCACTTAAGTTCCTCACGACGCGATACGAGAGAAGGTAATAATTTCTATATGGATAATTCTACTTTCATGAGAGCTCGTTACGCCGCGCTGTTTGGACTTTCGACCGAATTACGTAGCTGTGTACAATGCAGGTATAGCGCGTAATTTCGCATTCGGTAAGAGACGCAGAGAGTGGATCAGTGGATCGCGCTGCGGATAGAAACGCTTGTCCGAATCGGCCGAACGTAATTTCGGGCGGGAGCGGAATGTTATTTCTAAAATTCTGCGAATCTCCAACAGGCCGGTATACGCAAGCGCGCGTACGACGAAAAGAAAAAAAATTTTCGCGAACCAACACGTGCATCTACGTATCTACTTGTCGCGCGGAATTATACGTGCGCGATGTCATTGTCACGTGTCATAACGCGCCCGACGCTGCATTCCCGAACGCTTCGATAATCAGATTATCGCGGAATGAAATTGCGCCTCTCTCTTGCCCCCCGGTGGTTAGCGATGCACTTTCGACGAAGTTAGGCAATCTCCCTAAAATTGGACGGTGCAATGTTTCGAAACACAGCGTCTCTCGCGAAAATATCACCAAACTTCACGTCGAAAGATACATCCCGAAAAGTTCGGCTTATATGTTTCCGCAACGAATTTTGCATTCGACAATGGACCGTGTGGTGCACAGAGTAAGATTTTCCAAACAGTGTACGTGTTTTTCACGTATTTTTCACGAGAATTTTGTTTAGAATTTAGAATATGATCTTTTTATTTCGAACAAGCAAAAAGTAAGTTTTACGAAATATATCTGAAATATCGTTACAAACTTCTAACATTGTTTTCTAGCTATCGAAAAGGAAAATGTGATAGTGTTGGCTTTTTTCAATCAGAAATATTTTCACGGTTTTTTAGCCATTAATTTTCGCGCCTTTTTATCTAATAATCATTAGTTTATCGCATTTTTTATCAAGGGACCATTGATAGCTGTTTCCTATCTTTTAAAGGGCTGCAAAGAAATTTTATTTTCTACGAAGCATAAGGAATCTCGAAAGCAGCAATATATAATTGATATAAAAAAGAATATTTATAATGAAATTTACTTATATACGACAATGGAATATTTCTTCCATTTCGTCCTTCCTAGAACAACGATTAACAATAAAATGCTTTAAAACATATATTCTTTATTCTACCAAGCAATATTTTTTCTTCAATAGGACCACTTTTTAAAATAGCATCACCTTATTAACGTCGACTTACCGTGAGGAGCTTTGGGCACATAGAGGTTCAGATACAGGCAGTCTTCGCTCTGGTTGACCAGCACGGGCACCAGCCTCTTGAGGTAGGCCTGCCTCTGTCGCGGCAGGCTCTCGTCCGGTACCGGCGGCCGCTGCGGACAGGCCGGAGGCATGGTGTCGGCGAGTCGGATGCCGCGCCAGGGTGTCGGGGTGACCGGCGGCATGTAACGCAACGCGCCAAGCGGCGGCGTTGCGTACGGCACGCCGTAATAAGTTTCAACGGCCGTTGACGATCGGGCCTCGATACCGCGCAGCATGCCGTATCGCGTCTTGACCGTTCTTGTACTGTACTTTTGAGTGCCGGCCAGCGCCTCGGTACCTGCCAGGCAGCACTGACCGCAGAGAAGCGCCAGCAGGAAGACGCTCTTGGCAATGCCGCCGTCGGACTGGACCATTCGAAGGGTCCCTTTACTCGCGATATCCTTCGCACTTCGTCGTCGCCTCTCTCGTTTATCTCCTTCGTCGTCGCTCCCCTTGTCGCATTTGCCTCCCTTCCGCTTTCCCCATTCCCAGCATCGTTCGTCGGAAATCGCGCTTGTTTGGCGACTCCCCAGCTTCTTAGGGACCTCACGACACACCGAGGAGACATCTCGTCCCCGGTGGAGAACCGCGTGCCGCGGTCGATGCGACACGATAATATCGAGCCGCGGAGAACCCTGCTGTCGGAGGACATGTTTAACTGACGGTCGCCAATCGCTGGTGAGAAGGACGGTGTCGGAAGGCGAGGGCGAGAGGTCTTTCCTCTTCCTCTTCCTCGGCAAAGAGGAGGAGGACGTCCGCATCGCGTCACGCCGCCGCGGACTGGCCGCCCCTGCGGGCCCCGCATCTGTGGGGCCCTCCTGCCGATGGACGACCCCTTTCTTCTTTCGTTTCCGATTTCCTCTTTCCTTTCTCGTTCGCCGCCGCTGCCGCCACTGCCTTCTTGCCTGTCCTCCTTCGCTCCTCTGTCCTCGCCGCCGCCGTCGGCAATTTTTTGCGCCTCTTTGCGCCCTCCTGCGCTCCTTTCCGCCCTACCGCCGCCGCCACCACCACCCTTATCCCGTCGCCGATGTCCACCCACTCCCACAGCTTCCGGTACGGCTTGCCGCCTGCACCTCCAGTCCCGCGCCCTCCAAGCGGCTTTCCCTCCCCGTCCGCCGTTTCGAATTTAGAATAGCGACTCGGTACTACTATCGCGCTGCTGCTACTTCTGCTTCTGCTGCTGCTGCTGCTGCTGCTGCTGCTGATCGGCTCCGAGCAAACTCTCACTTCCATTCTCAGGTGCATGCGTTGCCCGCGTTGACGCTGAGCTGCCAATCTGGCGACCGATCGTCGTTGCCGCGCGGCACGCGCGTATACACGACGCTCCGATGACGATCGACGAACTCGAATCGTCGGCAGTGAATGATGAGCTTGATGGAATCATCGGCGCCCAGGGTACGATGGTGCGATTCACCGCCCTCGGAGTCGCCGACTCGCGTGGAATCCTCAACGTTTTCGACGTACGTGCTACGACTCGTCCCGAGAAAGGAGAATCGCTCGACAATGATTCTTCGGTCCTCGCGTATCCGTTTCTTGGTCTCGCCGGGAACCACGAAAACCACCTGCTTTCACCACGTCGCGCGCCGCAACACGCTGCAACAACGTATAAAGAGCGCTTCGTTAACGCGGCTTCTCTGGAAATGAATTTCACGTCACGTTCGACTAACTCGATGGCAGTCGCACCGGTATAATAAATTTATAAACTCGAGGAAGATCGTCCCACCACCTGGACAATTCAAAATTCTGCGAAACCTCAAGCGGACAGATGTTTCTCGTGCCCGAGAACAAATGGCGCGAAAATTGCTACTCTCTAACTCAGTGAACAGGAAAAATGTATGCTCGATATATTTTCGAGGAGACAATCGTGCGTGAAGCGTGTGTACCCCTAACGTCGTTGCCTTCCCACTCCTGTCTTAATCCCGCTGCGGTTCGGCAAATTTCAAGGATTCTTTTATCCTCCATCATATTTTCTAATTATTTATTATTTTAGCGGTTATTTTCTATTCTAAAAATATGCTTGTTTTTGACTGTATGTATTCCCTGGCAAACGAATCTGCATCTAGTAAACAGAATGTCCGATTTTCAGTTTATTGATTTTTGTTATTGGTGCTACCATAATTTATTTTTCAGAAACCATTCTTTTTCTCTATTTGTTGTAAAATGATGAGAAATGAAGTAGATATTTTGCGCTCCAATCTGCGATAATATATATTTCCATATATTACTGCGGCGAAAACTGACCCCATTGTGGTAATAGCGCAAATTTGAGCCGTTTCCATTGCGTATTAATATGCAGATGTATGCATCGACCTTTTGGATCGAATTTTCGAGAATTCAGCGACGCCGGACTTGAAATTTACGTTCGCTAAATCAATAATTAACGTACATTGCGGGACCGTAATGAAAAATCGAATCGCATTCGGCCGGTCGCCCGACTAAATCTAATTAATTGCAATGACGATGTAGTTTTGATTCGAATGAGTTGCTCCAGCTGCTCGAGTAACGCGAAATCTGATAGCATTCAACTGTGGTTATGCGAGAATTTCCAATTTCTAACTTGAGATAAACTACACTCCCTGCCCCTTGGTACACTCGGCGTTACGATTTTAGCAACATTTCAACCTTCCCCCTGACCCCCCCTCGGGGGAGAGAATGCGGCCTGCGTTTAAATTATCACAAAATTTGGGTTACGTTCTCCCGTTATGATGCCCTTTTTCCAAACCGTGGGGCGAAATGGCGGGCTATTTTTCCGCGAAGCCCCACCTACGTGGCGAAACGACGTAATAGTCTCGTACTTCGTCGAGCGTGCAATTGTTAAGACAAGCCATATAAACGCAGACATTTTCTTGCGCTCGCTACTTTTATATTTTCTGAAACTTCTTTTCCGGTGAACGCGCCGAAGTAAGAACCGCATTTACTTTCTTGACAATGACGAATAAGTATTACTATAATTGCGCGAAACAAACGAGAGGTAAATGTACTGAAAGTTAAAATTGAAGATTATAATTATCCTTATAATATCTTCCTAACGTCCATTTAGCCTTTTATTAGTTTAAAGAAATACAGAGGCCCGTCCGTCAAAGAGAAAAATATAAATCGTAACTGCCATCATAATATTTTCCATTTTATTTATAAATAAATGCTATTCATGTCTATTAGTAAAAAGAAACTTCAGAATTATGAAAGCAAAGTTCGTTTAAATGTAAATAAAACGTGGCGCACCGCGTAAATGGCTATTTGAAAGTTCAAATGCTAATTATACCTGTAATTTCAATGTTGAACAAAGCTTGATATTAATTCAAATTCAATACCGTTTTGACGCAATTAATTTGCAGGTTTACACCAAATGTAAAATTTTTTCCTCGCACTCATTCAAAGCGAACGTGTCGGATATATAGTACAAAGTATTCCCGCCGATTCTCGAGTTAGTCTGACTCTGTCTTCTAAGTACTTTGCAGATCGGATTCCCCGGGGATCTTTCGTCGACGGAGCTCTGCGCGATGCCGACGTGGACTCAAGTTCGAAAAGAGGAGCGAACCATCATCGGATTATGCTCCTATTCCGCGGCATTCAAGCGGACAAGCAAAAACGCGATCCCAATGCCGAATCATAAGCGCGACAATCTGGCGAGCAAAATTAAATTCCGGGGCTTGCGCTAATTGCGAGGGAGGGGGGGAGAGAGGGGGGATGACTGGACGATTAATAATTCACCGAAGGGAGCGATAAGTTCGAAGTTTCCGGATTTACGGGGAAGAATCCATGAGGAATTATCGAGGCGGCAACGACAACGTGAAAGGAAGAACGGATCTCTCGCGAAAAACGCCGATATATTATCGCGGAAATTGCATGAGTGCCGACGTAACATTTTTGCACGGATCAACGAGAGCGCGTCCTGTAAGAAATGGATGAGTCAATGAGAATTGATGGTGATCCATTTTGCAAACTTACGGGTCCCCCCAATCTTCGAAATTGAGGATTAGCCTCACAATCGTTCCCTCTTTCAATTCTTTCCTCTATATTACACCTCTATCTTTATGTAATAATTTTAATTGACGCGAAATACGGCCGAGAATTTAAATACGCGTTCGGAATAAAAAGAAAGCGACAAAAATATTTTCAGTGACAATACTGTCTTCCAAAATTAGAGATGTTTTAAAAAAGTACCATTTCAAAATACGATTTTTTCGCTGAATTTATCGTCAAATTATTTTAAGTTTTGTGCACAATAAAATGTTTAAATAAACCGAAAGCACATTTGTAATTCGCCAACAATATAATAAACAATTAGACTTTTATTTCATCGACTACAATTGGCAAATAATCATCGTGACGATTCGACCGTTGGTTTTGATGACCATTGGTTAATCATATTAATTGGACCAAAACCAATGATCGAATCGTCACGATGATTATTTGCCAATTGTAGTCGATGAAATAAAAGTCTAATTGTTTAAAATGTTTAAAGTTGATTAAAATAATTTAATATTATTTTACACATCAATTATTACATTTGATGATAAAAAATTCTGTTGAGTATCTATATCTATATTTTAACATTTAACTTTATCTATAGCTTGATATATTTATGCGCATTTTATAATAAAAAGAATATAAGACCAAGAGCGCTATTATGATTATGTGTAGAAAAAAGTGGTTAAACAAAAGATTAAAAAATAACGAGAATATATTAAAAATTATATAAAGTAAACGTATATGAGTGAATTAGTAAATATAAATTATTTAAATATTAATTATATGCAAATATTAATCATTTGCATCTCCTGTAAATTAATATTTAACAAGACACTTATTTAATACATATTTAATCATTTCTGAATATTTGATCTCCGAAAAAGAGCAGTCAATAAAATCTGAATATATTAAGAATTATGATCTAATTTTTGCGATAGTAATGACGAATAAAGTTTATGACGCAATTATTACGTTGTTGACATAATTTTACTACTCCTTGTAATATATGTGTACGCGACAAACTCGAATATTGATCGAAAATGATATGCGGATTTCTTCAAATCTCGGGAGCTATCGATAATGTCTCGACGCCATATGTTTCAAATTTCTTGAATAATCAGAAAAGTAAAGTCTACGAAAGCAACTTGATACAGTTATCCGTACAGAATACGTTCTTACTGAGCCAATGTCGTTCGTTCAGCTTAATCATCTAGCTGATCTACCAGGAACATTGCATTTGTATTTATAATCTTGAAAAGTGTATGGAACGCACCGAAAAACATCCAACTTCTTATCTAGGGTCGTCTTCTCGCATCACATAGTGTATAATGGTGTTCGCTCAATAATCTCGGTCAGATAACTTCCGGGTCCAGATAATTTCGAACCTATCGCTCCGGCACCACACGCACCAACACGTAACGCTTCGATCCATTCGACGCGGCTCGCATCACGTTAGGAGTCCGGGGTTTGACGTTTCCACGCTCTCGAGAACGATGCCGATTATTACAGATTCGTGAGCGCGGTCCAGATTGATCGAAGCGGCGTCAAACCGCGATAAAGCGGACGCTATAGATGTTTGCCGCCTAAGCACCTTCTCGCCAGCTGTTGAATTGCAACGCGACGGACGCGACGACGATCCGTCGCGAGCAGTCTGCATACGAATTGCGAGAGACTGCCGACGAGACCAACAAAATCAACCGACTGAGCAAATCCGTACCCACAAACCAACCCCCAGGACGACCCGCACCCTTCGTGTGCGCGATCGACTGTCTGTCCCGGGCACTACTAACGCGCCGAGGGCCAGCAGCCGTGCGACCTCCGCGGAGGTGGCGGTGCTGGTGCCTGCTGCTCTTGCCGCTGGTGGTGGTGATGGTGGTGGCGGCGGCGGCGGCGGCGGCGGCGGCGGCGGCGGCGGCGGCGACGATGGTGGTGATGGAGGTGGAAGTGGAGGATGGTCCGGCACTCGAGGAAGCCGGGACAGCCACGGCGCCGACGCCTGGTTTGATTCCGACCAGCGGCCCGGTCGATAGCACCACGGCAACCCCCGGGTCGTTCCGGCTTTCCTCTCCCTCTCTCTCTCTCTCTCCCCCTATCCCGTTTTCTCTCTCGTTTATCCTCTCCTGCAACCCCTTTTGCCGCTTCTGCCGCCCCCACACCGGGAGCCTTCTATCCTGCTTCTCCCTCGTATACACGCGCAGCATCTTTTCTCCGGCCGCCGCCGCCGCCGACTCGTGCTCCATATCCTCGCGGCTGCCGCTGCGCCTTCGGCACCCAGCACATCTCACACACGCCACCCTTCGCTCCTGATGCTTGTCCTTCCTCACATACGCGAGAACGAGAAGGGCACGAGCGAAAGCTTTCCTGAAGAGTCTGCTTGGTGTGCGAAACGAATTCTCTTTCCCTCTCCCTCCCCCCCCTCTCTCTCTCTCTCTCTCTCTTACTTCCTCTTTCGACTCCGTCTTTCGCTTTCTGTTCCGCAACGACGAGGCTGCCGGAGGCAGACGTCGCCCACGCAACTCGCCTCGCGAAATAACCGACTGGCGTTTGTGCGGCTATGTTTCCGCCAAAATGGTATCGTCGATCGTCGAACTAATTCCTTCGGTGTGCACAGCCAGATGAATCCATCGATTCTCCGAGATACAGATTTTGCACGAGGAAGAATTAATAACTGATATATTGCACAAAGAGTGTTTCTTCTAAAGGAGCACGAAAAAAATATTTTTATCTCCTTTTATAGACGTTCTCTATGGATTGGATGGGGAGTTATCGCGTTGCTACAGCATATTTATAGTTACAGCATGTTTTTGCGCTACCGTGCTTCAGAGTTAATACTCGCGAAATCGGTCATTTCGCGATGAGCCATACTTTTTCACGTGTTTTTCTTTCATCTTTTCTAAACATTTCCTCGCGTGCATTAAACCAATGTAAAACCTGGATTTTTTGCGCTTTAATTAATTTCGACGATAGTCATATTAATGAGAGTGAGAGGATCCATTTTTCATTAAAACATGGCGCTTCCAGTCTACTTAAGAAAGTACAAGTTCTCGCGGTGTTTAATATTGCATGGATCTCTCTCCACTGGGTTAACACCTGGAACTCTTTTCTCAACACCTTCAATCATTTTAAAACTTAAATTGTTCATATCTGTTCTACACTTTCTGAGAAATTGGGTGCTACGCTCCAAGGAGTATAAACGAGCGGGCAAACCATTAGCGAGCGAAATATCCGTATACCATGACCATATGGCCTCGCAGCGCGGTTACATTTGTTATAAGACCACAAATTCACATACACTCGAATAATCGAAGCCGGAAAATTGAGGTTTTCCCGTTTCAAAAGGACCGACTCCGAATCCGGGTCGTACGCCCGGAATAATTCATATTTAATCGTCCTGTCTGCTCGCGATCTTACGGATTTACGAAAACGCTTAATATAAAATTCAAGCTCGCCGCTCGAATTTTACTGCAGCACTTTCGCGGCCCTATATAAAACCAAAAATTTCCACATTCCGATATTTTATCTCGCGTCGAAATCATCGAGAAGCAATATGTGGCGAAATTTCATTTCCTCTGATCAAAACCCCGCTCTGTTTCTCGTTATAACACTTTCCGCGATTCTAAGAGGAGAAAAATTTTGAATTTCACGTCTCTTACACCGGGGTACATATTTGTCGAAAAACTTCGGAAACGCATCGATTGGATTTTTATTCTGATTTCCGCAGTCTCGGGCGGGCGATAAAATAGCGGTACGTCGTGTCCCGCTATTATAATTCACTCGCCGATCGATCGAGGTCCTTCATCCACCAGCGCGGTGCGCGCTATCCGCTCGCGCGCGCCACGCGCGAGTGTGCCACACGCGTGAAGATCGCAAACTCGCGAAAGATTCAAATCGCCGGGGACGAACGTCGAAGCCAAAACGTGCGCAAGAGCGTGCCGGTAAATTGCCTCGTTATCGTCGCCATCGCCATTATTTACGACCCTTAACGAGGGAAACCTCATACTCTCCACGGCCGTCAGACTCGCCTACACGGACGCCAGGCCACTTCCTCTATTCTCCGCCTCTCTTTCGCTTTTTCGCGCCATCTCGTCCGATTTCTCTTTTTCTCTCTTTTTCTCTCTCCCTCTCTCCCTCTCGCCAACGCTTCGCCCATGATTTACCCGTCACCCGATTGAAACATCACTCCGATTAATTAAAACCGAGATGAGAATACATCAATTCAACCAGCTCGTTAAACTGCAGGCCCGCGTTTCCCCTCGCGCCGCGCAAAACCGTCGCTTCGGCCGCAACGGACACGATCGGTTAGACGACAACATTGACAAAGTTTGGAAATGCCCGCAGCCGACACTGACAAAGCCGGGAAATTACCTTTTTTGCGCGAATCCCGCTTATGACACTTGAGATTTTGCGGCATTTGTAAAACGTCCGGACGGTCTTCATTTCAAGAATTAATTCCCGCGAGCTAATAACACAGTACGCCGGGCGATATACGTTTGATTAATGTACATTGAAGGGTTGTGTTTGTTGCGTTAATGAACGCTGGTCCATTCGCGCGCGCCGCGTCTAGCGGCGAATATAATTGAATCAAATCAAGAGACGGAATCGGCCTCCATTCAATTCGCGAATCCGGTACAGCGGACAAATTGCGGTATTAGCGATCACACAGAGACTTATATAAAAAATTCCGACAATGAATAGCGAAATTTACGAAAATTGACGACCCTCTCTTACGTCACGTATATAGGTATTGTAGGCACGTGTGTACCGGTTTCCATGCGCCCATGCAGTAGATTAAAGTAGTTTTGCAGGAAACACGACGTAACAGAGAGGGAGGTCTTCCCCTAAAGAAAAGATAAAGAGGACCGAGATCCTTTCGCAAAACGTAAGTCCAGGCGGCTCGGCGAAATTGAAAAGTGCATGAATTTTCTCGAGGACGAGGGAGTGCAGCGCAGCGCGGGAGGGTAGCACCAGGATACGGCAGAGACATTCGCGCGGTAACCCTGAATTACGGGAGCGCGAGACCGCTTAACCGAGGGGGAAAAATAAAACCGAGGGAGAAACGGAAATGAAATTGGCTACTCCCAGCTCGCCGCGCGCTAAGGAAGCGCCGTTAATTAGCCGGCTGTATTCAGGGAGTCGTAAACCGGCAGGGCAAAGTTAGGTGGAATAAAGTCGCGAGAGAGGAAGGCTCCTCTCTCTTTCTGTTTTTTTTCTCCTTTTTTTCCCACCTTCTTCCTCCTTCTCCTCTGATGCCGACGGCTGGCCCAATTTCCGCGGCGGCGTTCTCGATCGATTTCGCGGTCGTTTCGCGGCGGTCAGATTAATGAATCGAATTTCCAACTCGGCTCCCAGGCTTTTATCCGCGACGGGACAAAGTAAAATCTTAAAATGTGCGGCCTCAGAACGGATCCTCGTTACGACGACGCCTTTTCGCACGGCAACTTTCGTAAAATGCGATTATATACCGCGCAGCGTCGCGCCGCGCCGCGCGCCGGTGCATTCGCCTACGTTAATCCGATATTACGTTAATCCGATACTTGGACGTAAAATATTACGCGCGCGCGATGTTTTCGCGTAAACGCGTGAATGCGCTAATATCGTGCAAAAATAAGAAGACACGCCGTTGTAACGGGCGTCAAGAGCACGAGGTAGGGACAAAAGCCTTTGCTCGCTGCAAATTACGTCGTGCGCGCCTGCCTGCTGCAGCTAATTATTATTAAAACAATTGTTAAAACGTCATCTCCGCGCAGCTCTCCCGTGAATTTTCGAATAAAATTCCAACATTTTAAAGCGCACCACGTCGCGTCTATATAATTATCTATCTATGTGTATGTGTGCGCACGTGTGACGATATATATTCGATACATTCGAGGCGTGACAATATAGCTCAGTCAATAGAGACGAAAAAAGGCGGTTACCTTGCATGAAATCCAGGAGTTTTTAATTTTTGCAGAGTCGTGTAGTTGGGGATCCTAATAATGTCCTAATATTGTCTTTACGCCGCTGTAAATCGAAAACTATTGAACCTTCAGAAAAGTTTTAGAGAATTTCCTCCTCTTTAATATTGAAAATAACTATTTTTGACGTAGAACCAACCGGAGACGAGATATTGCGAAAAAACCGTTTTTTGGCACCATTTTTCCAATATGGCGGCGCGAGCGGCGGGTCGCCAAAGTCGAAAATTCAGGAAATTATTTAGGACCCCCAACTACACGACCCTGCAAAAATTCAAAACTCTTGGATTTCATGCAAGGTAAAAGTACCTATTGACTGGGCTAATAATTTAAAATAATGAACAAGTATAGACAAATATTGTTATTCCCTCGAAGAAAAGAATTTCGTCTTCACCGGAGATTGCCTGTAGGCCGCAACAATTACTTATCGCGCCTCGTAATAAATCGTTAGCAGTTAAGGATTTCAAGCAGCGATTCGCGAGAAGCTGCATCCGCGCGCAATAAAATTCATCTCCGGGACGCGACTGTCGCGCAGCTCGTGGAACGAAGATAGTCGTCATTTCTGGAGTATCTGGGAGTGACAGCTGTTTTAGGATAAAACCCGCGCTGCGCGCGCGCGCGCGCGCGCGAGAGAGAGAGAGAGAGGTACACAATAACGAAACCGTACGTTCGCCGTAACGAATAGCCCCGAGTGCACCGCAATATCGTAACGAGGTTACACCATAAAGAATAATAACCGGAAATATATCTGATGGAAATACGGAAAATTGCGTAGACGGCGGCGTGTATATAAACCGACGGAGACGCTGAAATAGTTAAATAACAAGTTTTGATAAGCTTTTCTACACATAGACGGAACGGACGTTGATACCTCACGCGGTTCATGCAAACGAGTCGACCCCATCGACTAAATTTAATCAGCCAATCTTTTTAAACAAATACCGAAACCATTCGTACTCTATATTTTTAATTATTTATTGTTAAAAAATAAAATATATACTCTACCGCTCTCAACTATGTTTTGTTGTCGCAATTTTAAATTTATTTATAATACAGATTTTAAAATAGTATTCCTTAATATATAAAAAAAATCTACTTGGACTTCTAAGTTAATAATGTCGTGACTACGATCGTGAAGGCAACAAACTTCGTTAATCCCTCATTTAGGTGCGGAAATCGAAATGGGAATCGGCGGTAGCAACTCCAAAAAAATTCAAAAGTGTTTTCAGTCTTTTTTTATTCGACGTTTTTTTTTCGCTCGTCGCTCATATCGTCTACGAAGCTTTCATTAGCGTCCGATTTTGTCAGGATTTTCGAGCGCTGTCAGAAAATGCCGATACGGCGGCGAGGCGCGGCGCGAGAGAGATTTCATTATCAGAGGTATCTTGCGCACTCCAGTTTATCAAATGCCATATACCCTGGAATCCGTTTCGCTTTTAGTGACGGCCCTCAAATATCGCTATGTCAGATTTTCTTCGACAGATACGATCGAAAATCCAATCTCGTTCCCTTACCCATCCCTCTCCTCCTCCTCGATATTTGTAATCCAACGCGTTTCTTTAATCGCGAGCTCCCGGGAACAATGGCATAATGGCAAATTGAGGCAAATGCGATCGACGATACAAAAGTACCGAGCAAGAAAGCAGCTTAGCGCGACTTCGCTGATGTAACATCGTTTTTTACTCCCTTCCTGGATGTTGCTTCTCGGATCTCTGCTTGTCATTTAGTTAAAACTTAAGAGCTGATTTATGTACCTCCTTTGTAACACGGTGAAGACTCTAAAAACTTTAATCTTAATACTCGACTGCCGAAAGTTTCCACGGGCTATACCAACAACACATTTAGGGTCGAAAAACTTTCAGGCGATTTTGCTTTGTTTACTTTTATGCAGAGTATGCAAATAATAATTACGTACTATATGGAGGATAAATATAAAAATTAAATATTTTGCATCCCACAAGCTGTCTTTTTAAATATTCTGAACAACGTGCACGTTCAGAAAAGTTGAACGGATCAGAACCGGATCGATTCTAATACGCGTAATAAGACGGTTAACAAGTCGCCGTATAAAAAACGAAAACTCCTCAATTATCGTTCTCGTGACGCTCATCCCGGTAGCGGGGAAAAAATCGCTCGCTAACTGGGGAGAAAAAAAATGACTCGGTCGTCGCGAAAAGCCGGGTGCCCCAATTATTCCATTCTCGTCTCGTGGAAGTGCGATTGACATTCCAGAACACCACCACCGCCGCCGCCGCCGCCGCCCATATCCGTGCACCACTCCAGCGTGAATCGCCGGTCAGACTTACCCTGGACGAGTGGGTGTCGATGTAACTGTCGAGCGCAAGACAAAGTGGAGTGCTACGGAGGTAGGCAGGCAGTAAACGGGACAGAAAGGACGACGAGGAGAGAAAGAGGGGAGCGGAGAGAGAGGACGACCAAGAAAGAGGAACGGGAAGGTAGACGGCGAAATGGAGAGAAGGCAGCTATCGCTTTCTCGTCGTGTTTCGAGGGGTTAAGGGGATCTAGGCTCTCCCGGGCGGCAGAGAGTGCGGTTACGTGGATCATCCATGCGCTCAGCGCTGCTTTTTTATCCCTCCTCCTTCGCCGGATTTTCTGTTACGTACGTACATACATACAGCGGAAAACTGGGCCGGAGAAAAACAACCGAGCGACGAGGATAAGTGGGAAAAGGCGCGGCGAAAAGGAGCAAAAAGGAGACGCGGGATGAGAAATGTGTAATTTAACCCCTTCGCGCACTCACGGACGAGTTATCGCGCGCGAGGCCCGGCCTCCGCTTTAAATTTATGAAGTTTTATAAATCTCTGCTTTTTTTTATTAGTAAATATACTGCGAGATAATTCTGTTCCTCTTTTTTTTTTGTAGCAAAAGACCTTCTGAATCGTTCTAGTTTCTCTATATGATCGCGTACATGTAGAAACACAATGATAAAATTTCACAACGAGGATGATGAACAAAATAATGGGTTAAATAAGAATATAAGATAACGTGTTGCCTCTGCACTCTTTGAGATTCAAAGACTTTAATTCATTCATTGTTGAGTTGTAAAAGGCGGGGTTCACCTCGGGGTTCACGGTATCATAAATCCTGAAGAAGAGAGAAAAGAAGCGTGGCTGCAAAATTGCTTTCGCTGTTAATTAGCGACAGACGTACGAATGCCCTTATTTCACGGCGAATAAAACAACAAACGGGCAAATAAAACGGTGAACGGCTGGCAGATAAAGATCCGGTAATTCGTTAATTGGTTACTTGGGCAAGTGTAGCTGAAGCAAAGGATTACTCAGCTCCAATTAAAGCACACGCAATGATCCGGTCTTAAAGTATAACCGTAGGCTGCTTTTTATCGTTCGTTTTATTTCTTCCAAACACCAAAGTACAGCCGGAATTATACCTGCATTAAACAAATCCCTACAATGTTCACGAACACATATGTTTGATCTTCTTATATTAATTTCGCAAACTGTGTCGCTGTTATTTTTTATTTATTGACAAAAATGCTTGTTTCATGATGTAAAATGAGAGAAATATTCTCTGTAAATATGAGACAATTATTCTCTGTGGTTTCTATTTTCCTGCTATAGTAATATATTTTCCTTAAAAAAATCGGCAATTATTTATTCTTAATACGACGGACCGTGTTGCCGCGACCGGTCTTCCACAACACGTTTCGTAAATATCTCAGGGGGGCAAAGTTTACGAAGTTCCCAGCTTATTCTCGCTTAAACTCTTTCAATTAAACCGCGATAATTGTCGCCGCGTACACGGCGTAATATCTCTTTTTATCGCTTCTCCCGCCCGAGTGCGTGTTCGCTGACAATACACGTTCTACCGTTCCTATTTCCGCTTTCCCAAGACGATAGGAAGGATATGACGCCTTCAATTTTTTTCGCGAACGCACGTCAGTTCGCATCTCCTCCAGCCAAACGACTTTTGTAAATCGCTCCCGCTGTCAAGTAATCCCAGAATTCCACTCGAAACGAACCACGTAGAGATTATTCGAGAGGAATAATGTTAGGAATGCAACCTACTCCTCGCCGTCATTCTTGTTTCTACCGCGAGGTGATTGGTACCGTTAGCTCCGCAGGTGTAACTACCTGCATCGGCTGCATCGACGGGGAGGGAAGAACAACCAAAAAAACGAAGGAAGACATACGAAAGGGACGAAGGGGAGAGCGAGCGGGGCACGGATTCTACGAGGCGAGTTATGCATTTTACGCACTTTCGGCGCCAGCGTTAATTGTGACGGCGGATATAATGGAGTCCTTATCGTAAAAGTCAGTCAGTCTACCGCTTCGTGTTACCAGGAGAAAATCTTCCTCCATCCTGGATAAACATTCGGGAGCCATTTTTTTCACGAGCGCGATTCAACGAATCCGATTACAGCAATTATTTCCTTCTTTTTTTTATTTTGTTTCATAAATTCGCGCGCGCGCGTTTACTCGTTATACAACCGGCGCGATCATATATCCGAGCGTATTTTTTTTCCCCGATCGCCCTCGCTCGTTATCGCCGATAACTTTGAATATCGCTTCATGGTGCCGTGGCAGGGAAACGCGTCCTCAGTTCGAGATACCAGTGAGCATCAGTGCGATGACAGTTTAATACGAGACACGCACCAGATACTTTTACATTCCTTTTAATCCTGCAAAAGACCGATTCCGCGTTCCCGCTTTCATTTATTCACAGAGCTTTCAACTTTATGTAAGTAATAATCATATTTTTGCAAAATTTTCATAAATGTTTAAACGAATGTAAAAGACCGAATTTTTTTTTTTTAGCAATTTAACATGAATTTGTGCGACGTCGGGTTCAAAGCTAATTTAAACTTTACGAATCGCGGAACGTTAATTCCCGCCTTCCTGTCAGCCCGAATATTTCAATTTTTACTTTTCCCCCCGCGTAAAAGAGAGACGGGAACGATTTTTCCAAATAAATCGCCAACTCTCCAGGCTGCCTCGGAGATATGAGGCGTGCCGATCTTTCCGCTCTGACAGGATTCAACCGATTTATGCGCACGTCCGAAAAGATGATCGTTCGTATCCATTTCTGTCCTCTCCAGGAACACGGTGACGCGAATCGATGTCGCCCACGATTCCGATACTTTCCGCTCTGCTGCTCTCGTTGATATCAGGATCAGCGGAGGGCGGACAGAGGACGGGTTTCGATCAGTCGTGGCGACAAACTCTTCGATATTGGTGGAAAATGTACAAGACATACGACGCGGAGGTGGCTCTCGGTTACTGTTGGGCGGAGTATTTGTACAAGAATCTCCAACCGAACAGCGAATTGCAGACGAATGTATCCGTGCCGTCGCCCGCCGCGACGTGGAATTATTCCGACACGATCGTCGGGACGACGAAAAGCCAGGAAGGTGCATTTCCGCAAAACGTAACGGTCGAAAATGCGGTGACGCCGTTCGGAGAGACGCAGGAAGGACAACATCCACGAGAGCAACGGTTGCAATCTACTACTTCCAAGTCCATAAACGATCCTGACGAACATCGAGTGAAACGAGTCGCTTCGCGATCGAAGATAATTCAAAGGCGAAAGAGATGGACGATGAATAAAATCGGGCGAGTTTCACGAGCTGTATCGAGTAATTATACGGAACGGAATAATGAAATTGATGAAAAGGAAAGAATTGCGTCGACGGTGGATTACGCGAAGAAAAGGTAAAAATATCTCTTTCGTAAATAAAATTCTTGTTAATATTTTTCAGTATTATGTAGCTCATCGCGATAAAGATTTATTTTAAAAGTTTTTTGCAAGCTCCCTTCCCGCACGCAATCCACAAATCATACGTTTCTCTAAATAATTCTGGTAGCGTGAGCGCAAGGAAAACTTACGTTTAATATTTTTCGCCGCTATATGCGCTCCGTCGTATAAATTTCATCTTTCGCCCCCCAGACGTTAAGCCGAAAATGTGATCTTACCACGTTAGTTCGATCCTTTTAGCCGCAAAATGACACACGTGCAAAATTTTTAGACAGCGAACCCTCTCGATCGTGATGGCGGAACTTTGGCGGGAGGTTCTAGGAGAGAACGGTCACGAGTCTTCATCCCGCGGGACCGGTTCGCACGCCGTTAATCCGACGCCTAATTCCAGGTACGATAACAAAGTCGATTCCGGATCGACGGATCTTGGGGAGGAGGATTCGCGTCGTAAAGTTTTACGTCCGTTGACGAGCCATCGTGACTCCATCGCTGAGGACGCTCTCGCGTCGCGTTCATTTTCACTCAAAGTTATCCGTGGAGTTATCCAACGTTTTCCCTTTCGATCGTCCTCGTCGTCGCAAAAAAGAAATTTGAAAGTAGATGATATGCTATCTGATCCCTGGGCGCCGCGGGAAAATCAGGACGAAATCGAAGACGATCCCGCAGGACCCCGAGACCCTTTGAACAACGACGGAAGTTCCTCGACGCCGTCGCGCTCGCAGTTCCGCCGAGTAAACGCGAGCGCCGAGCATCCTCGTATGAGTGTCGTAAAGTTGATGGATTTCGAGGGAAATTCATCGCGCAATCCGACGATAAATTCGAAAACGCCCCGTCGGAAGCCCGAGGAATTATCTCGCGATTCGCTTTTATCGCCTAACGACGGAAGAGCCATTGCCGAGCGATCGTTTCTCGAATCTCCAGGAAGTGGAGGAAAGGCTGTTAAAAGGAACGCGTTCATGCAATTCAAAACGGTCAGCGGAAGCGACACGAAGAAGCGAGACTCTCAGCGACCGAGGGAAGAGGAGAGCTCGAGGGACGGAAGGGACGTTTCGACGGCAATACATCCGTCCTTTTTGTCGGAATTCAGACGATCGCGCCGACAAGCGCTTCACGAAAATCATAGCTTTCCTTCCGATCCGACAATCTCGCGGAAATCGAGACAGGACGACGACCTCGTTCGAACCGCGAGGAGCGTACCTTCGTTATCTAACGATAGACGATTTATCGGAGATTACGAGGGCTCGACAAACCAGTCGGCTCAACACTCAAACCTAATCGCCTTGCGAACTTCTCGAAATCCAAATGAATTATCTCTTGCCGAGAAACCTACTATGCGTACGTTTATTATCGCTGCTTTCAGGACTTTGGCACTGTTCATCGAAGTGGTCCAACTGATCATGGATGCCGTGCAAGCAAATACGGTTCTTCTCTGCACAAAGGAATACATATGGAAGAAATTTATTAAATGGATAGAAGCGGAAGCAGAACACTCTTTGACAGATTTTATATATTAGATGCTGTGTAAAATTAGATAAAAAACTCGAAAAATTTCAAGCTACTCCTTTTCAAATCTTCGAGTACTCGACTCATTGTAAACAATAAAGAGATCTTTTGATGATTCTATAAAGAGAAAAATCCACGATGTTGTAGTGTAATGTTGATGTGAAAAATGTTTATCTCTGCGAAGTAGGACTGTTTTGTCTGACGATTTGCTTATTGAAATATTTTGGCTCATCGCCTATGAAATTTTTATTATTCGTATATTGAGTTAATATAAAGTTTTGTACCGCAATAAAATTTTTCATATTTACATTTTTTGCGTGGGTTAAAACGTTAGCATGGCAATAAACAGTTTTTATCCAAAGTATAAAATTTCCAATAATTTAATTTGCGTATCTCGAATTTTTGTTCATCCTCGCACACACGTATAAATTTGTATATCCTTTATTGATATAAAAGATATACTACGTGTGTGCGAGGATAAATAAAAATTCGAGAAACGCAAATTAAATTATTGGAAATTTTATACTTTGGATAAAAACTGTTTATTGCCATTATTAAAGAGGAGCTCTCGATTAGTTTCAGGGCTAATCCGGGAATACCTCGAAACATTTTTACACGGGCGCTCTTTAATCTACAATGATACATTATTTATCTCGCGTGCGGATTCTGCGATACATCCTGCATTATCCTAATGACACACCTGTGACATCGCGGACGCTAATTACTTTCCGGAATCGTAATTAAGAAGGTCGAGTGATCCCCAGAAACAGATGTCCCCTGTTGACGGAGGCCCATCACGAATGAATTTTTGATGCCACCTGTTGCTATCGTTGTCTTTCTCCGCTCAAAGTCCTCTCTTCTCTTCGTGATCGTGCCGCGGCTAATACAACGAATAATATGTCAGTTATGTTATAACAGCGATGTGATCGACAACGAGGTCAAAGTGCCGCGAATGAGGCTTCCAGGAACAAAAAGCTACATCAAATATGTCCGTCACGACAGTAACGAAAAACGAAAACTAGAAATCTGGATTTATTATTATTATTATTATTATTATACGAATATATTTCTTTCTTGTTTGCAGCGTTAATCAAGGCGAATGTGGTATCGCAATTTTTCAATGGAGCTTTGAAAGTAAACAAAGCTATTAATAGATATAGAGAAACGTAAACTCTTAAATTATTCAGATCTCTTGCGATAGTGTTTTCGCAATAGACAGAGTCGCGCTTGCGGAAAGGTTAAAGTACTGTAAACAGGAACGGGGGTAGATCAATCACGAGGTAACTGCGTGGGCGGTCGTAAAGAAAACTGTGTGAAAAGCGTGGATACGGATATAAAAGGCGCGACAAAATGGGGCCGGTTAATTATGTAGGTGACCGAAATACGCGAGAATCGCGCGCGCGCGTTTTTTCATTCTTTCGCGTTAACGCGCCGGCGGATGTACGGGGATCGGTTGACGGACGGATGCTTGATTAATAAATGAAAGGGAAAAAAACCGTGACTGGGGTGTGTTTCCGCGGATGAGCTGGACTATCCGACTCGTCGCACGTCGCGCTTTGTGACACGCGACGGGTCAGATCATTCATAGAGAAATTCATTATTAAGAGGTCTCTTAAGCATCCTCACAAAGGATCGTCTTTACGTTAAGAAGGAGACTGCTCTGTATTACAAGAACATCAGGCAAAAGAGAGGGGAAAGAGAGAAAACTCGACGCTTTCGAAGCCGTCGACGGAAGCCTATTTTCGTCCGTGCGCTTTCAGCGTGCTTATCCAGTATCTCGCGCGATTCTACGTCGCTCTATTCATAACGAGAGTGCCCTATCAACGGGAGTGAATCCCCGAAGAAAGCGCGATACGGCCGCCGAGTCGGCGCGCTCATTAATATTTAATTCTTAATCACGCCGAGCCGTCCGCGAACCTGCAGTGGCCACCCTCGGCACAAGTGGATATAGGGATCCCTGCTCATAGGGGCCGGGATAACAGAAATAAAAGATTCTCTTCTCTTTCGCGTCCCAGGGGGTTTCTGACGCAGCTTGACTTGCAAGAAAAAAAAATTCATAACGCCTTTTATATTAATCGCGCGAGAATATCGAAATTACGTAATGTGTTCGATGTCAAGAAGCTTGTAATTACTACTAATTACGCTTGTCCGCGTAAACGTGAATTTAATTCGAGGATTATATTCGTCTCATAGCGACTACTCGATACAGTTACCTCCGCCCTCGTGAACTTTCAAATCTTCGCGCAGCGGATCATCCTTGTAACGCCAGCAGAAATTATGGATAATTACTTTCATATTGAGAAATCCATAATGGCGTTTTCAGAAACGAAATTAAATATATACGTGGGTTACGGACGGATGAAACGCTCGCAAAGTGTTCTCCAAACTCTCAAGCATTCCAGATTAAAGCCCTCACTTTATTTGTACCCCGGGGGGGCGTACCTACGTACCACCGCCGCATTCGTGTTACCCAAGTCCGAATTATGAGCATACCAGTGTCGAAACACGGACTCCTCCTCTCCTGTAATCGAATAAATTTTAGCTCGTTTCCCCCGCCTGCGGAAAGGAGACCGTTGAAGAGCATGGGATATTGAAGATCACCATTACGCAGTAGGGGTTCTGGGACGTTGGAAAGCGCGATAAGGGCTGTGAAATCTCGAGTCGACGAGAAGTCCGTTAGTATCATCATCATCATCTTGGGCGACATCGCCGAATACCTACGATTTTCCCGTGAAAGTAAGGAAAAAAGGGAGAGAGAGAAGAGAGAAAAGAGAAGAGAAGAGAAGAGAGAGAGAGAGAGAGAGAGAGAGAGAGAGAGAGAGAGAGAGAGAGAGAAACAGCTATTTACGCGTCGTTGCAAGCGGGAAGGATGAGAGACCGAGAAAAGAGATACAATTCGATCCTACCTCGACAAGCGAATATTCTCCACGTCATATAACTAACTCCGTGACGATTTAATCCTATATCGGATCTCCTCTGTATCGGGGATACAGTAACATATCCAGCCGCCGCTAAATCGATCAACCTGAGGATAGCTCCGAGTGGCTGTATACAGAACTATAAATAATACATTCGGAGGACTTGGACACGGGTCACATACGTCAGATGAAAATGACTATTATCTGAAAAGAGATAATCAGGGTCCCGCAACGTTTTAGAAACTTCTCAGGCGCGCGTTACTTCCCGTACAAATGATGGATATTTAATATGTTAAATTGTACAACTGTAAAACGACTATTTTGGAAATTTCTTGTTTCCCACATGTGTGCGCACGTAACACTTTCCACACGAATAATGGATATATAATATTAAACGGCAATTGATTGCTTTACTCGTGTGTGTTACAATTAAAACAAAATATAACAATAAAGCCCACGTACCTATCTTCAGGAAACTTGTCAAATTGTAATATTTAATTTGTGCCTGGTATTTACGAAAACATTAGAATGATTTTCATGCATTTACATTTCATAACGCAAAAACAATTTAACATTTGTAATAAGTAAGACTCATTCTGCTAACATTGCCGGGATACGCAATAAAATAACGACGTAGTTGGAAGTTGTGGAATGTATGAGCATTAAAATTTTAGTTTGACGGAAAATCCGTGGCTGCGAGACGTCGAGCCGCACTTTCTTCGTCCTCGACTCGCTCGAGGCGATTAGCCCGAGCAAATTCAATACTCTCTCACGCTCAGGCCATAATTATCCGATATGCAGAACAGAGCGCGTTAAGTGCCGGGTAAGAGAGAGTGCGCAGCTATGAGCGTAACATGCCCTCGTAACATCCGCGGCCAAATTTACTTGCTATTTTGCCGCGCGAAACTTCATTTCGTGGTTAAATCGTTTCGTGGTACTTACTATCAACGAGCATTAACCGCGCGGGCTCTGGTTAGGTCCCCTGAAATCTCCAGATGAAGATACTCCGCCGCGGATTTCTTCCGTGGCGACCCCGTAGACCGTAAAATTGACCAAACTTGCCAGCCAAGTCGCCGATAAATGTTTAACTAAACTCGTTCGGCTAGCTCCTGCTTTGCGAGAACAAACTGTTGTATACAAATAAAAAGTTAAAAAGTAAAAAGGATGAAGAAGCAAGGGTGAAGTAAGGGTAAACATTGAGTACGGATTAATCAAATGTCTAATATAAATTGTAAGGAATATTGAATATTGTTACTCAAGGAGTATTTGTCCTGCATTGAATTGGAAAAATGGAGCTGGTATATATATTTGAGTGAGGATATGCGTGAAGGCGCATGTAGAGGGAGTCGCGATCCAATATGCAAAACGCAATGTACTCGATGATTAAAATTTATATTAACTAAATTTAATAACAGCTTAAAGTGTACAAGTAGTAGAAAAAATGGTTCCTCTTGATCATATATCTACAACAAAATTGTACCCATATGAAAGAGGGCCAAGTGGCGCAATTGATACCGCTGAATAAGTGTACGGGTAAAGGACACGACACATTAGGTCTTTTTTACAATTATACCGTTTCTCTATTACTTATCGATTTCATTATTCGAAAAAAAAAATCATTGCGTCTTCTCCGTTACTCAGCGGCCCCTCAATTGTTCCACCTCACGTCAACAAAAATAAGCTCTGTATAAATACGTCGTAGGATAAAAAATTGCGTCAGTCGCGTTTCCCAGGGCCGATGTTCTTCTGCGTCAACCACGCCGGATCGATGGTAGACAGACCGCGAAGGTAACATCTTCCGGTGGCTACGACCTCCGTGAATAGCAGTAACGGCGGCTTCGTACCGTGCAACGTCGAGGAAGGGTGTATGGTTACCGGCTGTTTCGAGTATACCTATGCCGTACGTGTAATACGATTACTTGAGATTCTCTTCGCTTGTTTGCTGATATAGGAAACTCAAGCAAGGCAGAGATACAGACAACAAAAGGGAATATCAAGATAAGAATGATGTGAAATTATTTGTGATGCATTCCGCGCATATCTCTCCATGACTGTGCCTCTCAAATCCTTATTATTCACAAACAACACAAGATAAATAAATAAATATTGTAAACAAAATGAAAGAGAAAAAAATAATCAATCGTTTTAATCTGCTGATTAAAGTTCGCTAAAAAATGGCATAAAGAGAAATAATTAAAGTATAAAAGTTTCAAGACATCAAGTGTGATTAAAAATACTTGTTTATAAAACTAACATATTGTATTTCGTTAAAAATAATAGTTTAGTCTTAATCAACGAAAATTCCACAATTTATGTAGATCAATGTTTGAAAGATTTTTTAATTACATTTTTACGTACTGTTTCATAATAAAGTTAGCTGGCAAAAAAAAGAATATTTTATTTAATACTAGGAAATTGACAGTAAGAAGAATATAATAATATAGCGAGAGAGTACATTTACTTACCGTGACATACGTCTGGTCCCTCTGCAGCTCGGCGAGGTTCTCGTATAATCCCTCGAGGAAAGCTTTTCTGAGTTGCTTCGTATTCGTTCCGCAGCTCGCCCTCTCCAAATTCGCACGTTCCGCCAACGCCGCAAGCTGTTGCCTCACTTCCGACCCATACTCCAGATTTCGGTGGTGCAAGAAGTTATCGTGGCACCACGCCTTCTTCTGCGTAACGTTTTGGTATGCCCGGAACACATTCAATAACGTTACGTGATCCCCCTCAGGCGAAGCAAATCTGAAACCACCCCGATGAGAGTTACCCAGGTAGCTAATAATAACTTACTTAGCCAGTCGCGAACCGTGATGAAAAATGCACTCTATCGTGGATACAGTGCTCTCCGTAATAAAAATGTTCGTAGAGAAATCTGTACGAAGATAAAATTATCTTGATCTCTTTCTACTCATCCTTATACTCAGTGTGTACTTTGAGACGATAAATAGATTGCAAGCAAGAGCCGTACCGTGAGCGTGCATTGTAAGCCTGTTCTCTCTTCGTGGGTGGGTCCATGAAAATCGATTCGCCCGATAATAAAGCGATAACCGTCAGTGCTTCCTCCAGACACCTGTGTTCCACCGACGCGAGGATCACTTTGGTAAATCGAGGGTCTAACGGGAATAGTGACATCGTTCGGCCGAGCGTAGTCAGCTGCGGTGGAGATCCTTTTAAGAGGGATCAAATAAGAATTTATTGTCTTGAAATTCTCCCGTTACTCGCGCGTGATATTATGAAATAAAGACAGTAAACAGCCGTAATTATTTTCTTTCATCGCGTCTGAATCTCAATATGAAAAAATCCATCACTATCTGTTTAAGTACTAAATAAGGGAAACTTTTATTTTAAAAATTGCATAAACAAAAATTAATAAGAAAAATAAGCATAATTTAACGAGCACTGTTATATCTAAGTGGAATTCTAATTTTTTTTAAACGAACATATTGAAGAAAAAGTTTTCATTTGTAAATAAACAGATTAGCGTTCGTTACCTTTAACTGCGCCCAGCTTTTCTAAACAGCTCACAGCCACGTCTACACCCTCTTTGGGTGGTTTGTCCATGAAGTCGAAGGTGGTGATGTCAACGCCGATAGCGAGTAGTTGCAGAGCGACTCCCGCGAGAGAGCACCTTTGAATTTCTGGTATCGGCATGTCCTTCATCTTCTCGAATTCCTCTCGTGTGTAAACTCTATAACATTTGCCCGGTGCTTCGCGAGCGGCCCTACCCGCCCTTTGCCAAGCCTGTGCCTGTGAGACTTTCTCGACCCTTAATACGTCCAACCCCGTCGTTGGATGATGTGTCCTTGCTTTGACGACACCGGTATCGATCACGTGACGAATTCCTATGTTTAACGTCGTTATTAATTTCCAGATCAGATTTTAAACGATTGTGAATTCGAAAACAGCGAGCGCTATGTAATTAATGCTGAAATAAGCGCAACGTTGAAAATAACATAATTAATAATATCATTTATTATCGCGTTGATGGAAAAAAACTCCATAAAAAGATTTTAAAAATAAACTTCCTTTACATGTTGTCTTACCTTTATAATTATCTGATGTAAAAAAAACCTTAGCGCTAATAAAAATATTTATTTAGCCCTTTCTATTTTTTATTTAGAAAATTAAGTAACGGAAAAGAGATAGAGTAAAGGTGTATACGCACCGCCAATCGTGACGGACGTCTCGGCGACGTTTGTCGATAGTATTAATTTCCGCATTCCCGGTGCCGAAGGTTTGAAGGCCTCTAACTGTTGGTGAGTGGGCAGTGTCGCGTATAAGGGAAAGACTTTCAGAGGCGGATATTCTTCTTCATCTAGTTGTTTAGCTATATTTCGGGCGGCCACTGCAGCCGCCTCTATTTCTTCTTGGCCGGTCAAAAAGATGAGAATATCCTCACTAGAAAATAAAAAATTAAACGATTACTAGAACATAATTGAAACGTATGACTATGACAGAACGACCGATTCATGGGTCGATAGGTTTCGGGTTTGACGACCTTCGTCTCATGTGTATCTCGGTTTATAAGATATTGATTTGAGGTCTTTGAAGGAATATGTGATGAAATTGCAATCCATTTCAAAAACAATAAATTCTTTAACATACTGGAACATAATTTATTCCTATATATACGTCGTGGAACACGCAGTTTATATTCCGTTTTAGAATTTCGTGCTGTTCTTACTTTGGGGGAGTCTCGCGGTGAATTTGAAACGCCGTAGCTAGTGCGGCGAACGCATAATCCTGTTGCGAGGACACCGCGTGAAAAATCCTCAAGGGATGCTGACGGCCCTCCAAGTACAGTGCTGGTGCCTGGAAATACTCCTTGAATTTAGTGGGGTCCATCGTGGCTGACATAATCAAAAGTTTCAAGGGCGGCAGATTCTTCAACTTTCGCAAATTCTGCGCTCGTCTCGTCACCCCGAACAGAATGTCGGTCTGCACGGATCGCTCGTGAGCTTCGTCGAGTATCACCACCTGTTGTAAAGTTAATAAAACTCATGCAATAATCGGGTAGGCAGTCAGATAAGTATAGCAAAGGGGAATGTTTAGAGAGATTCTTTAGCTTTCAGGAAGATTACTGCCGGTTTTAAATATAATAATAATTTAACGGAAAAGCCTTTTACTTTTTGTTAAAATGTTGAAGCATCTAATTTACAAGAACTTAATTTAATTTAAAATAGACTGATTCCAGAACATATTTTGCATAAAAAATTAATAAATAATATTGTAATAATATCTTTCGTTACGATGCAAGTTTATCATTTAAAATTAATTTCATTTTTTATTATTAATTTCAAACATAATTCTGCTCCTCCAATGACTGCGTCGTTTAATACAACAATTGTAATAATAATATGACGATAGTATACCGAGTAATCCGACAGGATCTCGTCGGTCATCGCTTCTCGCACCATCATGCCATCCGTCAGATATTTGATCCTTGTCTGCGACGAAGTGCAATCCTCGAAACGGACGCAGTAGCCCACCAATTTTCCTGGTTTCGCCCCTTGTTCCTGGGCGACCCGGCGCGCTACGCTGACCGCCGCTATCTTACGCGGTTGCGTGATGCCGATGCAGCCGGACGACCCGGCGATTCCGGCGTGGAGCAACAGTTGTGGGATCTGCGTGGTTTTACCGCTGCCGGTCTCGCCTATTACGATTAGAGTACTGTGTCGGCGTATCTCGTCTAACAGCCTGAAAATTCACGAGCAAAAAGTTTATATATACACACTATAAAGAATATATATAATATATAAAGAGTACAATATAAATAAAGAATATGTATATATATATATATATATATATATATATATATATATATAAAGAATAGGTAATATTAAATAAGTAATTGCCGCGACTTGATGAAATACCCATTATTTTTAACGATGATCTTTTAGGACCAAAATGTTTATTCTACATTTTCTACAATATGCATATATACGCTAGGCAATTATTATGAATTTTATTTAGCTATTATATACAATAATAAATTATATTATTTGTTCTACTTGTATAATATAATATTTGTGTAATACAATATATAAAGCATAATATCTATTTATGTTCGTGTAATGTAATATATGTATATAATATTGTTTTGATATAATATATGTAAAATAGATAAATAATATATCTATTTTACTCTTGCATAACAACATATTTAATAAATTTTATATTTATTAAAAATTAAGTTCAAAATTTTTACTATGTATCACTTATATATATGTAATGTATATACATATGTATATGTGAGTACGTCAGTATGGGAGTACAATGTAGGTATTATAGCTTCTTCTAATAAAAATAAAAAAAATATATTTTTTATATACATACATAATTACTTAACACGTATACAGTTTGATTATTAAACGATATTGTTATAAAATAGAAAAAAATAATCTAAAAATATGTAATTTAAATAAACAAAATAATCATCAGTATTTTCTACCTTAACGACCGCGAGTAAGTGCGGTTGTGACGAAAATTATCCCCGTTAGCTAATTTGCAATCAGCAGCGAGTCTGCATTTTGAAACATCCTGTATATGTACCGTGCACCGCGTGCACGACGCCGAACGTCGCGGACGTCACCCCCCTTTTTCCCCATTAGTCGCGCATAATCGCGTAAAAGATTATACATCGCTCAATCACTCAAGAAACTTACCGTTTACGGAGGATATAAACGGGCAATGATTTTCTCCGCCAGCCGATGTTCGTTCGATCGCTGTTCGTCGCGTTCTCGACTCTGCTGTCCTCGCTCGTTTTCTGCACCTTGGCGGAATTTTCGCGGAACACGACGGTGCTGGGCCGCTTCATGGACAACTTGGACGACTTCCCCATCGCGTTGTACTTGGGAATCTTGGGATCCGCGTCGTCGTGGACCCTCATCTCGTCGCGGACCGCACGGAGCGTGCCGATACGTACGTGCGCGTATACGCGTACGTGCCACTTGCGGGCACAGCACACTCAGCACGGCCGAGCACGTGGTGCGCGCTACAGCGCTACAGCTGCATACAGCTGTTACGTTCCGTGCTACGTGCTAGCTGGTCCGCACTCCGCACGCCCTCTCGGCGACCGGCGTGTGTGCGGCGTGCGGCGTGCGGCGTGCGCCGCCCGTTCCGGAGTCGGTGGTCGGTGCACCGGTTATTACGCGAAATACCGAGTTTTTGGAAGTTCTTTGCGTACCGGACGTGGACATGGGTGCGTGCGACGCGGACAAAGAACACTTGGCGTTACGTATTTCCGGAGAAGCGAGAAGGTGCCACGGATCCCTATGTATGAAAGCTAATATTCCATATAACTGATATTAACGGAGTAGTAGTAAATATTACAATATGTTAGTGTAAAAAACGATAAACTTTTAATTGATTCGATATAAAAATACATATATTTTACGCAATATTTTTTTGCAAAAAATAATTAAATCGGAAAATAGGTATGTGATTCGTAAAATTACAAATTCCTAATTTTCAGAGAATCTCGGATTTTTTAATTTATAAAATTTTGCGATTATCTTCATCTTTGTTGACCAAATTTGTACGAGTATTATTTAATCAAAATCATATGAAGCTTATATATTTGAAATCAAACAAAAAACGTGCCTACAAATTTCTCATTCAGTTATAAATTCACATTTTTTTTTGAAATTCCAAAGAATGTAAATATACTTAATCAATAATTCTGTTTATATTTTTTTCATTGTGATCAATGCACTGGCGATTGACCCAACGCGTTTGGTAATATTTCAAATATTTTTTATCATGAAAAATAGGAGTATAAAAGTTATAAGAAATGCAGATCTCTGCGCGCACACGAATTATTTGCCTCTTTGACTAATGATACCTTTAATGATTTAATGCCAACGTCGGCGTTGCACACCGGTTTTTTATCGTATCGCGTGTCGTGCAACGGTAATGTATTCATATCCCGACGTTGTCGAAATTAACTGGTCACGAGAGAGAGAGTCTTATCGCCAGAGAACTTGAACAATGTCGCATATATTAATTGCAACGTACAAAATAAAAAGTAACGGATGGCTCTTTTAATACAATTCATTATTTCACCGAAATGATTTTGACGAAAAAGGACAATGATCAAAGATCGAACATTTATTATAATATTACATCAATATATACATATATATATATGTATATATATATATTACACGTCAAATATCTTATGAACAAGTAACTTCGCAACGCTTATTTTTTAAATTAGAGGTAGAGAGAATGATTCCACCATTGATAAAAGATCTATAATTGTGCCATCGTCATGAATTGTCAAAAGTTTCGTATATATCACGTGTAACGTGTAATCGGCATCGATCGAGACTATCAAAGAAACAGCTACAATACGCTTGTTAAAACGTAATCTCTAATCGAACATTAACTGCGTTACGAAATTATCACAGATCAAGCTGTGTGTAATAGGAAGACATAATGAGCCAACATTTCGACGAGACTTTTTAAGTATTTTTACACACCTATTCGTATCATGAATTTGGAACTAAATTATCATCGTAAAGGTCGATGAATTGGCGTAATCGCATGTGGTGGTACCTAGAATTTAAAAACGCGCGTTATTAAAGAGTTAGAATTACACTTTTGGATTTTTTATCACTTACATTCTGGTTTTTACTCATCCGTTTATCGCCTAATGTTACAGAAAAAATAAAAATGTGTAACTTCGATAGAAACGACTTACCATCGCACCAATGCGAGACAAGTAACGATTTCGTATACTGATGTCAGATTGTGGCTGCATAAGGCTATCCGCCGAGAAATCCGATGTGCATTCCGACGATAATAATTTTTCTCGCTCCAAATTTTCAGGCGTGCATTGAACTGCCTCGTATCGTTCTCTTTGTCCTGGCGTCATGTTGAGATAACCGCCACTTGTTGCCATGTCCGACACCCAGATTGCACCGGCGGTTATCAGTGAAACTATTGCACAAATCATGAAATATGTTATTTGCGATGAAATTTCTCGCATTTCCATCTTACGGTGGAAATCATATCTTGAGTTTCCAAGTTCGCGAAAATACTCACTCCAAAGCCAACCGAGGAAGAACATCTCTAGCATTAAATATCCTCCTTTGTCGACAATTATACCAGCCACAATTGCGACTACAGCGAGACCTAAGTTTTGTACAGACTGCGCTCTAAAAAGATATTAATTTTATTTATAAAATTTTTAGTATTATCTTCAGTATTATTTGCTCTGAGATTGCCAATGAATAAATTACTTACATTCCATAAGCAGTTCCAAGTTGATGCTCTGGCGTCACAAGTGCAATCAAAGGCCACAAGCTACTAGCGAGCATAGAATATGCCAGTCCCATGAGAACCATACACACGTAAGGGTTCAAATAGGTAAAAGCGAGCAACCCATGAGCAACGATAGTCACGCAGATACTAATGAACACCCACGATACATTTTTACCCGTTCTATCCACCGTGTAACCTAACAGAGGCGAAGCTATCGCCGATATCGAATAAACGAGAGAATTTACTGTATTTGCTGCGGATGGATCAAATTCATATTTCCGCTCGAAAAATACTCTGAAACAAAATTAACGAAACTCTTATTTTTATGTGTAATTGTTGTGCATGAAAAAAGTTGAATGAGAAAATTAACTTCTAGGATGAATTTTAATGCAATATCATTATTTCATGCACTTTGACGGATGCGATTTGAAAAAGTTGTATCGTGCAATAAGATTTTATGCTGTCGAGCACTTACTTTCCCAAAGCGATGAAAGGGAATATCGCGACGTAATAAGCAATGCAAATGAGCGCGACCAACCAAAAGATTGGCTTGAAATCTTTGACGTCCCTTAAACTAACGACCTGCGGTTCTTGTCCCTCGCCTCGTCGGAGCAATCTCTCGGCCCGTTTATCCATGAAGCCCAATACACAGGCGCATATCATCGACATCACACAGGTGATGGCTGCGAGAAAGAGAACTACTCCGATACACTTTGGGCCCTTGTAATATTGAGCCACGTAGTTGTATACCGGCTCCATTACTAAGAAGTTCACGGTCGATCCTACTCGGGCGAAGCTCAACTGCAGCCCGAACACCATGTTTAACTCTTTCCCTTTGAACCAAAGGACCGCATAACTGTTCTGCGCAACTGCCAACGACTCTGCGCCGATTCTGCGGAAAAGGAACAATGGTTAGATTGACGATTTTACAGAAAGACATATATGATAGTTCTAAAACATTCTGCATTCGATGGAACAACACCGTAGGCGTAAACATACCCGAAGACAAATCGACCAAGCATCATCAGCCAAAAAGCATCGATCGTAGCGCCACTTGCAAAAATGATCTGGCCGATCAACGTGAGTCCCATGTATATCACCGTACCCAGCCGAATTCCAAAGACGCTGTCCAACAGGAATCCGCCGATGAAGCAGAGAATGACATTCGGCCAGGAATAAATGGAATACAGCAAGACAAATGTGCTAGTTGACATGTGCAAGTCAGTTTTGAAATTATCCTGCAGCGCGCCCGGATTGTCGAAGCAAAAATACGAGCCTGAAATAAAAGGGCATATACATTGAAATTCCTGGCTGGAGTTGCAGTGAGACAAATTTTTCTGAAAGGCTTGACTCTCCTTTCTTCAATCAGAACAGTTAGATAACGCAGAATATTATTTGTGTTAAGAGCTTTACAGTCTGATAAACGAAGATACCCTATCGTGCGTACGTAGCTCGATCTGCTCGATTGTGTCATAGGTTCTAACATCGTTTATACAACGTATGGCCAATATTAAAAAAAAAACCTTGTGATAAACTCGTACAAAGAGGGCGTTCGTGATATGCCTTATCTTTCAGCCAATGTCAAATTTTTTCCTTGCGATTAATAACAGGAAGACACAAGATAGAGAATCTACTTAAGCAATTTCCAACTCAACTAATTGTTCTTTCTTTATCGTGTCTCTATATGCATGCAATTTTGGCTATTGAGTCACAACCATTTCTCATAAACGTAGACGAATAGATAGATGCGTTTTGTAAATGTGGATAGATTTTCATCAGATATTCTAATATTGAGTAAGTTCTCCTGCATAGTGCCAAATATCAAATTATCACACTTGGTATTGAAAAGTATTAAACGTTATTAGTATCGAAACAAATAAAAGTTTCAGAATCGGATGACTTTGGACTAAAATACATTTCTATGTGTGAATAGAAGTCGCGGAAATGAGGCGCGTGACAATGAGTCTGGCGAGAGGCAACGATTACGGATCTCATTCTTCGCGACCCGTTCTTTTGACAGTGACACCATTCTGGGCGCAACGCTGTGGTAGGTAAACAACGGAGCGACGCTGTTCGTATATCGCGACGCGTAAACAAACAGCATCGCGTCCCGCGAAATTAAATACGTCAGCTCCGTACCGAATCCGAGCAGACACATGAGCGCCAGCCCTAGAAATCGGTAGGGCGCCTTTTTCGGACTGCAGCATCCTTGAAGGGCCGCCTCGTCCTCGGATCGGTCCAGACTGTCGCCGGCCGAGTTCTCCACCAGGCCTCCCTCCATGTCGTCGTCGTTATCGTTATCGCGACGTCTCTGTCGTTATTGTTTCAAGATTCCGCTTGATTCGCGCTTTGTTTGCCCTCGGACAGCACACAGCCACTCCGCCCGCCGCAGGTGTAATCGAGCCCAGACAATGATCAATTTGCGTTAACGCCTCTCTCTTTCTCTCCCTTCCGCTCCACCTTCACGTCATCACGCGCGCGAACAAAAGGGATCGGCGATCGGCCGCGATCGATGGAACGACGCCGATCGACTACTCCGACTGCATCGCGCGGCTAGTGCCGAGTGCCGTCATTGTTGATCGGTTAAATCTGTCAGTTGGCGGTGTGCGTCGGTATACGCGTCATTCAGCATTCAGCGAGATACACTGACACAATGCACAATCGGCATGCGAGAGTGACGCGTGACGCGGCTTTGGACGCCCCTGGAGTCTGAACTCTCGCACGCGCGGCACAAAAGTCCCTACGGACTCCAAGTACCAACCAGAACGGAGGAAACTACCTAAGGCTCGTTATTTGGTAGCTGAATTTTTTGTACCTTTTTTTTCTTCCTCTTTCCAAAAGAAAATTTCATTAATGTTCTTCAATCGAGTGCAGAAAGTATAACATAATGCAGCTACAAGGAACAGATTTTCTAATCTTCGTGGCATTCTCGAGGCACATTAATTATTATGCTCTTCTGAAAATAATTTTCTCAATAATCTCAATTCTATATAGATACTGAACGTGTTTTTTTTAATGTCTCTTTGAAATTCCACAGCAATAATCCTGACTTAATCAGCGATTGATTTATTAAGTGGTAGGTACCTATATTTTTTAAGTATTAATTTAATATATGGATAGAATTAATTTTTTTTTATCCGATCTTTCCATTAATACTGAATCTCAGTTGTAAATTGTACTGCAACCTGAATCAATGCTGCGGTAAAATAATAAAATAAAGTACGTATTTGAAGATGAATAAAGGGAAGGAGGTCGCCGGATTGAACTAGGTTTTCATACATTTATTGCAAAAAGTAACTTATAAGTGTACACGAGTTTGATGCTTAAAACTAGTTAAAATTCGAATGTTCAATGAACAATTAGATGACGAAAAAAAAGATGAGGATGGTATCACCAGGTTTTTAGTTCATTTTTCTTTTTTACTTAACTTACGAACGAATGAACTATAGTTCAACCAGTGACTTCTTCAGTGGCGCCTTCCTCGAATTCGAGTTTCACTTGACACTCCTCAGGGAGTCCCTCAACGTCCACTTCCGTTTCCGGCGCGTTCAGCATGTTGAGCGTGACCTCCGCCGATTTTCCCATGAGGCTCTGGTTCCCCGACGTCGATTGCTGCTTAACAACCTGTTGTTGCTGAACCAGGGTGGACTGTTGCGCCTGCTGGGGTAGAATTTGTTGTTGCCTGACCGTCATCCCCGCCTCCTCAAACGCCTTTTTCTTCAGGGTCGTTCGTATCTGAGAGCTGAAAAAGAAAACGATACGCGTTCGGTGTGAGATTCGGACTGACTGCCAGGACTGGCAGCCTGTGAAAACTTACACCGTCCGACTCTTGATGTGCTCGCTTATTCTGCTCAGTTCTTCGCTGAAGACTCTGACCGACTGACGGAGCATCTCAATATCCTCGTCAGCCCATTTACTACGCATCGAGGGGGATAGGAAATTAAGAAAAGAGCATGGGGCCTGATATAATTGTATACGAGATGACGCTCCAATGGTATATGTCGTAAACTTATTGGAAACCAGAAAAAAAAGCTATTTTGTGACAAATATAATGCAATATGTACTATCAGAGAGTCACCCTATACAAATATTGCCATAATAATCATGACGGAACTGTAAATCTTTTGTACAATTTCAAAATACTTGTAGAATTACTTTCCAGACTAATAAGACTATCTGCACGTTTGCCTCCAAACTATATATTTTATGATCGTACGTCTCAACTTACCCCGCTAGGGAATCTGATGTAGGATGCAGCTGCATCGTCAGCTCACCTAGCTTGTTGAAGGCTACTCCAGCTGCAGCAAAGATCTCACCCACCTAAACACGAATATATAAATACATTATGTATAACGGTCATATATATTTAATTAACATTCGTCATAATGATTCAAAATTCTTTTCACCGTTAGTTTAACCTAGAAACAAAATAGTACTTTTTGTATTCGATGTTTCGACATCTCGGTATTTCTTCTCCGACTCGTCGACATTGCGCAAGGACTTGCGAGACAATTTAAAACAAAGTATGGCAAGATTGTCTAAAAGTTTCTACCCTCACCTTGCTCGCAGAATTCATGTCAGTATCGTTGCTGTTATTGTTATGCCCGATGCCCGATTACGACCGGAACTGAGGGTTACGACAAGAGCGACGACAATTGCACACTGTTGACACTATTTCGAGAATTTTGAGGATTTAAAATTTCTGTCGGTGATTATAAAATCAAAGTAACGCTTTTATTACCTATCGTTAATAAAGATTCTCAAGTGACTTTATTTTTACCAACTAACGGTAATTACAGAAATTTTCTTTGTAATTATCGATATCAATTATCAACGGAAATTTAAATTTTCTAAAATCGATAATAACGTAAGAGACACTCTAATCGAAATCGTGAAAATTATAATTTTAAGAATTCTCTCAGAATTTTAAGTCTCAAGTCTAAAGATTCGAATTGCGAAAATATAAATGTATCATAGAAGTATCAGGAGAACATAATCACGCGGAAGGTATCACTAATAAAAATTTGTGCACGTTATAAAAAATTGTTAGTTTACACAAACTCGAATTACGAAAATTTAAATGCTCAAAAATGAACGAAGCATCAGGAAGAACATAATCAGCTAAAACGTGGCACACGTACAAAAAATCCCATACGCTTGAATTTGAAAAGCTTTATAATTACACATTTCCTGTCGTTATCTACAAGGATAAAAAATGATTATCGCTATGTCGACACACTCGCACGCATACACAGTTACGACGTATGAATATTTAGAAATGACGCGGCATATGCGGTACATTCACAATTGATACAATTTCATGTACCGGGGATATTTATGATCCGAATGCACGTAATCGCGCACATCCTTTACGATTCCCGATGCTTCCTTTCGTAGATCAGAAGCATGCGTCCCCATTCGTTGCCCGCGGTAACGGCGACTCTTCGAAAGTCGCAGATCCTCCGCAGAATGTCCTCTATGTGCTTCGTCGGATTGCCGGTGTACTTCAGCTTCTTCAGCAGCGGAAAGTCCCCCAATCCCGCTCTTCGTAGCCTTCTCTCAGCGTTTCTGTAGCATCTCCAAGGCTGCGGCTCGACGACGATCATTTCCGCCAGCTCGCAGGCCCTTCGCAGAAACTCCTCGAGACCGTCGTCGCCGTGATTCAGGTGTATCCACATGGTGATCGAGAAGCAGAACGCCACGTCGAATCGCGTTTTATTGAGCTGCGCCAGATACCGCCTCAGCGTCTCGTCGCAGTCCTCCGACAAAAAGTCCAGACGCTCGAAGGTCAGGCGATCCGGGCGCGGATTGCGCTCGCGCGCTTTCTCGATCAGGATCGGGTCGAGATCCACGCCGATTAAGGAGATCTCGGGCTGATCTTGCGACATGGCCTCCTCGAGGAAGTCGCGTAGAACGTATGTGAGATCCTGCAAAACGCATCGTGTACAATAAGATTTAGATATGCGGTACCCTTTCAACACTATATACAGATTGCGGAATTTAATCTAAAATGGATTTTTGCCTAATCAACGGAGTATCGTTATTCGTACATATTTCTTAAACATGTACAAATATAAATTTGAATATTTAAATAAAAATTAAGACACACAAAGAAGTTGAAATTTAACGTTTGAGCAACGCATTGAAAACATATGTTGCTGGTTGAATTCATCGAGGTAAAACATATCTAATCTGCATCTCCTAATTTAAATTCGTAGCTACGAAATATTAGAATAAAATTAGATGGAATAGAATGGAATAGAAATAGAATAGAAATTAGTTAGACGTCGTGTTTTCTTAATAGGAGTTCCGCTTCGAGCTATCCACAAGCTGAGAGGAAATCTCCAGCTAAGAGGAAATGCAACATTTGTGAGGCATTCCGTATAATTAAAAAAAACGTATTAGCTTGAATATAAAGAGGGACGAAGAGAAGAGAGGAAGAGCAAATGAACGCGTACAGGAAATTTCTAACAAGGACAAAGGATACGAATTCCGGAAGCGGATGCCTGATGCGCGAGCGAAAAGCTGAATGGGGATAAAGTCGACCAAAATTAGACGCGCCCGTTTGTAGTTTCGGATCACGAAGGCCGGAGTCATCCCGTTTCGTTTCTGGCTGGCCCATACGTCCCCCGACAGCTGTGCCGCCGCGCCCGCGACCGCGCCGCTGCTCTTACCCCGGCGTTACAGCCGACGTCTAGACCCGTGTATTTCCGGGCCGGATGGGCGACCCGTTGCCGCTGCCACACGCCACGCGGAAGTTGCCGCACGCGCTCTTCCGCAGGATGGAATTGGTAATAATTCATGAAGTTCCCGTGTCTGATAGCGCCCGGATCCGTTTTCTCCTCGCTCTTCTCGCTTTCGCCGGCACCGCTCTCGCTCATTCCGTTTTCTATTTTTTCCGAAAAAATCTGTAAACGCACAACAAACGCACAACGTTGCTGTAATACGCAAACATGTGGTGTGGATGTAAAAAATGAACACAGCTACGAACATATTATTGCATATATAGATCAATATTGAATGTATTATAATATATAATATGTAATGTTAGTAATATATGTATATTACATAGAATATAATTACATACAATATAATAGTATAATATATACATGCAAGCTCAAACATTTTAACCCTTAAACGCGCAATTTTTCATATAGCGCATTCTGAATACTCTTTAAATAAATAATGAGCTGCTTAAGAAATTGTAAAAAAATATTTTAAACATTTTTTTTTTTTTTTTTTATTAATTTGAACCCTTTACAGATGTACAAAGCTGCGTGTTTTCAGTTCGAACTTGATACGGGAGAGTACACGCGCCGGAGCATCGAAAAGTCGCTTT
This sequence comes from Temnothorax americanus, assembly GCF_048541705.1. NCBI lineage: Eukaryota > Metazoa > Arthropoda > Insecta > Hymenoptera > Formicidae > Temnothorax > Temnothorax americanus. The sequence continues at coordinate 9,397,740 of NW_027509338.1, read as the reverse complement.
GCATATATGCAAAGCTGCGCACTTAAGGGTTAAGGCAAATACACGATTTCGAAAACTGGAGTATCTGATTTCATATGAAATGGATTACTCAACTCAGTTCCATTTCTCAATTCGGTGTGTGACAGGGAGTAGTATACGGTGTTGCGTGTAATATTGCAATAGTACGTATTATACGATGATGGTGACAACACAATGACGACACTAACGAGCGGCAAAGTGGCAGAAAGAGTGTTAGGGAGAAAGAGAGAGAACAGTGGCCGCAAGAGAAGGTCAGGGGGATCTAAAGAGCGGAAGGACCGAACGGTTAATCGTTATAGTGTCCGCGACCCAAATAATCGTAGCCTTCGATCGCCAGACGATGGAGCGTGAAAAATTAAGTATCGATAAATTTTCGCTGTGAATGATCCGGCTGTCATTGGTGATTACAAAATAATAAAAATAAGAATTGCCATTGCCAGTCGATTGTAGAAATGCTGAAGAAATTCCTGAAGTTGAACGAGCCAGATATTGAAAGACATATAAAAGATATGTCGGACATGTGATATGAGTCAAGTGCTCATAAATATTCATTATCAAAAGTTGTGAGCTTCTAGGGAAGCTTTTGTAGAAGTATCCTACATAGAAGCAAAGTTAAAAACTTGACGTTAGACAGTCAAGATAATTAATTAAGACTACTTTTGCGCCGAGACAAATTTTATGTGCCAAGGCCAATGAAACGCGTATAAGTCTCATTTAATTATAGTGCATAAATTACGGAGAATGTTTCGTCAACTCTTTTCCTGAAAATGGGTAAATAGGTTACTATTTTTCTAAAACAAAAAAATACTCAATAATATAGTTCACACAAGATTCTTAGCTTTCGTAACTTTATCGTCAATATATCTTCGTTCATTCTCGCGATCCTATATATTCTCATCTTTTACAATGTTCAAGGAGAACAAAAGTAAGTTCGTTTTTAGACTCGCACGTCCGGAAAATCGTTCAGATTTTGAAAAGTAGTTTTACAGAGTTAGACGGAGAACAACAACGATATGGCACCTTCGGTTTTGCCGAAGGTTCAGCGAACAATGATTACAATGAATATCCGGTGCGGCGCGGCGGGCGGTTCTTCGATTTCTTGTTGCGTTCTCATTGCCAAATCCTTCCGCGGCCTACAGCGTGCCACGGGGGAGATTGCCAAATCCGACCGGAGATCGTGAGGGCACGGTAAACGCGCGCGATCGATGTTTACACGCTCGTAATCGCGCACCGATCGTTACCTAATTGCCTCGCGCGCGCGCGCACGGCTCCGACAAAATTTTTCTCGGTTAGAAGGCTGTTTGAATCTCGAGCTCTCCTTGCGTTTTCAATACCGTGAGAACTCGCGGTACCGCCGACCGACGCGACGCGCCCTCAATCGTTGCTCCACGCGACACTCCCCGAGCGGCGAAGAAATTGCGCGCTCTTGCGTAATCGTTCTGTCGACGTTAGGTCGTAATCGTCACAGTTATGCGCCAAGGGAGGGATATAACGCTATGCCTAATTAGCACGCTCGATTACGGGCCCAACGGTAATTAGCCGAGTAATTCCGGACTTGTACGGCGATTTAACGCCGGGCCTTTCTTGCGCGCGAGATAATGAGTGTCCCTATCGTCGATTGTGCAACAAATATCGTGACCTGCCTGTATGCATCTGCGCGCGAATTGCATCAGTGACATTGGCGTTAATATGGCCTCATTTGCGTCGCAGACGCGTGCACGCCAGTTGGAAAAAAAGCACACCTCAAAGAAGTTCCGACGTCTCTCTCGAGCGTTGCACATCGAATTGAAATGCCAATTGTCGTTATCAATACGCTAATAATTAGACAAACGAGAGTGAGAAAGCAAAGAGAATAATCCACTACTTTCTTTTGGAGTGCACGTTTATAGCAAAAAATTAATTATACAATTAACGCGTTCAAAATTAATGGAATAAAAAAAAAATACGTCAGCTACAGTACTAGCACTATAATTATTGCATCATCTTGAAAATTATTCATTCGTTAGAAGTTTAGTGGAAGTACTCTTTACATACTGAATACGTGTAAGTGAAACGTTTTATTGTCGCGATAGCCTGTATTTGTTATTATATATAATCAACGTTGATACAATAAAAAAATGTAATTATGTCTGTGCCAAGGAGATGTCAGGCTGTAATCAAAGCCTGTGGCAATAAATATTAAGCAAAATATATTAAAACATATTAAAACGTTAATATATAAGTATAATATGTGCCTTCTATTATATATAAGATTATCTACAAACGTGTAACGAGATAAAATAAGCACATTGGATAAAACTAATCCATTTCTTTGATATTTACGAGAAATTGATACAGTGGTGATCTGATTAGATTTAGTACATTAGAAACGCTTGATTACGAATATATATACAATCCCTGTAGTAATAACAACACATTTATAACTTTTATTTCAGAAATAAAGTCTGAACTACCCGTTTCAAAAAGAAATTTTGGTATATTTCAAAGCCAAACATAAAGGAATGATATATATATATATATATATATATATATATATATATATATATATATATATAATGATATATATATAAAATTGACAAATTCATTGAGTGATGCAATAATTGATGCCAGTACTGTAGAATGGCAATCAAAAATTTTACGACGGACGTAAAATAAATTTGCGTTGCTAATGCGCCCCGCGCACACGCGAGATGAATGCTGTTGTTGCGCTCTTTCGAAACATAGAGCATTTCGGTAAATCGTCTCACGACGTGGGACAATGAACTCACGTGTGTGTCGTCACACGTGCCACATAAATGACGCGATCGCGATTAGTCATCTGAAATTAACATGGTCTTCGATCTCGAAAGGGTACGCCTAAGGGGCATTCTCTGTCGTAACAAGCTGTATCATATCTTGGGCAACGCGCGTAAAAATCTCGAGGCGGCCCCGTCTAACGAAAGTGTAAAGTGAGCCTCTTCTTGACGCGTGATTTTCATGACAATTCGAGAATTCTACCATCATCGGTTTCCGAGAAACTCGCCTATTCAAAATTCTCAAGTTTCCGAATGTACGATCTATATTTACGCTCGTTTGGAAACTAAACAACTGAAACGTAAAAACGGGCAGATGCACACAATTCGCGTCTCTCTTTCGGTGAATAAGGATTCGGATCCCGAAAGGATTATAATAGAAATTTGAGAATGCGTACATAAATGACAAAGAGGCTCGCTACTATCCCGAGGACAGTGTATTATAGTGGACAATTCGAAATCCACTAGATACTAAATATCCCAATTACAGTTTCTCGATAATGCATTCGCCGACAATTAAGGTCAGTCTGAAGCTACGAAGAATGGGAAAGAAGCGAAAGGATAAGAAAAAGGGTAAGCGTGCGGCGCCTGGCCGAACGATGGGAACTGATCAATGTATACAAGGCGTACACGGAGGGGGGGGGTGGAGGGGCAGCTGCATGGACCTTTTCGCTCCACGATCCGTTCTCGCGTCGGAATCGTATAGTACCAGCCTGTTCCTTCGGAGCAGGTAAAGCAAAAATATACCCCGGAAGTCGCTCGTAAAAACGATCCGTTCCGCGTGCATCCGGCGCATTCTTCGATCGCTTTTTCCGCGCCCCCATTCACATTAAATCCGCTTTTTCCGGATTTTCGTGTTCCACGTCGGATGTGTGACAAATAGATCGACGCCGTGATCTCTAGCCGAGAGATTCGACGACAACGGGGCCGTGCGACAAAGGCGCGCCGTGCTACAAACCGCCACGAGAAAAATCGGGGGGGTAGGTACGGTCGTTATCTCGAAAAGTAATCGGTATTTACCTCGAGAGAGCCGATCGCTGCCACGTGCGTCTTTCGATTCTTCGCACGGTGGATCGAACGTGAAATTAACCACGAGAACGACTTAATCCTGCATCGTTCTGCTCGAAAAAAGCGCCTCTCTTCAATCTCTCGCGATCGGAGCGGAAGATTGAAACGAATAGGAAATACTGATGGTACTCCCTATCGTCGAGGAAACTGTCCAAACAAAGAAAGATATCAAAATAAACGAAATTTATAGACATGTACAAGTATTCAAAGGTTCTTTGTCAAAATACATTGTCATTCGTAACATTGTTATTCTTGATTAACCAGATCGAATTACAAGGGAGTGTAATGATCAACGCCGCATTTTTTGCGCGAATTTAAGTTACTTATCTCTCGAACGTTGCACCACACAAAGAGACAGCAGCGTGTATTATCTGTTTTCCTGTTTACGTTTCACCGAAAACGAGGATAGTGATTTATCATTTTATGTAATAAAATTTCGCAACGCCGATTAATATCTTAATATATGTGACATTGAGTATGTTGCTAAAACGATGACTCTTTCAGATTTTCTAACGACTCATTTTTTTTTTTTTTTTCGTTAAGACGATAAGGCCGGAAGACCCGTTTTGCAACAATTAGACCTTTTATCGCCGCGTAATATTACAATCGGATTTTCAACTACCTTGACACTTGCGGGAGTCAAATTTATTGCGGCGAATATAGTTAAAACGCTGTCGCGGGGAAACGAGAATTTAATGTAGTCCAATTGTAAAGCAATTCTCTCGAGTTGACGCTACAGTTGTGACTTTCTAGAAACGTTTAAACATCTCTCCCTGGAATTTGTTTGTGCGAACGTTGCAGCGCGCGGTACCGGAAGCGGATCGTGTAGCGGATGACGCAATTTCCGGGACGCGGCCTTAAGAATTCCAATTCAACGCGGTATCGTCGAAATCCGTTTGCTCAGCCGCTTCCTCTATTTTCGTTATACTCCGCTGTCAGTCATCAATCCGCCGTTCGTCGTACACCCGTTCGTTATTGTTCACCCGTTCCCGCTTCTGTCGGGGAACGTGTGAGAGAACGCTTTTGCACGTTTCAGCGCTTATCTCTACCGCCGTAATTCGACGCAATTCTACATCGCCGCGTGATAAAACCGTCGTTCACTGATGGCGTCGCAGTTGACACTCTCGCACTTGAGATTCAAGGTTTCTAAGTTGTTATTTATCCTCAATTATGATTACCGATGTTTTTCTGCAGAGCCGTGCAAACAGTCTTTGCGTCTAAGAATAACGCGACGATGCTGCGACACGTTGGACACAATCGAGATGCAACTATTTTGTTATCTTAAAAAAAATATTATAGCACAAATGAGCATCGTATACTCATTATTATACTCGTATCGTGATGACACGAAGGTTTTTGGAATATTTCATTTAATATTTCAGGAATATTTTGTGAGAGAGAAATAAAAATTGGAAAACATTCCCAAAAGATTGCAGGAACGTGACTTCATTTGCGCAAACCGCACGTTTCTTTCACGCGCTCGTGTGCTTAAGGATTTATCCTCGTTATCGAGATAAAAATGTTTGGCGAAGCCTTTAGAGATAGACTGCAAAATTAAAACGATCGCCCGCACGTTTGTTTTATCACTTCTCCTTGATATGGCGAGGAGAAGATAAGTTGGGGAGACATTGTTCTCGCGGCAGAAAAATGTTTTCTGAAATCGATTTTCCGATCGCGCTAACAGAGTGTGTATCGATCGCGAGCGGATCGTATCGGCGAGATCAGCTCGTCGGCCTTTAGTTATTCTCGATAAATCCTCGAACGCGTATAATGTACGTTCGGGGCTTCGAGGGATTTAAACGTTCACAACTGGGTCATCCAAGCAAGGATAAGCGTCGCGACGGAGATTTATGATTATGCGCGCACTGCAGCCGAGGAAAACCTCGAACGGTGTCAAGTTCGATTCTTTATGCCTGCCGGCGTAATACATTTATTACCATCAGTCAGAAATTTATCGCGATGCGAAATACTCGCCCGAAAATGTGAATAAAAATTTAATCATGCACGCCAAACGATAAGATTGTATATAAATTTATATATATCTCTTTTCGGAATTACACTTATTTTTTTTTTATTCGATTCAACTGAAAAATTCTTATTCGGCAACTTGTACGAAACATTTCGGGTATATCAGGTGCGTTTCATCATGTTCTTATCGCATACCGCGGATATTTCGATGGTATACCATTGAATTCTTTTCTCGACAGATGTGCAGAATCAGTTTGATTAGGCGAATATCCACAAGCAAAAAAATTTCTTCGAGGTCTTAACCTGATTTCCGTAGATTACGTACTTTTATAAGAGCGCACAGTTTATCGCGGGAATGTCCTCGTTTCTGACGTCATCGCGCGAATGACAAATCCGAATGGTATATACTGCTTTTAATGGAAATTCAACTGGAAACCTACCGCTTATCGCGTAGCTTCTTCATTTTTTATATTAAGTATCTCTTGAGAGATAAATTTTAAATGAAGTTTCTGGTCAATAGGGGATCATTTTAAAAGAAAAACATTGCTTGAAGTCAAACTGATGAACTGACGAAGTTTGTGTGTCAGCTATTAATATTCTTGAAGCTTAACGAGCTTAACTAGTCCTAATTCTTGACGTTTCCATCGAATCGATCATCAATTAGATGAAAACTAATCTTTCCGCGAGCAGAATTTTTATTCTCCCCCCCTCTCCCCATCAGCCGATGATTGATCCTTAGAGGATTCGAAGAAATCGTGAATTATTAGTAATTGGCAAAATTGTTCGTGCAAATCAATCAACGAGGCACATCCGCAACTCGTACGATAAATAGAAAGGCTCGAGGGATATATGGAAATATGGCTGTCCGTTTTTGCAACAAAGTTGTTTATTGCCTATTATAATTTAAGCATTTACGTCAATACGCGAGCACGATTTCCAAAAATCTTCTCTCTTTCTTTTTAAATCGCAACTATATTAATTTATATTGATTATCATCCGCGTGTTTTTTTTCTCGCTTTTTTTTAAAGACGTACGTCAATTTATGTATTCGGTGGATCCTTTCCTAAAACCGATTGCGTCATCACGCCAAAGCTCTCAAGTCGCGTTTCCGCTAGTGCAATGCAACGCGCGTGTATACGCTGCGTGCTCGCGGTACGTACAGTACGCGTTACATTAGCAGCTCTCGTTACTTCATCACACGCGGACACGCGTGCGGAAAATGACGCAAGTCGAGGCGCGAATGAGAGGAGCTTCGCACCATGCAAATGATCTACACAGTACGTCAGAAGAATTTGCGTAACAGGGAAAAAAAAACAGAAGCCCAGAAACAAGAAACGACACGCGACGTCAGAAAATTATAGATGCGGTAGATAGACTCTAATTAATTTGTATGAAATTTAAATTATTTTCGTGGCCACTTCGCATACTCGTCCGTTCGGATACTTCCAATCGACTTCTCTCGCTTCAATTTATTCAACACATTGTTAAATTTGTAGCGTCAAATTATACTCAATTTGAGTAATTTTTAACCATTTTTATAGATCGCCACTGCTTCTATTAAATATATCGACAATTTAACCAAACCAATGTTGATTTAATTAAATCAATGACGTTAAAATAATACTATTTTTTGTGTCGGAATAATAAATTTTTTTACGCACACAGTAATCAAAAAATAACAAAATGTTATTTAACTCAAGGTATGGGTTTAAATTTTATCCTTTAATATTTAACAGTAAATGTCGACTGGAAATTGCAGTGAGGTGGGAGAAGGAAAAAAAGAGAGACAAAGAGAGGGACGTGTCTGTATTTTTCATTTTCATTATAAGCGTCTTATCAGCTGTGATATATTTTTTTTTACCTTCGAACGTATTGACAAATCAGCGTCATTATTAACGCTTGTCAAGAAACATACCTTCCCTCGCGGATCACGGGTCGACGTCTTCTTTTTTTTATGGCTGTACGCTGACCGCTGACGCAATCGCGCAACATATGTAACTCATTCCTGCTCCCCATTGTACCTATATACACGCGTATATACACGCGTATGATACGTGCGTATGTTCACGTAAACGGGAAGGTATCGCGATGCGTGACGCGCCAATCTCGGCGCCCACACTTCTGCCGTGGATCTTATCGCGCGTATCTGATACCACAAAGGGATACGTCATACTCATTTCGGGTACGTCATCCCATTTTTTAAATTGTAAATCACGGCTTCGCTGAGGTCATCGCGCACCGCTGCATCACGCAGCCATTCTGTGAAAATGTTGCAGTCATCGAGCTTTTCGGTCCTCGATTCCTCGTAACGAGACGGAATCGGAGTAAATATACGACCGTGATGTGTCTGTCGGCGCTGTTTCGGAATCTCGAAACAGAGCAGAAATCGCGAGATTATTTTATATCAGTAATAAAAATAGAAACAAGCCTCGCTCCAAATTGGCTTCCAGAGCGAGTATAATACGCGTTTGAGAAGGAGACACGCGATTTTTTTTCAGTATGTTATCGCGAGTGGAAATAAGTATTCTTCTGAATGAGGAAAATATGACTTTGTGCAATGCAGCGAAGCAAAACAAGACCTTTAGCACAAATTCATTGCAAAATCGTGCACATAAATTACTTCCAGGAATGCTAACTACACACTTTGGAGCGACGAAGTTCGTGCCGCATTGCTCGGCATAATTTGCATTAATTAAGCTTAGTTAATGCATACCGTCGGCCAATCACACTCCATCATTTCAATCGTGGAAAGAAAATGAATTCGCACATGTATACATATATTATGTATTCGATAAATTCTCGCCTCTCACCGTTTCGATTTAAAGAATGCGCGACTTAAAGTCCGTTAATCCCTGGCGCTCGCACCCGCGCAATTAACAACTTTCGAGCATTTTCCACAGTAAATTATCGCAAAAACGATCTTTCAAATCGGTTTTTAGACAATCAGCTGCGGTCACGAGACTTTCGTGATTGTAAAAAGTTGGAAAACTGACTTTACTCTACACGTATTTCCCTCTCATATTCGTATCCTGCTTAATTACCCGCATTTTACACCCTCGTGTAGCGTTTCCTTCCTTAAATGGATTTCAGCATTAATATTAGCCACAAATGTGTACTTTCACGGAGATAAAAAATGAGATGCCATAACCGCAGAGAAAATAAAGTATCTTTTCACTCGTCGTCCTCTTTATTAACCGCTTCCTGTGCCCTCCTATTTACGTTTATCACTTGCGCTTTGTACATCCTGGAATTAGTCGGCCGAGTATTTGTGTGAAGAAGCAATAATAGCCTGCCAGCGGCGTACGGGTCGCAGCGGATCGCCAGACGAGCAGGTAAGAACTTTTTCACGAGCAAGATCTGGAAAAGGATATGCGCATCCTGTGCGCGCCGTATGTTTTCCCGTGTTATATTTTCGCCAGACAGCTGCTATGGGCAGGACGTGAAAGAATGCTTTCGAGAGGGAAATCCAACAGATTTTTTCGTCATTTCGACTAAAGCTTACTGCAATCATACGGAAAACTTACGTAAGAATACCAAAAACAGATCGAACAGATAGTAATAGGCTTTTGTTGACGAATGATAATATATAAAGATGATGACACTCCAATTGCACAAGAAAAATTTCAACGGGTTTCTAAGTGGCGTAAACAATCTAAACGATATTATATATATCCTATACGATTGACGAACATAGAATTTAACAGAACCAAACATGAGACATTGCTTTGCCAGTAAATAAATAATAATGATTTTTTATTCGACCACAAACTAGCTATCTTTATTTAATATCGTTGTCGCGACGTTTCGACCATTGATTTTATTGAGTCTTTTTAAGTATGAATCTATCAATCACAAGTTCGATAATTAAAAGCATGTAAAATTATAACTTAAACAACCACAACTGTCAAAGAAATACTAACACACATTAATTACAATAAAGCTATTATAAGAAAAACTTTATACATTATATATGTGCCTAAGTCATGAAAGCAGTAAAAAGGATTTCACAAACATTTAAATTCATTGAAAATTTTAATTAATAATTAATTAAGCTTTTAATTATTGAACTTGTAATTTACAGATTCACTCTTGAAAAGGACCAAAATCAATGGTCGAAACGGTCGAAACGTCGTGACAACTATATCAAATAAAGATAGCCGGTTTAGTAGAATAAAAAATTATTATCGAATTTAATAGCTTCTCTAATTATCGTACCTTGACATAAGAGTTTATTATTCGTAGAAGGACTCATTCAATTAAATTAAATTTCTTTAACAATATCGCTCGACCATCATTGAAATCATCGCGTTCATCTATAGTTTTCACGCAATATTCCGTGATACGACGCAGTTTTAAGAACGTGTTCGACGAACATGTCGAGCCAGTGCTCTCCTCCGTACACAGCTCGTTTATCTTCCTTCTACAACATTTCCTTCCATTATGTCGTTTCCGTGCGCTCTGCGTAGGAGGATCCATAACATCCTCTCTCGCCGGCGACTTCCTCGAGATCGTCTCGATTCGCAGGACGAAGAGCGGACGCTGTGCGTCCGCTTCTAAGCTAATTTTTTTCTCTCTCTCTCTCTCCTTCTCTCTCGCCTCCCCATCTCGAGGCATCCGAGGCGTAAAATGAAACAGCCGGCGAACCGGTTCGAGAATTTTTCGTCGGTTCCCTCGTCCCGGACTTCAGACCGGTATCCCTGCAAAAGCGCAACGCGTAGGCAGACAATCCTATGCGCCGCGCAGATTTGCGTTTCGCAAATCGCATGCGACGCGCGTTCCACGCAAGGCTAGCTCGATTATTCGTTGCACGAGAACGAGAGAAGTCCGGCTCAATTGTGCACAAGGTGTACGACGCAAAACGCCGAGTCGGCGTCGAGTTTGGATTTTTACGTAAACTCACCAGATTCCATATACGCGAGTTCATATTTACGTAACGTACGCGCGTGTCAGCGAATGATATCCACGCGAAATTTTATTGGTATAAAGAAACGTCGCCGAAAATTTTAACTTCTGAACAAAACTGATGCTTTTATTCTCTCCAAATAATAATAACAAAATAAAATTATATATTAAAAAAAAAAGATAAAATCTGGATTTTTCATTAAAGTTTTCTACGTGATTATAAATAATGCAAAAATATTTGGAGAATTGTTTATGATAGAAAAATGTTGATGTTTAACGCTAAGCGAAATAATGTGAAAAAAAGCGGCTTTCCATGCGTTTAATTATGTGACATTCACGAAATAAATTTTCGATCTATAAATCATGCAGAACACATTGTCACGATATTTGCAATTTTTGCTGGGCATGCCCGTCGGACTTTAATTGGAGTCAAGCATATCGGACGAAATCAACGTACTCTATGGAGGACAGGGCTTCCGCGAAGGTCGATTCGCTATATCGACGTGTCCTTCGCAAGAAAGCTAGCGGAGTATCACGGTGAATGAACGTTGCCTTCATTGTCGGATTTCGCAATATCCACGTCGCGCCGTACTTCGACGGAGGCCATAGCTCCCGAGATCTTGAGATCTCGACGATCGTAATGCCTGCCTTTGTTACTTTTTACAAAGCGCGCTCACGGAGAAAAATCTACAGATCTGCTTTAACGTTCAATATATTTTTTTTTTTTTAAGAGAAACGTGTCTATTTTCATCTTTTATATATTTAAAGTTTTTAGAGAACGCGCGCTATATATATATATATATATATATATATATATATATATGCGTCAAACCTTTCATAGCTGGTATAAGAGATTTCGGATCTTACAATTAGTACTCAAATTTTTTATATTTTATTTAACATTTATCACAATTCACATTTCTTGATTAAAGATTAAGCATTTCTAAAATGAGCTCTGTTTAATTTTAGCGACTTGATGTTAATCGAGAGATATGATTTTTTTTAAACATGCTGGAATAATATATGCATGTCCCAGTGAGATTTATCTCACGGTAGATGTCAATTAAAAATAATTTCAAAAGAACCAATCGTCTCTTATAATCCAACTTGCGAGTCATACATTTCGAGATACGAATTATCGGATCTCCGAAATGAGTTGAATGAAAAATTCCGTGTCTACGGAGAATGACTGCTCGGTTTCTCAACTGACAGACAGAATAATGAACGAAGATTGGAGTCGCGTCTTCCCGCACGCGAAGATAGTAGGCTTCTCTATCGGAGGAAGTAGCGCGTAATTTTGTGCCGGTGGGCCGCGACTTCCGCGTTTCGGTTCCTGTTTGCGGCGGCACAAGGAGTTCCATATCGGGGGCAGATAACAGTCCTCGGTCATATACGTATACGTGCATCTGCTTCGTCACAGTAAGTCCCAATACGGTAGTTCCCCGCGAAATTGCCTAATTCGTTAAAATATGGCTGCAAGAAATTCTTGTCATTTGATTCTTCTTCGTTAGCGCACGCATTTTAATATTTTAAAGCAGGATAAAATTATGATTTTTAATCACGCAAAAGAACAAAGAAATATATATTCTATAAATATGTCTATAACACTTAAGTTTATCTTCTATATCAACGATCATCCACCTCGATATAACGGAATGTTTTGCTTTTGTCAGATAAAATTTTTAAGATAACGTTGTAAAGATAAATATCAAAGCATGTAAAAACGTATAAAGAAACACGCAAGAAGCACTGCTCCATGTAAAAGAATAAAATTCGACGAATAATAATATTTGAGTATGATAAAAATGTCGCAACTAGATATAATATATAATTTTGTTATCGCTTTTAAAAACTTTAGCCATTAGATCGGAAAATAATAAAAATGCAATATCTGAGATTAGCTTTTTATCATGGCCAGAAGTAGTCAATAACGGAAAAATCTTAAACGGAAATCTACGCGAGACAAGTATATCAATTTAATGTAATAAAGGACGACAAACGCGTAGAGAAGACGGATAAGAAAAAATTAAGTAATATTAATAATCGAGTACTTAGTATCATCTCTCTCCGTTTAGTACGTTTACAGTTTACACAATATTTTGAAATATGTTAACTAAGAAAGTAACCTTGCAAAGAAAATATAGCAATTTATGTTTTCCATAAATAAATATTTATTATCGAATTAAACACTCGTAATTACTCGTTAAAGTAAGACCAACACGAGTAAGACTGTTGTAATAAAAAGAAATTACAAACGTGTATTTTCATAACACATTAAATAACGATCGATCATTTTGTAAAAGAGGAACATTGCTTAAATTGCTGATATAATGGTGTAGTTTCGAGGAAATACCTAAACTAATCGTCGGCCGGTTAAACTGTACACAAGAAGCGATGAGTAATAATCGTCGGTGATTATCGACATCCGGTTTCTTGGCGAAACGATAGTTTCGCGAGCGGCAACGTGAAATGGGACAATTTTGCGCGATTGCATTCCCCCGACTGTTTATCGCACACACACACATCGCTGGAGTCACTATGGACTGTGCCATAATGGAAAGCTACGTTAAATCGTGCAATATATTATGAAGACAGCGTGACGGGTGACGGGGCATATGCGACTCACCGAAGGCAGTGCTTGCACATGCAGAAAAGCTTCAATCACCGCAACTCGATCACCTCCCTCATTATAGGCGACGAGATTACGAGAAGTCCGTTTCGCGCGCATGCATTTCGAAGTGAACCGCGTATGAGGTGAAATGGAACACTCGATTTATCGTTGAGTAAGTGGGTCAATATAATAATTTTCTAACAATACGAAATTAATCCTTATCCAGATAGCGAATATATTTGATAATTTAATTGCCATTCAGAAGTTATAAGAAAGTACGAAATAGTCTTATTGTGTGTGTAAAATAACAAATTGCCAAATTACGTCCAAGCGTTTGCAAAAATGTTTGCAAACGTTTCAAAAACGCAAAAATTATTATTATCTTGTCCGCTACGTATACGTTATGTATATGCTGTTGCACGTTACGTCGAAATAACCGAGTTTATCGCGTAACCTCTTTTCATTTCTAAAAGTGAACGAAATAACTTTTCTTGCAGTTGCACGAATAGATAAACTCTCGATAGACATCTCGCAATCAACAGCAAAATTTCCCATTTACATTAATAATATTGTAACATTTACGTCAGCATCGTTTCGTCACGTGCTTACGCATTTACGTCTTGTTTACGTGGAATGATGTAATTTAGTGAGAATAGCGCGTCCTTTTGTTCCCTTTCCGGCAAAATTAATCTCGCTGTTAAAAATGAAAATGAGGAAAGATCGGTGGAGGATAAATTTCAAAACGATGAAAATGATAAAATGTCGAAATACAAGATATCGTTATCTATATTTAATCAGTTATATGTCATTTTACAAGAACCAAAAAAATGTCGAAAAACGATATATCTCTTCCGTTATTTCGTCAGTCTCAGAAATAAGCAATAGTTTGTCTTTGAAAAATCTCATGATATTTCAGCACGCATATATTTCTTTTATTTTTATCTCTTTTTTTTTAACGCGCAGGTATTTTTATCATGTATACGACGAGGTGGAATTGAATATCTAATAACTCTCAAACTTCAAGGCTTCAGCTTTTAAGAAGTCTGGCGTAATAAATATTGCTGAAAGATGCTCGTCAATTTTCTGAAGTTACACGCGCGCTATCCTAGAACTGCTTTTTCCAATCGCCTTGGGAGTTTTTTTCCGTTTTTTTTTTTTTTTTTTTTTTATTAGCGAAAATATATCTCGCGTAAAATAGGAACGCATCATCGGAAAATTATGCTTCTCGAGAGTTCTGTTGAAAAAAGTTATTAATTAATGTTTCGATGAGCCGTCACTTGGAGGAATTAAAAATATTGATTAACAAGAAATATTCGGTGCAACACACGTACGAGAACAACGGCGCAACACGTGCGAGATAGGCGAAGGGATCTCCACATTCCTTCGCCAGTCTCCACCATTGTTTTCCAATCAGCGAACAGGATTCCGCATATTTCTCGATGACTAACTTATTCGTAGTCATGACGCGCAAATAACAGCTGACCGAATCGCTCGAGAATCGAGGTATTGCACGCGTGATAGCGATAATGACATCCGCTTGCTCATCGATCGCTCATTACCGAAAATTTTTAGCGGCGCGTAGCAGCGCTAACAATTTGCATAACTTAAGCAAAGTTTTAATATTCAAACTGGCTTCTTTGATATTCAGAAATGGAATCAAGCGAAGGTACATGTATAATTAACACTAATGCCTAAAATCAACCAATCAAATATAGAACGGTGGTAACCTATTTATTTATCAAATTTTGGCACATACGCACACAATTCGAAACAAAGAAAGTTGACAAAGGGATGAGTCATCTGATGGAGTCAAATCTTAAACGTGTTCGCACACCCACGTCGATCGTCGATCGAGGATCTATATTAAGAAGAATATTCAGAGCCTGTGGCGCGCCGGAAATCGTCGGGACACGCGAAGGCATAATTAATATTATAAATATTATAATTACAGAGACTATCTTGCTATATAAATCTAGTAATCACTAACCCATTAATCTTTTTAATCGTAGCTGAATTTGAAATTAAGCTGTTTAAACTCGTTCTAAAAGCGTTGTCCCTTAATTAACTTTATTTATTTAATCAGCTGCTAATTGCCTATATTTAATTAGCTGATCAAGAACACGTTAACGAGGCAAACGCGTTATAATCTCGTAAGGAAGAAGCAACGATCTCATAAATTTAAGACATTTTCGGGATCGCGATGCGCAATCAAGCCGCAGACTCGTAAATTGCGCAGAAATAAATTCACAAATACACGTTCAATCGCAAAAAAAGAAGAGGTTAATTGCGTGGTTGTTTACCAAGAGCATACTACATTTCCGAATAAATTTCGATAATACAGGCCGCTAATCAATGAACCGTCGACGGCGGCGCAACTCAAGTCAATTGCGTGTCGCATGATGAAATATCCGCGCGAGTGACAGCAAGTGTATCGAAAGATCGCGGAATATTTAAAAATCTTATTAGATATGCTGGTCCCGTGCGCGCGCGGTAAAGGATATACCGCGGTGTCGTCATCCCTCTCGAAGAAAAAAAAACAGAACCAGTTCTGGTGGATTGTTGCCCGACGATAATTTCGGCCGTGTCTCGAACGTCAGACGATATCGTGCCGAGGCAGGTAATCGTTATATTTGTACACGTGGATTCCCGCGGAGGAGAATTGTAAGGCATTTCACGGCTTACTTGGAAAAGACAATGGGAATTCGGTTCCCTTAACTCCTTGACTTTTGTCGTAGGTCAGTATCGTCTAATCGAACGGATCAAGTATTACGACGCCTTATCAGAGTCGATCAATCCATTTAGCCTTCGTCACGAAAATCATAATTGACGATCGGTGCACGATTCTCGCGATAAAAGATTATAACGCGTGCCATGAATTTTTACTTGGAAAAAAAAAAACTAAATATAAACGATTTAAGAGTGATTGCGCGCGTAACGACAGTAATATCTTTATTTCTCATCTCTCTTGCAAAATGGTAAATAAACTGCCCACTCCCGTCTGCCGATCGGCGATATAATAGAGGACGAAAGTAAAACAAATGTCGCGAGATAAATTTTCCTCCGCGTGAATCTGGATAGGAGCGGATATATATCTCGATTGAACGCCGCATGTACTACTTCCAACTACGTGCACTTTTGTTAATCGTACCGCGTTTGCAAACATTGTCGCGATAATATGTCAAAGGGTGTCGGGGCGCTGTCGAAACGCGAGAGCGGCGGCCGCGGCGATAACGCGGGCGCGAATCACGCACGGACTTTCCGGATCCCTCTCGCAAGACATCAGCCGTCGCGTTGCGACAAGCCATGCACGCGCGGCGCGTGTAATTTACGGGGGCACATATATGATGTCGATCGCCGCAATCCTCCTTCTTTTATCGCCCGGTTTTTATCGCGCCTGCTCCAGCTGATCATCGCCTGTACCAGCGTCCACGTAAGCGGAATGGTGCGCGGGATAAGAGAGAGAGAAAAAAAAGAGGTGGCCCCGGATTGACCAATATCCGGCGACGGCAGGAACGCGGCGGGATAACGAACGTTTGGAAACGAAGGCCTGGCCTGACTCAAACGTGATCCAAGCGCCATGCAATCGTGGCCTTATCTGTCTCCTTTTTTGTTTCCTCTCTCTCTCTCTCTCTCTTTCGTATCGCGTACGTGAACGCGGCCGTACACATGTCCGCGATACCCGGAGAGTCGTTTTTTGCGTCCGTGTGCGCTCCGAAGTGTGTGTACGGTACACATGGAATATATCGACGATTTAAGAGCGAGCGCGCGTGTACACACATCCACATAGTCGGCGCGGTGTCAGCACACGTACGTGTGTATTAATGCCAATTCGGGAAACGAATTCGAATACCCTAGAGTTCTTCAAATTTAAATTAATTTTTTTTTTAATTATTTAAATTTAAATTTAAACCATGTCGTAATATTGTTTTGGAGTATATTTTATAAAAAGGGTTTTACACGGCTCTCTCCGGCACACGTCATTCGCACATAACCAACATAAAAATCTATTTTGCAATCTGTTGTTTCATTCTTTTCATTTATTATTCGCTTCGCAGATCATCTTTGCTATTTTTGCACGATATACGTCATATATGATATTAGGAGAAACTAAGTAATTCAAGTTACATTACAAAAAACATTATGTAGAATTACGAAAAGTTCAAAAATCAACGTGTCGTAAAAAAGTGCCTGGGCATCTCCGTTGTCGTAAATCATGAGATTTTTGTAACGCTCGTCGTCCGTACGACTTTACATATTTTTTTCCTACAGTGTGGGAGACCCGTCACGGTCATACGTGGGTGAACGTGCATGCCCTTATACGCGCAATTGTTTAAAGCGTGCCACCCGCGCGCAACGAGAAACGTTAAGGTAGGTCAAGGGCGCGTTGCACCGCGTCGGACGAGTCTCTCGTGAAAGATCTCGCCCGTTCGAAGGATGCACGCGTTAATTTTTAACGCTATCCTCATTAAAAAATTCTGGCAGATAGACAGATATTCGGAATAAATCGGATCTATCTAAACGCTCGTTAATTATACATAATTTGCGGTTTTCGTTAAAATAGACAAAGTTAAAAAAAATGTAAATGATACATGTGTACAAAGTTGCGACAAAATCCCTCGCGTAAATGACAATCTATAAGCGTTTTAAACGACGATTTTATACGAGACTAACGAGACGACAATCGTTAATGTCGCATAGAGTTATTTGCATCACGCGTTACGAAACGCTGTGTGCGGTATGTTACAAAAATTATTACGTCATCCTACACATTAAATCCTAAAATGAGAAAAACACGACAATTCGGGGATTTGCCAACAATTATTTTAGAAGATATAACTTTACCGGTACGCGCGCGTATAACAGCGAATTCGGTCGCTCGCGCTATTCTCTCGGCACTGATATAAAGGTGTGTTTCCTATATAAGTGACGTCGAAAACTCCGGGAAGCGATTTCTTTTTAAACAGAATTTTAACGAGAAAAGTTCCTGAAAATGAGTCCGGAAATGCTTCCCTGGTAGAATTATTGGCCTTCAAAGTTTTATTTACGTATTTTTCTTTAACTTTTCGACATCGCTTAGAAAACACCCTGTATAAAGACTATTTTTTGTGAAGGTATTTAATTATAATAATATAATGATGAAAAAAATATAATAATCTTTGTATAATAATCTAATGACAATAATACAGGCAATAATTATAAAAATACATTCTATTCGGTAAAATACTCTCAGTGTTTAATATTGTCGTATTTTTTAGCGAAACATACTTCATCAAACTTTTAATTTATCTTCGCGCGTAGCAGTTTTTCGAACGTGTCGGTGAGCAGAAAACCTGCCTGCGCGGAGTGCGAGCAACCGAATTCGCTACACAAGTCCGCGTTATAAGTATACGCTGTATACGTTCGGGCGCCCCGGACATTCGATAAGCTCCGATAAGAATACGACCGCGTGTCGCGAGTTGAAGAGTCCACGTATACGCATGTCGGATTGGCGGGAAGGGGAAAGGGAGCGGTCAGGAGCGTCTCTCGCGACCGAATTCGCGCGCAGGTCGGCACGTTCACCTTCTCCGGAAAGAGATACGGATTGAGATACACAAGATATCTCTCTTACCTCGATGTTATTGTGGGTGTCCATCCGTCGCTTCCGTCGACTTTCTCGATTTCGGCCGGCCGTTCTCCGTGAGCCCGCGATCGCTCGCGTGCGCAATCGTAACGCGCGTTACGGTGGCGCCGGCGGCGGCGGCGGCACGTGACGCAACATCGTTGACCTCTGAAAAGATGTGACGAGCTCGGGATGAGGAACGTTGTTACGTACAAATAAACGGAACATTCCAATGCGTGCTATTTCTAGTACCTTCAGCGCTTCAATTGTCCGACGACTTCAAAATAAAATCAGTAACACGTGTGTAAATGCCTGCAACTGCCTCAACTTTAAACCAAGAGGAAAAAAAAACGGAAAGTCTCGTTCAATGGCGAGATCTTGCATCACAATATATGTATCGTACGCACCATGCTTGCGTTCGGACATCAATATCATCCGCACGACCAATCGAATCGAGGAAAGAACCACGATATGTCCACGATATCTCACGCGGTATCCCTCCGGATTATACCGGGTGAGGTTAAATCGTTAAAAAATCATACCGTTACGGAAAAGAACGGGTTCCGCGCGCGGCCTCGCCGTAACTGGCGTAACGACCGATGTTGGCCGAACGCGCGCGTTCGCGTGCCTTCGGCGCCCTCCGCCAATCGTCGGCCGTCGCGGCCGAAGATCGCCGAAGCGTAGTGCGCCCGGACACGGTTACGTTCGCGTTCGCTCGTTCGGCAGCCCGCAGTTGTCAGCTGCACAATGGCAACGTTGGTCCGTGCTCGCTCGTCCTGCTGCCGCCGTCGTTTCTGAGCGGTGGGCCGGCCCAAACGTTGGACCGTCCGTTGCGCGGATACCACGAGTCTCTCTCTCTCTCTCTCTCTCTCCTCGCGCACGCTCTCTCTTTGTCTCTCTCTCTCTCGCTCTTACGTCCCCGAGAGCTCGTCGCCGAGACGTCTCAACGGCCGCGTTTCGGAAACGAAAGCAGCGAACCGACGAAAGTAGCCGACGAGAAGTGAGCCAAGAAGAAAAGGAAGAAGAAGAAGAAGAAGAAGAAGAAGACTTCGAGGCCGATCGCAGCGATCGCCCTCGATCGCGGTGCCGCCTGCGGACGTCCGATCGTCCTACCCCACCGATTCAGGAACGACGCACGGCGACAGCTATACGGAAGGAAAAGAAACCCACGAAGGTAAAGTTCTATCTCGACGGGGAAAGGAAAAAAAATTAACCGAAACGCCCCGACGAGGCGGGGGAAGATCGGTCGTCGCCGCGCCGAGCGCCGAGCGCGTGTATGACCTACCCCTGACTCGCAGGAAACGCGCTATCGACCGTGGACGGCGTGGATGCCGGGGTGGAAGGTGGAAGGTGGAAGTAGCGAGTGGCACCCTCTCTTCTCTTCCCCCCCCCCTCCACTGAGCGTACGCGTACGCTCGTGTACGCCGTCGTGTGCGCGTGTCGCGCGGCTCCAGTGCAAAGTGCAGTGCCTCTCGTCTCTTCCCGTCGCCGCGCCCGCTCTCGTTGAATCCTCTTTCCGCGCGTCGAGTGTCGAGTTCTCGACGCCGAGGCGCGGCGCGGCGCCGCGGACTACCGCGCCACGGACGACCGCGCTCTCCGACGCGCGCTCGACGTCTGCCGTCGCTCTACCATCGCGCGTCCGAGAGTCAAATGACGGAACGAACCTTTCGGCGCTCGAGAAAGCAATCGTTAGTCGGAGTAATTAAAACGGAGCAATTGCGCGAGGCTAGTGTTGTTTATCGTTAAACAACCCGTTGTCACCGATGTCGCGAAGAAAGGGCGCGTTATTAATTAGAATTGGGATAATTATGCGTTGCGAATTTTTGCGTCCCGGAATGTGATAGATCGTCGGTGACGAGCCGGCTCTCTCGCACGCTCTCGTCGAATTTCATAATAGTTCCACGAATCTGGATCGTAATCGCTTCCCGATAAGGCCGGAACTCGAGCGGTGACGTCGTTAGAGAAACACATTGCAGAAATTCGTATCGAGGAATTCGAACGTATTCCTAAGTAACGTTTTTATTTGAAACCGCTCTGCTAATTGCGAAACGAGCTACTGTCTCTCGAAACTCAAACTCTTCCACATTTCTCGTTTTTCACGGTCAAACGGCGGAGCCGAAGGTTTTCCGAAGGTTCCAAAGGCGCGTCTGAAGATGTTCGATAGACTTTCGCGTTTATCGCACCCGGCCTTTTCCTCCTCGTTTATTTCCACCGAGGCCAGCCGCGCGCTCGGTCTCGCGCACTGAATGAGCGTATTTACACGTTGAATGAACGATCTGACGCGGCGGCACTAAAACCGGCGAGAGAGAGAGAGAGAGAGATCACAGCGAGCGTTTACATTTCGCGTAAGCCACCGGCGGATACGCAAACAATAATCTTGTTTGTTCCGGACAAAGGGAGCGGAGCGCGGCAGCCGACGCGAAAGATCCATCTTTCTCAATCTTTGACACCTAACCGGAAGTGTCGAGCTCCGCTCCGAGAGATACAGCGGTTTCTCTCCGACCCTGTACGAATCCTACGATTCGCGAGACGGACTGCGGGAGGATGCTGCGCCATGGGGCGGGGGGGGGGAGATCGGCCCGAAATCGACGCGCGGTCGCTTTTACAATGTAAAGCCGGGAGCGCGCGGCGAAGCTGTTGGGCAATTTACATATTTCGCGAGCTTGCGTCACGTACGGTTGCGCGCTATTGATGCAAACGGTGCCCGCAATATCGCGCCCTCGCCGCGCGCGAGCGCGCGACAATCGTGCAATTCTCCGCCATTTTGACCTTACCGAAGGATATCTCACGGTCTCTGTATAGCGCGTACGCTACATATGTGTGCTACGTGAGGCGCGTGTGCACGGCCGTTGTGTGGGTCGGCTGGTATATCGCGCGTATATCGTTTCGACACGCGGCGGCGGCGACGGCGATGGCGACGGCGACGGCGACGGCGGCGGCGGCGGCGGCGAACGCAACGCTTTACTAATTCCGAGCTCGCGATTTCGTCAGATACGCGCGTTTCATTCGGGAGAACGCGCGCGGGGGAAGGGACGGAGGGGTGGAGAAGACCTCGACAATGCCCCGAGGAGTTCGCGCACCTGCCGAGCTAAATCGTATCACGAGATCCGTCTCCCGACTCAGCTGGCTTCGATTCTCTCGCGACACGGTTTTATCGAATGTTCTTTTTTTTTTCCTTTAAATTCTGCCGCAAGACGACAGTTCACCTCTTGGGCCTGTTATTCGTTTTCGATGCACTTCTGAACCAGTGCGGTAAGTTGCCAGGGGCTTGTTACCTACACTAGTTCAGAAGTGCAGCGAAAACGAACAGGCCTCTCGTTTCGTATATGAAAAAATTATGATATACAAATAATAAAAATATGTCTTCTGCCGGTTGGACTGGCTCTTCGGGTCTAATAATATTTTTGCGGGTACATTTTTTTTCAGCAAATCCGAGTATGTCGGTCTTACTTCTATTCATGCATAACGAATTCGAATTTGTATCTTAATACACGATAAGGATTACATCATTTCCTTCGAGGTGTAATGATGTAATTTTCACCGTGTGTATCAGTCTTTATCGTTTGTTACCGACCGTCCCGAGATTTTTTATAGCTTTCACTCTCCCTCGCTGTTAAATATTTAAGTATAAAAATTTAAACCAATATACCTTAAATAACAGTTTGTTACTTTTAACTACCATGTGTATGTCGAAATTTATTATTTTAACACAAACGGTATTATTTTAACTTCATTGATTTAGCTAAATTAACGACATATTGGAGCGCAGTGGCGATCTATGAACAATTAAAAACGACTCAAATTGCGTATAATTTAACACTACGAATTTAACAGTGTTTGATGCAAGATGCAAGATCGCCACGTGCCGATTCCAGATCTGGCGCGCGTGGATTTCAAATGCGTTCTTTCGTCCATCCCGGCGTCTATCTCGGGTTTGAAACTGAAACCCCAATTTTTAGTAGACACCATTGTTACGTAATACATATAATTAACAGCCCCTCCGTCATTTCGCCTCCACTAAAAGGGGCGCGATACAAAAGATTATCGTCTATAGCTTCTTCGAAATACTCGGCCGATAGTCGGATTCAGGGAAACATCGCGGCCCAGGTCGGGGTTGCCAGACGTCGCTGCCTTTGGGTCATCGCGCGATATCTCGGAAGGAGGGGTGGGGGGGGGGGGAGAAGAGTGCCCCTTTAATCGTAGTCCGGGCACGTTCACCTGTCGATACGGCGCTGACCTCGCGAAATATCGCGGCATCCACGTGATCGAAGATAGCGGCCGCTTTTCGCCTCGAGCGACAGTCCTCGGCGGGATGATAAAACCGACGTTACCTCGTCATCTCGTTTCGTATCGCTCGCGACGAAGAGGACGACGACAAGAGATGGGGGGGGGATGAAGGAACGGGGGGAGGGAGAGAAGGAAGAGAGGAGGAGGCAAGGAGATCGCGAGTTGCTGCACGACAGCCCTGATCTTTGGAGCGAGGAGAGCCGTCGTTGCGTCGGCGTTGTCGACTTTTGCGCAAGTGCGTAGATATCGTGACGGAGGAGGCCGCGAAAGAGTACCTATCGCCAGTCGGCATCTGCCGCGCGAGTGACATATGATTTTCAAACGATACGATATGAAACGCGGCACGTAAACAGGCATTGAGCAATATCTCCATCGAAATTGTCTGCGACAGCTATTCTCGCCCGATCGCCAAGGTTGATCGTTAAATAAAAAAAAATAAAAAATAATAAAATAATAAAAAAAAAACTACGGCAACCGATATCGGCTGAGAACAGCGTGTGAATCTTGGGTATTGTAATGCCGGACATCCGTCTCTCTCGAACCGTAAAAACACGGATTTTTCTCCGAGCGAGAAATGCCGTAATGAAATTGTCGCTCGACGAATGTCCCAATTTTGAATTACTTATACGCTTCACGCGGTGGATTCGCTAAATTTACGCTCGAAATTTACTTCGCTTCTCGCATCTCGATATCTTCCATCGATCTTTATCTCGCACAATCGAGATCGGTGTAATATTTTGTGGAAAAATCTTATTGATAGTCTGCTCCAGAAACGCTGATCTTCGCGTTCGACCTTGTCGCTCGTTATTGTCGAGACGTTAATTGCTGCCACTAATTCGCTCTAATTCTTCACAAGTGAACGAGAACAATGACCGCTTAGCAATCCTAGTTTCTTCTTTAATTAACTAATGCGATCAAGCGGAAATACGTATCTCCTACGTATTTCCAGAAAATAAAAATCTATAATCACACTCCGGCAAAGCTTACAGTTATTTATATTAATTGAAGAATCTCGATAAGAGAGAGTGGACAGATATTTCGAAATCTATCATGAAATGGAGTGCGATTTCGTCATTTCTGACGTCGTTGACGCGGCTGAGATTGGGGAACCTGTAATTTGACGCGCCGAATTCGGCTTTTTTTTTTGTTGTTGAATCGAAAGACGATTCCGCTGCGCGACAAAATCGCGTGAAAAGTAATCGCCCGCGACACGCCGGTTGTGCACGCTTCGAGGAGCTTCCTCAAGGACAACCGCGCGATATTTGCATATATCTTGAATCGGCGATTCCGAACGGTTATGCGGATAGGAATGTATAATTCGAAGAGGGGCACTAATCGAGGGGCCACGTCGACCCAGCGTGCAACGATTGGAAGCAAATGTCGCTCTGACGACCGGAGTTTCCTGCGGTTATAATCGAATCTGCTCCTGAAAACTTTCTTCGAAGTTTTTTCCTTCGTTTTTTTCAATCGTTTGTAGATATAACTCGACAATCCCGAGTGCCTCGACGAACGAACAAGGGGAGAATGCCTCCAAAGTTCGAATATAAAGGCTGACTTATATATAATGTTTGCTTGCCGTAGTTGCAGTGAAACGGGATTCCGATATCGGAATGCAAACTTAGGCGTTTGATCCGACCGACGAAACTTGAGCGGGGAGGGCGGGTGGTAACACGCTGCACCCCCTCGGCGGACAAGTCACGTGTGATCCGCGAACAAGTGCGCTCGACCATCGCGCCGGATTCGGCGAATTTCGACGATGCGTCGGGGCGGGAGTGTATTGTTTTGTAAACATCGTGGAGATCAATGACGTGCCATCGACACTTATCGGCGGGGGAGAAGGGGGGTGCGAGGGCGAGCATTTAGCGATAAAATTACGCGCGTGAGTCATCGCGCCGCGAGTGTGGATCATCGCAGCCCGCTACTATTTCAGGCAGTCACGAATAAATTCGACCGTGTACCCCGCGTCTCCTCGGGGGAGGGCGAGGATTGGGGAGGGGTACGGGGTACATCCTCCTTTCGCGAGCGTGATCGCGCCGTTTCGCGTCTACGCGATTATCGTCGCCGCCGGGCGCGTCACGCCGGTCACGCGTGTGCGTGCCGCCTCTTTTCTTGCCATCCGATCATTCATAAAATCGTCACGTAATTTCCCTCGTCGCCGGTTACTTTCGTTCGTCCGGTCCAGTGCCGGCTGGTCCGATACCTCCGAGACCGAGAGCCGTCGACGTCACCCGGGGTATCGGAAGAATCACGGACTCTTACCACGATTTATCTGAACATTAGAAGATAATTTGAGTTTCACTTTCTTTGACCGCTTCAGCCGTAATTTTTGCGTATACGTGGAAAGTGAGCGCATAGCATGACGCTTTCTCTCGCGACTTTCAGATAAATTTGCATTCGCTCTCTAAATTCGTGGGGGGACGATCGACGCGTCATCGATATCCGTCCCTACGTTCTATTAAAAGGAAAAAAAACGGATATTTACGCTTACGTGACGCGATAGAACGAAACGATCGACGTTCGTGACGCGGACGCACGACCGGAAATTAGCTTGGGGCTAGCCGCGAGACTCGCCGCCGTCCCTGTACCCCGGCACGAATACCCCTGACCTTACACAGGCTCTCTCCCTCTCTAACACCGTGTGAGAATTGCGCATGAGGCGCGGCAATGTCGAAACGTGTCGTATTTTGAAATTGTCCGTGAATCATATTACGGGCTCCCCGTGAACAGAACTGTTGTGCGTCGTGTGTCGTCGTTGTCAGTTGTCACGTCAGATCGTGCGGGTGGGTATGTGTGTGTGTGTGTGACGACGCGTAGGCGTAATATTGTGGTGTAGGTGCGCCATGCCTCTCCTTCTATTTTGGCCAGGGCCACCTGCGCGAATTACCGGAGATGTCTTTTCTTTTTTAACTGGAGGGATGTAGCGTTCCCCCTGAGAGGAGAGAACGTGAAAGTGGCGCGCGCGCCGGTTTACCGTGATCCGGATATTCGCGTCCGCGTTAAACGTTTTGTCCTCAGTTTCGGTTCTCCAATACGAAAATCACGTTCGATCCAATTGCAAAATATTACATTAGTTTGTACATTATATTGCCAGACTGTTACGCAATGATAATTACGAGGTCTTGTGCTTTGGATTTAAATAAAAGATATAATGGTGGCAAATATATCGAAATAGACTTGTATATAGCCTCGTATTTTTTTTATTCTAAAGTGTAACACGGATTACGCTTCCTTCTATAACTCTATTTTGTTCTAAGATAACTGGCCGTCGCTACAATAATCTCTTTTTCGTGTTACAGGATCAGCTCTCGAGAGCGACCGACTGATAACTTACGTCTTACGAAGATCTCTCTCCGTCCAAGGACCCGGCGCAACACTGCGAAACGACACTGCGCGGGGTCACCAAAAGCACAAGTGATATTTCTAATAGTTAACGCGTTAGAGATTAGAGGAGCCGAAAACGTCTCGCGAAACCCGCCGTCAGCGTGCTCTTTGTACGTACAAATGTCGGACACTCGATTCGTAATATCAAGTGCTAATTGTAAGTCCGAGTGTGTGTTCAACGCATCTCAACTGTTGTAATCCCACGATCGCGTGGACCAGGAACGCGATACGGAACGCTGCGCCGGCGGGAGGGATTAACGGCTGCGTCGAGTGACACACACACACACACACACACACCGGGTGTGTACGTGTGCGTGCGTGCGTGCGTGCGTGCGTGCGTGCGTGTCTGTGTGTGGCGCGCAACATGAGAGTGGCCAGGCATCCACTGCAAGTACCGACCCGCAGCAACAATGGCAAGTACCCGGTCGGTCCTAACAGTAGTCAGGACGTCATCCATCAGCAGCCGTCGCCGCAGCAACAGCAGCAGCCGGTCGGCGACGAGAGCAGCGCGGTGGTGCCGCCGAGCTGCGTCTTCTCAAGCTGCGAGTCGATGCCCACCGACCTTAACAGGGGACCGACCATACTGGGGGATCGATTCCTGCTTCTTGGTCCGGCCGAGGGTAGCGCTCTTTATCGGTGCCTCGACGTGCACAACGGTCAGCAACTTGTCGCCAAGGTCAGTATCGAGATCCTTGCGAGTCGGTTTATCATTTTTGTCGACTCAGCTCGAAGATGGATAGCTTGAAGATCGCGGTTCGCTCTAGCTTTCTATAAATCTTAACGACGAGTACAAACCTGTGACTAAAAGTTTGCAATATCAGCAGCTTACAATTAGCGTGAATTGGTGCGAAGAGTATAAAATAAGGAGGGATAACTTTACCCACTTATACCCTAATGTTTAAATATTGTACAATAACTTCTTCCATTAGCAATACTTAGCAATATTAGCAATGGTATATACTATTGAACTAGCAGTATAACTTTAAGATTTATTTTTATACGTTATATTGGAGATTGCTTGTCTCAGATATTTTGTTAACGCGTCGAAGGAATTAAAAAGGTATATTATATAGATGAAAAAAAATTGATATTCCACGCGGCATTCTTATATAATAATAGCAAAAATGGCTAACGCGATAAATAACGAGGTTTCGCAATATTCCGATGGCAATTAGCTTTTTGCCGTATAATGCCGCACTGGCGCGGCATATAAAGGCGACGGCGCGCCATCGCACGTGGATGCATCCGCGGCGCACTGCAGCTGCCGAGTTTCCATCCAACTGCCGTGGCGTTATATAATAGGGCACGCGGACGTAACGGTCCGCTAATGTTCGGATCGATCGAAGCTTCCAGTGCTTCCACCGTGAAGCTCGTTGCGAGATCGACGACGACGCAACCGAGCCGGGGCCCTCCCCGCTCGTCTGGGAAACGCTCACAACTTCCTCGAGGAAGACTCAATTAATCCTTATCTAGACGACCTCTTTCCCTAATTGATGGGAGAGGAAAAAAAAACGATTTCCGTCGAGATACCCGCGTCGATAAGATACTTACTCGCTCGTTCGCGACGCGAAACCGGCTTGTGAGTCAAGGGCGATGTCAAGGGATAAAGAAAACCCATCGGTTGCTCCGACAATCAAATTGGATTCTCCGCGCTATGACTTCCGGAAGTTACGCGAAATCGTGGCTTCGTATCTGGATTTCAATGTTTCGCGTCGATAACAGGGAGGAGGCGGACGGACCTCGTTAGATAGATAGGCCAACGCGCAAAGTAGGTACGCAAACGTAACACGCGCGCGTGCAAGCCGTTTCCTGTTCTTCGGGGGGTGGGGCGGGGGCGTTTTATGTTTATTCGTGTCGACTTGCGCCGTATCGCGGAATTTCGCGATCGGAAGGATTTCAACGTTCCTCCAGCGTTTCTCCTTTTCATTCTTGCGCTCTTCTTTTTTTCCCCTCTCCTTCGGCAAGTCGCTCGAAGGGAGCTGTCACGTAACGCGCGCACACGTGGACCCGCTCCTCCCCGTCGCGTTTTCCATTAACATTTTACAATCGCCGTGCGTTATACAATGAGCCGCTTACATCATCGGCGTTGCGAACAAACACAAGGCTGTGTCACCCCGCGCCCGCCTCTCTCGCCTCGCACATCCGTCGCGTATCGCCACACGCTGTCCGTCATTCATAATCGCTTCTAAAGCCGCGGCCGTTTAATTTAATTGACGATTACACACGAGAGCGTTGCCACGCTTTCGCAAGCGTGTCCGCGTTTTGCGATTGTGATTTCAGAAGAAAAAAAAATAGGGGTCACAATTATTTCGGAGAACGGGGGCGAGGGTCGCGAGCACTAGACCCCCAAAGCCATGAGCTCTTCGATATAGATGGAGATAAGAACGTCCATAAATAGAGAACGCGTCCCATCGTCATTTTTATTTGCGTCGGAAAAGTTTCCCTGTGAAGCAAATAAGAGGGAGAGAAGAGATAATATTTTAATTTGATATATTAATTAAATTAAATAAAATTAAAGGCAAATAAGGGCCAACACCGATGATAAAGCGAGAAATATATAATATACAAAAACCTTAATTAAATACAATAACATATACAATTACGTACGTTTCGGTTTTAAAGTTTAGCTTTGTCAGTGTACGTACAAAAATATACATTATAAATTATTTATATCGTACTTGAGATAAGTTGCTGGAAATTATAAAATAATATAAGATAACACTTTGTTGAGTTCACCCGAAAAGAGCTGATTTTTCCTGTATACGTCTATTCTCTCGATTTTCCCACCAAAAAACGCGAACAAGTTTTTCGGCGCATTTTCTGAGTTGGGAGCATTACAAAAGCGGCGTTCGATGGCCGATCGGGTCGATTTCGTAAAGAATGCACGGTGTTCTTATTAAACTAATGAGACTCGAATGTCGAAACGGTGTCAGGTTTCGACACGAGCCAGAGAGATGAACAGCTGGACGAGCAGAGTTTCAAAGGTGATCGACGATTTCGTCCGTTGTATGTAGTTTTCAGAAAGTTTTTGCTCCGATAGGTCGATAAAAAGCATTATTTATAATTACAAATAATGCACATTCAAATCTATAGCTATGTCGGTTAAACCTTTACATTTTCTATCTGTTTTCTATTTGCACCATTATATTACGTTATATCGAGGATTAATTATAATCAGTGTTATGCCAGACTCATATAGCCCCCGCATCGAATTGCCTTGATATCGATATCTGGTATATATGAATCTGGCCGTTAATTAAAATAATTAAAAGAATTGGGGCGGATGTGTAATTTTAACCTCGAATATGTTTAATTTTCAACCTCGAAATTGATCGACGTCGTACGACTAGGTAAAGAACCCGCGTATGTTAAATAATCGTCACTTATAAGTATGCGAAGTGAGCATCGTCCTCTCAAGGATATCCGCTTGGAATAATTGAAGCTCGTTGAGTGATAAAATTTATTTCCACCCGAACCGAAATCGAATACGGTATACAGCCGGTATCGAGTTTCCATCAAGAACGCTTGTTAAAAGGCAGAAGCATCCGTCGTTTTGCGCTCCAGAAAAATATTGAATACCCATTCCAAAAATAAAGGCTTATCAGGAATATTAAACGCAGGATAAATACTGAAGATCGTATCAATTAGATGATTGTGATAATTAATTCCATTTAGGAGAACGAAACGTTTCATTTCCGGCGTATTTTTCAACCGGCGTTTTTTAACGACGACACTTGAATCGCCTTTGTTGCTGACTCCGTTTGCATTTCCGGATTGCAGGCGCTGACCGTGGGCGACAAAGGTTGCGAGGCGTTGCTGCAAGCCCACCTTCGTCTGGAGGGCACCGGCGCGGCGAGCGGCGTGGCTGGCGTGGTGGAGGCACCTGGAGGCCGGCGCTATCTCCTCTTGGAGGGCCATCACGGTGACCTGCACGCCTACGTAAGGGCACGCAGGAGACTACGCGAGCCCGAGGCGAGGCGGCTCTTCCGGCAAGCGGCCAGGGCCGTGGCGACGTGTCACGAGTACGGGGTCGTGCTGAGAGACCTCAAGCTCCGGAAGTTTGTTTTCGCCGATGAGGCGAGGTGAGAATATACCTTCCAGTTTAGTATTTAGATTCTTCAAAGTGACTTCGACCAAACTCCAAATTAACTTAACCAACTAGTAAAGCAATACCTACCTATAGAATTATTAACTTTTGTTTAACGCATGAAAAGGAAACTCAGATCATGAATAAAAAATTACTAAAACACTTATTGGAGATAATTACGCTATTTTGAATTAACCAGCGTTTGAGTTTCGTCCAAGTCGCTTTCGAAATCGAGTCTTCGATTTATCAAGCCTTTGTAGAAACGATGATTTACGTCTCTGTCGTAGACTAGATCTAAATTCAACTATTTTGCTTTATTTAAAAAAAAGAAAACGTTATGAAGGATATGAGCTTTCTTTCAGTTCTCATCAGTTAATATTGTATTTCCGGTCACTTATATTTTTGCAATACTATACGGTATATAGATAGATAATCGGCGTAAATTGTCGCCGATGATAATCGAGGAAAGAATCAATCAAAGTCGGAGCATCTTTCCCGCGACGATTAATTGAAAGCTGATAAGCGACACACATCCGGATCGAAGCGAAGGGTATCGCGATAGCGCAGGGTTCGCGTTCGCTTTTCCGAGTGAAGGGGAAATCGATTGCCGTGAGTGTGTATTTTCTCGTGCGAGTGACCTCTCCGTTCTCGGTGCTGGAAAGAAATACGAGCGAATATGGAAATGAAATGAATATGAACCAATTCGTCGCGGATCGCGTGGCGTCGTGCACTCGCTCGAACAAGGGGGGGAGAGAGAGAGAGAGAGAGCGCGTTTCTCTAAAGTATATACGTAGGTGTATCGTATACTTTCAAGACGCGGTTTTTACATTGGCATCTTGCTACATCCGTCATCGTCTGAAAACTCAGTTAAAATAAACTCATTCAAGAACACACGTGATTCTGTATCGAATAGGGAAAGTATAATATTGGTTGATTGATATTAATCGCTCTCGTTAGAGCGATATCAATCACTCAAGTTAAATATACTGCAACTCAAATCTCATTTATGCAAACACCATGTCTAATTTATAATCGTAGAAGCCAAAATATTTTCTCAGAAACTGAACAGGAGCGAGAGACGAAGCGATCCCGTTTGCGAAATAGTGCGCAAAACCAAATTTAAATTCGCGTAAAGTAAAGCTCGACTCCAAACAGGTGCGTTAAAACAGTTGCAAATCTTTACGAGTTACGAACAACGTGACCGTTCTCGTTATATGTACATACTTATATCCCTGTGGGATTTAATTAGATCGCGTCGAGTGATTTAGGGTGTGTTTGCGAAGCTCGTTCGCGCGGCGTTATCTGTTCGCGATACGACATCACAGCCGATCGGAGTCAGGCCGTGCCGAGCCGGGCGTGTGTGTCGTGCACACGGTGTACGCCGGCGATCGGGAGATCGACTCGTATGTCGGTCCGTTGTTGGCCAATCCGCATTCCTACCGCGCGGCGAGCTCTGCTGCTCCCGCGCGCGGCGCGTACGTAAGAATAAGGAGAGTCCGGGGAATGTTGCAAGCCAGAAAAGCATATTGGTTCATCGGCTGCTGCTGCGGCGGGGTTTTGAAACGTCGGTATAATTAGGAAACGCGTGGCTCGGCTCGGTTCGGTTCGGTTCCACCGCGACGCGACGCGAGGCGGCCGACATCCGAGACGGCCGCGTGGCATCTTCTCCTCCCTTTCTCCACGAGGGAGGAGTTTCGCCGTGCACCTTCCTCGAGTACTCGGACGCAATCCCCTTAGGATTGCAATAACGTGCGGGATTCGGGGTCTAACGAACAGTTTGGTAATGATAATTATGAAATAAGAGGATCCAAGAACTTGAATCGTTGAACTCTAGTTTGATAACCAACGTGGTAAATTGATCCGCCAATCTTCCCTCAAATCCTGCGACTTTGAGAGAAAATTACTAGCAATAATTGATTTCGAACGCGTCTTTCTACCTTTCTGAAAGCTCGCCGAGATCTCCGTCTCGCTCGCGGATCTGCTCCGGCGTGGGTTTCTCTTTACCTCATCGGTCGACAATGGGCGGATTAAGACGATCAAATCAGTCTTTTCCCGGATGCGCCGTCGCGTATGGAGAGTTCGACCTCTATGGTAATTGCTAAATGCATCACGCGCGTGTCTCGGCAAAAACGTGCGCCGTCGTTATTATCGTCATCGTTGGTCGTCGTCGTCGTCGTCGACGACGTTTGGCTCGCGGCGAAAAGCATCTCAACGCGATCTCGTGGCCGGATTTCTCTCCGCCACGCATCACATTTCGCAACGGCTGGTCCAGTTCGGCGCCGAATTCAATCGGTGGGATCGTCATTCGTTAGGGTTAACGATCCCCGCGGAGTAAAATCGTTGTGTCTCGTTTCTCTCTCTCTCTCTCTCTTTCTCTATTCTTGAAACAATCCGGGACATTGACCCGAGACCTGTATTCGGAAATTTCGCACGCGCACATCCGTGTAATCTACTCAAGTATTCGCACGAAAAGTTTAAATGCCTACTTTGCAGCTACAAACCATACTTAAAATGTAGGAGATATGGCTGCTTCAGAATAAATAACCACTCAAAAAGCAATTTCTCTACGCCCGGGATGGGCATTTGCATTTTACGCAGCCGTTTATTAGATCCGGATTTTTCTTGTACGACAGGAAGATTAATTTAATCGTGGGACGAAAATAATCTCGAGGCGATCCACCTCGCCGTTGGAACCATCAATTTGCCGCGTCTGCGAGCGTAGTCAACTGATTAATGACGTTGATTAATGATTCGCGTGATATCAGCGGCTCTCTTCTTCCAAGAATTGAGCTTTGCAATTGTAATATCAACAAAGAAACGAAAGTTCCTCGCGTTTAGATAGTTACATCCGGGGAGATCGGTGCTTTGAAAGCACCAACGTTTTGGTCTTTTGACATTTGTTAAAATTTCACGAGCCGTCCAAGAAATCACATAGCGTTTATAGTATCCGCCGCGCCGAGGGGTTCTTGAACCCGCGGAGCGATATCGTGCTGCGCGACCGGCGAACGGGTGAAAGTTTGCGAAGAAAGCTGTGCGATGCCCCCCTCTGTCTCTTTCTTTCTCGCTATCTATCTCTCTCCGCGGCGGCCGTGTTTAGTTCATCACGGATGGCCTAGCGTGCCATCGCGTTCGTTCGATTTATTTGCTCGTGAGTCGTGAGAGAGAGAGAGAGAGAAGAGGCCATTGACACTCGTTCGGATTGTCAAGATCGTGTAACGACTCTCTCGCGTGACGCGTGCGTTCACCGAAGGCGCGCTTCCGTCTCTCGTGGCTCTTCCGAAATGCGCGCTGACGACGCGTCTCGATGCGCTGACGGCTGAATCATTTCTTTGACACGCCTGAGAATATAATGGATTGTATTGTTTAATTTGGCGAGGAAACTCATTATTTTAATCAGTAGACGTTTCTCTCGTTAGAAATTTCCTCATTTATGTGTTTACGATGAGAAATTTCTAATTACGAGATACACTATTGTATTAGTGATAAATTAATACGAAATTAGTATGCATACCTTTTACGAAGGCAAAATCAATTTCTCAAGAAGTGCAATTTTGATTTAGCGTATATATGGGATTTGTCTCTCTCGATTACTCGGTCTTTCAACTACATTACTTTACTGAGCGCAACATGAATTTTTGTGATAAATGGGACAGCCAGTTTCTTAAGTATACATTCGTCAGGGCTAAAATATCTCTGCTGTAAGTGACTCGAAGGAACGATAAGTACCAGGAATGTGTACTTCTGTAGGAGGCGTATATATACGATCTGGAATACGCGGCGCTTTCCCGAGCGCGCTGCCCCCTTCTCGGCCGAAGGCATCGTGGGCGAGAATACGAGTGCTCGTGTCGAAGGAGAGCTCAGAAGTTACCCAAGAGCCAAGAATATTACGTACACGCGCGACTTCCGCGTTGCAGGTTGATCAACGCAGCGGCCAGCGCAGCGGGCCTCTCTTTCTCTCACTCACCATCTCTCGTCCTTTCTTCTTCTCTCGTCGCGCCTTATTCCGCGCTGAGCCGACGACTGCAGAGAACGATGGCTCAATCGCGGTGTCCTCTTGCTAAATTGAAATACCTTGCCTTCGGGCGCGCACTTAAAGTACGCGCGCGCGCAAGGCGAAGTCGGGGATCTCTCTCTCTCTCTCTCTCCGACTGCGCGCATTAAAAGATTGCACGATCCTCTCGGCTTCTAGACCGCGCGGGGAGCGAGTAGATCGTAACCGGTCGATAATAAATGCAGGACTTGGCGTAACGCGTGCCGGAGACACGCAGAGAGCGAATTTCACACGACGCGCCGAAAGGAAAAAAGACCGTAAATCTTTTGCAACGTTTAATGCCCTATATCGTGGCTCCTTTGAGAGAAAGACACGGATCTTTAATCTTCTCGATATCTAGGTGGGCCGTTCGTCCTGGTGTACGCCCACATGGCTATATTGAATGATTCTTTTCACATCTTAAAAGCGAAATAAATTAAAATTAAATGGATAGAGAGAGAGAGGGGCGGGATACGGGTAAAACGGATAGGGATACACGACTCGATTATCTTCGAGACAATGGCAAATCGCGTGTAATCATCACGTTATCGCAATCTCGACTTTTTTTTCTCCAATCGGACATTTCTTCTTTCCAGAACGCGGCTTCGCCTGGAGAGCCTCGAGGATGCGGTGATCGTGGAGAACGACGACGACAAGCTGACCGACCGGCGCGGCTGCCCGGCGTATGTCGCGCCGGAAGTGCTGCGCTCCGGACGCGCCTATTCCGGCAAGGCGGCGGACATCTGGTCGCTGGGCGTGTTGCTGTACACGATGCTGGTGGGCCGTTATCCGTTCAACGACGCCGAGCACGCGTCCCTCTTCGCCAAGATCTCGCGCGGCCTGTTCGCCGTGCCGGAGGGCCTGAGCCCGCGCGCCAAGTGCCTGATCCGCTCGCTGCTGCGAAAGGAGCCGTCCGAGCGGCCGTACGCCGAGGACGTGCCGCTGCACCCGTGGCTGTCGAAGCCGCTGCGGTTATACACACCTACGTCCGGCAGTAGGTCCTCGTGCCAGGACCAAGTCGTACCAGAGCTATCTATTAATCCTCAACAAGACTGACTCTCTCTCTTTCGGGGGAAGGATCATTATTCCGCGCGTGACGGCATCACTCTCTCTCATCATCCTAGTGCTTTTCTCGCGCCGACAGCCGGATCGAGTCCTCCGGCCGAGAGGGGGGAGTTGGCACAATCAAAAGAAGAAGGGGGGGGCAAAACGATTTTCTCTTAACACATTGGCTGTGCCCGTAGAGAGTAGCGGATAAACTCGGCGAAAAGCGAAACTGTCGTCTTATATATCAGAATGCGCGAAAGGTCGAATGGAACTGTTGTCAAAAGAGCAATATTCAGCAAAAAATTCTACCTTCAAAAAGATTTGCAAATTGAGAAATATATATCCTGGCAGTCAATGTGTTAATGGCAGCTGAATTTACACAGATCGCTCACGTAAGCTCGAGTCGCGCAGTCTCTAGCTTGGATTGAAAAATCGAATCGATCCTTGCCTCGTGGAGACGCGCGGTTAACTACGGCTAAGGATGCTAAGTCCTTCTCTTTTCGCCGGCGAGGGACGGCCTAGAATAAGCTTCGAAGATAGAGCGTACTAACGTGAGACGAGAGTAATCGTTCTCGATGGAACTTTTACGTAGGGGAGAGTAACCAAAGTCTCTATCCTGAATACAATGCCCTGGATTATTTTCCTCGCTGTTTAACGTCGTAACCTGCGAGTTGAACGGTCAAAGTTGAAACCTTGAATAAGATGATATTACGTCTCATTATATAAAGATAAGCTCTTTCTAGTCTAGAGGCAACTCGCAGGGTCGAAGCACCGAAACAGCGAAAGTAATTGAGGGGATCCTCTGTAAAATAGCGTGTCTCGATTTTGGTCATTCTCCGCTGGCAATTTCGGAGGCAATGTGACGCAAGTGATTAGTCTCTAAAAAAAAGTCTCTATCGGCTATATAGAATCCTAGATTCGAGAAACATTGCCATTATCGGTCCAAGAAACATTTCGCCTTGTTGCGTAATACAGATATATTTGCGCGCGAGCGCGAATCCCTTGTGATAGAATCTGACAGATTCTGAGCGACGTATGTGATACGAAATATACACAGGTTGTTTCATAAGCGTTATGCGGTTACTTGCGGTCATCTGTCTCTGAAGTCCATGTACATTAATTATTATAAACGATCGAATTCGATGTTTGTATTATGCGTTAGGCACACCCGAGTACATCCTCGACTTTCTCGATATTTCGCGTTGCGTATCTACACACGGGATAATTTTTCACGCTGTACCGGCGAATCCGCTGTATACACGAGTAAACAGTTATCTAAATGCGAACAAGGGACTCTAAATGTAAGTTCGAGTACAACCGGTGAGCTTTGTATAATATAGTATGTAGTATAAAGCGATGAATATATATGAATGGGATCAGAGATCGAGTCGGATTCAAAGTTAAAAACTCACGTAGTCTCAAAAGGGAAAATATGATGATTTAACACGAGACTAAATTGCCTAATGGCGACCAAATGTTACTAGAGCAGGTCGAACGAATTTAACAAAGCGAGTTTCTAATCTAAACTCCGACTCATTCTTCCTACACTCCCGTTTACCTGTCATTATATCACGAAGTCAATCAAATATTTTAGGCGGAACATCGAAGGAAGGAATATTTCTCGTTTCGAAGCGAAAAAAAATTCATTCTCCGACCTAAAAACATTGCCTAGAAAGTTCAAGACTGCTTGGACGTGTGGCCTATACAATTAACTTTATTAGAGAAAAATGCGAATACGTTGACACACGTGAATTTCTAACTTAAGAACAATAAAAGAATACGCTTCTGGATTACTCGCACGACGGGAGTATCCATGAAACTATAAATGTGTTCATCGATGGCAATGTTTTCAGGTAGAGTAACTCTCTAGTGAATCAAAGACAAGATTTACTCTCTTCTGACTCAGACTTCAAGTCATCGCTTGCGCGATATATGTACAGCTCACTAGGTTCCGATTTATAAAAGCGAACGAAGCGAACGATCGACGTTTTTATATCAGTTTGGGGCGCATGAGGCTACGCGTTCCATTTTG
This sequence comes from Temnothorax americanus, assembly GCF_048541705.1. NCBI lineage: Eukaryota > Metazoa > Arthropoda > Insecta > Hymenoptera > Formicidae > Temnothorax > Temnothorax americanus. Next base: position 9,359,918 of record NW_027509338.1, on the reverse strand, counting down.
AAGATTTTTCTCTTGAGTAAAACTCTCCGATCGACATATATAGAGACCTACGAATGATCCTCGACTACTTTCAGTAGAGATTGTTATTGTCGCAAGTCAATTACGAGAATAAAATTCCAAGGTAGACATTGAGATTTTCATTTACATCAATGCCAAGTAGCATAATATCGTAATGAAGTTTTCTTTTCCTCTTTATGTTAAATGGTGGGTTTGATCGTGTAGATACATCAATGTAGACGTTAAATAAAGAGATATCGCGATGCCGCAAGTCATCGGTAGATATGCCCAAAATAGCACTCCTGAAATGTTTTCCGGAGTCAACGCTAACGCTAAGTTTTAAATTAAGCAACCGATTAAAACCGCCATCTCACATAGACGAAATTAATTCCGGCTTTTTCTGTGAAACACTTACGAGGGAATGGAAAGAACAAGTTCCTTAATATCACCAAATAATTGCAGAGTGCGAATCGAAATTCATTAATTTAGATATTCCGGAAGATTTTTATTTAATTTAAATACCCTATACAACAAACGTTGTTTGCAGAACGCCGTTTGTTTCGCGGAACATCGCTTTCGAGGAACATTGCTCTAGACATGAGAATCATCTTGGATTGTGGATGCGACGTTCGGTCTCGCGTGAAGCTTGAATCGGATTCGCGTCGGATGACCTCGAGACGTTTCTCGTGGCTCATAGAACTTTTGGTTTCGGAATCAGAATCAGAATCGGGATTGGGATTGGGAAAGGAAAGGCCAGAGAGATTACGGGATTGTCGACTGCGACTCCTTACCTCGGCCCTTCACGTTCGACGAAAGTACCATGTGTTCTTGTATTTAAAGATATCTGTCTACCTACTTATTTACGCGAACTCTTTTGTAACTTCCGCGCGAGAGAGAGAGAGAGAGAGAGAGAGAGAGAGAGAGAGAGAGAGAGAGACCTCTTTTCCTTTTTATTTTATAATATTCGCGCACCCGTAACGGGACACGGTACCCCGGTGCGGCGCTGATTCCTCCTCGTATCGTTCTCAGTCAGGGTACAAAACGCCGCCGCGCATTCATCGACGTTTAATTTGTACATAAGTTCGACGCGTTTACATCCTATTGTATTCAATCATTGTCTAGGTGCGATTAAGGGAATTTCGTTTCTGTACATAGGTAAAATAAAGTGGCGTTTATGATGAAGAGCGACGAATATGTATCTTTCTCTATTTTGCGACTTGTTTAGCGGCTGGAGATTGAATCTCTTACGTCCGGTAGGACGTTATATACATCTCGAAATGTTTAAAATGATCATATCTCTGGAAAATATTGAGTCATTTGGATCAAACGGCACTCGACATAAACGGGATTGCTAAAACTTTAACTAAAAAAATATTGCGATAAACTATATCAAATAAAAAATTATTATTATTAAATTTTAAATCAAATTGAAAAATTATTGACATAAGATCAAAAATTTCTCGAATTAACACTGAGTCGGATGTTTTTTTAATTTAAAGATGATAACAATTGCGAGACGCGAGATGTGGCAATTTCAAGTTTTTTTATCACGTTGCGTAAGTTGTGCGAATCATTTACGTAATTTTTCTTCGGTCTGACGTCACAACTCGTAAAAGAAGCCACGGACCTTTGCACGCAAAGGAAAATCAGGGGCGGTTTAAGATACTCATGAGCCCCAATTCGCGATTTAACTCCAGACTCGTGGACATAAAAAAAAAAAAACGAGGAAAAAGAAGATGGGACGCTCAAGAGATTAACCCTAATTTTTTTATTTATAAAAAAATAATGCAATCATGAAAACCAACTGATCGCAGGATATGAATTAATAATTGTGAATTTTAGTTTATATTTTATTACAAAAAAACAAGAGATTTTATAAAAATACGGATATACGGGTATTTAAATTCCGAGTCACGTGGCGTCGCGTCGTAGAGACGCGGTTAAAGGGACGGGAGTCGCGCGCGAGCCGTTGACAGCCGCAAATTTGAAAGCGATTGTTTTCGAAACGCGCTGCGGCGACGGGGACGTCGCTGCGGTGCCGCGGCGGAGTGAAAAATGGCCGCGAACGTGAGAACAGGTGAGTGATAACGTAACGCGACGTCGTCGGCGCCGCCGCGAATCGCCGTTTCTCGTGCGCGACTCCAATGGAGACGGGAGGCTTCCTCGGCCCGGAAAGCGGAACGCGAGCAACGCGACACCTCCCGCTCGTTCCGCTTCGTCCGCGATAACGAGTCCCAGTCAGTCCCAGGTCGCTCGCGACTCGCGGCGGCGCGTCGAACTCTGTGACTTCTCGGCCCCCCCGATCCGATCGTCGGCGAACGCGAGACTCCGCGAGAGATAAAGCACAGCCAGCACACGCCGCTGTCCGCGAGTGGTTCGCGTCTCGCTTATCGGCGCGATATCCGCGTCGTGTGGGCGTACATCGTGCGTCGCGAATCGCGGAACTGACGACGCGCATTTGTGCACACGCCTGCCCGTCCGTCCATCTGTCACGCAGACACGCACTTTGTAAACTTTGTTTTGGAGAATTTTTCCTCGTTCCTCAGTTCTCGTTTTCGCTCGCGGCTCTTGCGCGCGCGCGCGTGCGGGTGCGCTTGTCCGCTTGTGTGTGGGCGGTGTGTGTGTGTGTGTGTGTGTGCGTGTGCGCGCGCGCGCGCACGGACGCGTGCGTACCATCGTGTACGAGGAACCGATCGTGCGTCAGAGCCCAGCGGCCAGCTGCCCAGTTGTCTGATCATTGTCGCCTGTCGTTGCTTTCAGACATGCGGATACCGACGCGCGCGGCGCCCAGTCCCCCAGGTCGGAGCGCGATGCAGAGAGACCCGATCTGGAGCAGCAGGTAGGATTGTTTTCCGTTCTTTGTGCCTGTGCACTGTATTACGCTCTCTGTGCTCGAAACGAATGTATAATTGGATATTGAAGAGAAAGAGAGTATCAGCTCTAGAGAACAAACCTCTTATCTTCCGAAAATACTTGTCGAAAATTCGAGTTAGAATTCTAGCTTTCAAGTTTATCTAATCTCCGCAGCGTCGCAGTAATGTATCCTTGTGTGTTTTCAGTAACGATATATTCGGAGGCGCCCTGACGACGCAACCTGGACAGAAAAAGAAACCGCCTCCTCGACCACCGCCTCCGAAGTTCAACTATAACCACACGCAATATCAAAGGGACCAGAAACCGAGAAGACCGGTAAGGATTGTGATTTGTGAAGTGTGCTTATAGTTCTTCACGCATCTACTACCTGTGGATTCGGTAATTTAATAGCTATTTTATTTCGCACGCTAGGCAAGGCCAACAGAGCTGTTGACTAATTTCTTTGGACGAAAGAAGCCAGAGAATCTTCCACCGTCGCGTCCCACCGGCCAAATACAAAATCCGATGACGCAGCCCTCAAATTCTGCCGCGACGGTATCTTTGATAGATCTCAGTCCGCCTGGGTCGCCGACATTCACGACTCGCTCCAGTGACGGTGTCAGCGTCGACAGTTTTGGCAGTGACGGAAACTCCAATCCTTCTGTATTCACGAGTAGCGGGAACACATCGCAAACGGAAAGTGCCTTCGAGGATGATTTTGATTTTTTCGGCATGTCTGCCAGGAAGATGACGCAAATCGATCCGTGGCAGACTAAGACGACGGTGCAAGATCCGTTTGGCCCTCTGGAAGACACGTCCTCGAACGTGTCTCAGGCTGCTGGCGGGACAAGCCTCTTTCCTTTTAGTTCCAACAATCGCGTAGCGAACCAAGTGCCTTCCAATCCGATCGCTTCTAAACCTCTCGTCACGTCGATGCCCACGATAATCCGAGCGAGGCCACCTAAACCTCCAGCGCCAAAGATACCGTTTAAGAAACTCGAACCGATACCTAAGGAAACGTGTACCGACTTCGCAGTCTCGAGCGTCAGCTCGACGAATAAACCGTTGACGTTGCGTCTCTCTAACGCATGGCCCAATGACGGTGAAGAGAGCGACAGTCCATCGCCCCCCATGCCGACGATTCCACCGCCGGCCTTACCCGCGAATTATTTGGCAGAATTTAGCAGCAATTTTGAAGTGAGCGTTGCAAACTTAAAGTTATGTGCAGCTTGTATGTAAAAAGAAATAAGGCGCGTTCTCACATTATAACGATGTTGACAAATTACAGGGAGATTTCAATGAACCTCACGGTACTGCGCTGTATGATTTTTCGGCAACACATCCGGACGACTTAGCTTTAAAGGAGGGCGATGTCGTGCAATTGGTGAAAAAGGTCAACGACGACTGGTTGGAGGGAAGAATAGGAAATCGTCGAGGGATGTTTCCGCTTAGCTTCATTGATATTAAAATACCTCTGCCAGGTTTATCAGACAACGTGGTCACGGCGCTTTACGCTTTTCCAGGAGAGAACAGCGATGATTTGTCGTTTGAGGTATCAAAGATTACGGCGAAGCAATTGGATGAAAGATTTATTATATTCCTAACGTTACTTTAATATTTCAGGAGGGCGCAAAAATTACAGTCATATCAAGGATATCGGAAGATTGGTTGTACGGTGAGTACAACGGTAGGAAGGGACAATTTCCAGTAAACTATGTAAATAGACTTCCGCGTAATATTTAAACGTTTTCTCAATAAATATTTTGTATCCAGTGTATATTAACAATTTACTATTCCGAAAGCCTCCGTATTGCAAACATTATTTAGAATTATTAATTGAATCTTTACAAGTTAATACTAATTGTAAGAATAGCGATAAAAAAAGAAAGTATAAAAACGGATCTTTTATGATGTAATTTTCATGTACAAACTGTTCAAGGAAGAAAATTTTAGAAAATTTTACTAACGGAAAGACTGAATTACACATGCGAGTTTCGATCGTCGTGTTCCAATAGAGATAATTTTCAAAAATAATCGCGATATCTTTAAGAATTAGAAGATAACATTATCTCTATCTGCGATATATTGGTGATATCTACAATTCATTTAGCTTACTCTTTTTCAAGAGTTTTGCACCCTCTATCGTTTGCAATATTTTGTAAAAGATGCTACTAAAGCGATGTTTCTTACTTTGAGATTTTACACGAGTATCTAACATTTGAGAGTTCAATTTTTACTAAACGTCGTGTATATGCCTTATATTTTTCTGAATGCGTGAAAAAATTTTTCTATATTTCATATTTTATTCATTGTTTCGATTCAGAGTTTCTTTATATATCTGCGTTTTCGAAAATGTATTTAAGTTTATTTTAAATATTTCAAAATCTACTTTGAGAATTTTAAATGAGAACATAGTATACGTTGAAGTCTGGCATGTACGGAAGACAATTATTTAAATATAATTTAAACATGTTGTGCTAATATATAAGATACAACAAACCTGCCAAGGTTTACAAATTGTTAATATCGATTAACGAATGAATAATCCATTTTGGTTTAGATATTTCCTTCCCAAGTGTTATTTGAAGAGAATGCGTTTTTGATAGAGTTCTAAATAATCAAATGAAAAATAATGCAGTCTTCGTTAAGTGATTTCACTGATTTAGACCTATCTTCTTGGATTTTTTTTTAGTCAGATCTAGCATAAAAATATAAAGTTATAATTTTGTTGTATATATTGTATTTGAGAATCTAATGCTCCTTTTACATATAAAGAGTTAGAAAATTATTCGATATTCTTCCCTATTTATGCACTATATATAAATATACATTGATTTTCTTTTAAAAATAAATTATGAAAGTAAAGATGATTATCTCAGTGTATAAATAAATATGTTGGATGTCTATATCTGCTGTATTATATATATATATATATATATATATATATATATATAAAATATATATATATATACGTATTTTCTAACTTAGAATTTATTTCAGTAAAAGTTACCAACATGGTACGGTTGTACGTGTATATTATGTGAATGCATAATTAGGTGAGAGGGGGGAAGAGGCAATGACGTAGTTTAGATAACTGATCATTTAATGTACCGTTAAGATGAATAATTATTACTGTATATATGTATACTTAATTATATTCATATGCGAGTTATGTAATTATGTTTGTTAAAATTCTAATTTAGTATGTTCATTGAAATTTGAATGTTTCGTGATACACACACCAAGTCACTAGCTCAATCTTAGGAAAAAGAAAATCAGTGAATTCTATATATCATTTTAAGTTATTTCGTATTGATTTAAAGAGAACGGTACACGTTCTAATTGTACACACCTTACTCTCGTACAGTCTTACTCGGAATTCTCGTTAGTACAGTATTAATACGATATCCCAGATTGCATCGAAGATCTGCATTGGGACCAGAATGTTAGTTTGTAAGAATAGGAAAGGAGATGGTGATGAAATTGAAAGTTGTCGCTTGAAGTCAAAATGTAATAACGACGTCTTTACACGTAATTAAATTGCTATGTAATTCTTAAGAACCACGCTGTTGATGCAGACGACGCCTAATACGCAATGTGATATTTTGCAATGTTTAATGTGTATAAACATTTCATGTGTATACAAAATAAACTTAGAAAAGAATAAATAAACTTTCCCCGAGTAAAACTTCCACTCTCCCCGAGAAATTGCTTCCGGAATCGATTAAAGAGATACGACACGTAATGTACGTTTATAAAACGATCGAAAAAAGAGATAATTATTTATCACTTTGAGCTGAATGTATATGTACCTTTTCCGCCGTAAAAGACGGGTATGTGTGAGCTGTAATTCAACGTTCCTATATTGAAGAGAGTCTCCTTCCTAATGAATCCACGCTTTTTACAAGTTAGGTAACGTTGCTGTTCCTTTCGTCGGCATTGCTTCTCGTCGTATTATTGAATTGTTTATTTCGCGTGACGGCCCTCGTCAGCAACGCGCTGCAAGATCGTAAATGTCTATGACAATTATTCCATGTGTTGCATCTCGAAACATTCCTGCGGCACGGCAGATACGTATCCGTGTAATTTTTCAGCGTTTGCGTTACGACGTTTCTGAACTTCTTTCCTGTAAGATAATACAGAAAAAAATTTATTGCGAAAGTCCAGTGGTATATGTGAAAGCACAAGCCGCGGCACCACTTGAGTAACATCTTCTCTTGCAGCCTGAAAAAATAATGATACCACCATTTGAACAAAATAGTTATTAGCAACATATTTTATCGTCATATGTATAAAGTATATATAAAGTGTAATAATATATATATAATTGTAATTATATAAATAAATGATATTATTTATTACGTAAAATGTGTCGAAAATGAGAGAAATAATTTGGAACAGTGTAATATACGCTATGAAATATTTTTAATGCCAATTTCTATAATTTGGAAGCTAGGATTGTACCAGTGTATATATCTCTCGTTCTTCCCCGCATTAGCAGGATGTTTAATTAAAATCACGTCCCAATACAGTTCCAGCGTTTCGACAATTCCCAGCGGTAACAGCAAGATCAAATGTACTATCGACACCGCGAGCAACGTCCTGCTCGAGTTGTGCGTTCTGTTGCCTCTGTACCTAAAATTATCTGAGGCGAGGGTCGCCGTTAGATCTCTCCCCGGTGCGGTGACGTCGCGCGCGTCAACGATCGCGGCGATGACTTACGAGTTAATTCGTCGTGGATCTTGCAAGACTTTCTTATGCGGACGATCAGCAGCAGGTTGCCGATTGATATGAAGAGCAAGGGCAGCCAGGTGGACAGGGCGATGTAAAGGTACATTGCGCTACCCCATGGCTTTATCTTCTCCTGGCACGGTACAAATTCGAAGACGCTGTCAGTCTCGTACCCTACAATTAGCGTAAATCGTGATTCATTGGCGAAAGGAAAACAAACCGGACACGTTATAATCATACAGTGACGCAATTGGAATCGAATTAAGCGCGGGGAAAGCGATATATGTGATGGGGTCGTGACGCTTTACCGCCGGAGTAGAGCTTCGTTAAGGATATTATGAAGCTTATGCAGACTAGACTGGTGATGGTTGTAATTGCCGAGCGATTCTGACAGTCGCGAGCCCCGAATGGAAACACCACGGCGATGACGCGCGTCCATGTGAGAGCGACGATCAGCCAGGTTGACGTAAATTGGAAAAATTCCATACTCACGGAATTCGCGCCGCATAAGAACTTGCTGTTCTGCAAGAGAATTGTTCTTTAGCGCGTACGTCGTGCGAAAAGTTGATCCTCCCTGATCACCTTATCCCTAACGTTTCGAGACTTATTAGGGGTTATTTTAATAACGTTTACATGTTTTCTGCCCAGCGACGTCTCTTGTATACCGCGTGTACATATCACAATAGCATTTTTATTATCGCAAGCGTATAACGATAAAATATTGCATAATATGAAGTAAGACAATATCCTCGTGAGTGGTGTGTTGAAAAAATAAATGCCATATGAAAAAAGTTTGAATAGCATAAATAGCTAGATAACATCAATACGCTTCTCTTTACACCGTTATATCTATTTCAAAATCGTATATTAATAAGGTGATCCTAAAGCTGTCTGTAATCCCTACACTCGTTTTTAACAATATTTGCTTCGTATAAAAATTCTACAACTTGATGTTACGAAATGAGGGTGCAGGTCCATTACGCGTACGTGAACGTAATGTACGTACATACATTATCGTACTTTTCGCTTAACTTTTTTGTTTGGAGTCTCAGCCTAATTCTACAAACGCGCGGTATGGTATTCCTTGATGTCTACTGAATGGACCTGCACCCTCATTTTGTAACATCAAGTTGTAGAATTTTTATACGAAGCAAATATTGTTAAAAACGAGTGTGTAGGTATTACAGACAGCTTTAGGATCACCTTAAATGCCATTCATATTTCACAAGCAAAAATATTGATGACGCATGGTCAGTAACAGCTAAGGAGGTCACTGAAAGATCAGACGCCGGTCGCAGAGATAATCACCGTGGCGGTCAACATGTTAACTGTAACTTCAATTTCGAAGTCAATGATCAATCGTGCCCAAGACGCTGATGTGCGATGAGAAATATCAGTTTTCTTTTCTTTTCAAACAATTCTTTTCGGTTGGTCTCACCATGAATTGTATACGATAGACCGGATAGACTGCGAGCTTTACTAAAGGTCTTCAGTTGATGCTGAGATTCACTCAGGGCCATCAATTGAGGAGGACCTTGAGCCAATTGAAAGGAATCGTTTGAAGAACAAATTGAAGTTATACTTAGTTATATCTTTATTAACGAGAGCCAACTCTGAATTGATTTTGTTCGTTTATTTCGCCCGAGTGGACGAATTTCTTGCGGGAGGACCAACGAGCAACGAGATAAAATCGATCGCGCGCACACACGGGATATTTACCATAAAGAGATCGTTAACGGACGTGGAGTGTGATTTTGCGACGCTGACGGCGTAATTGAATATTAACGCTCCATTGTCCGATATAGCGAGCGCGCTTAGATAAAGTGACAAATTGGAGTCACATAGCACAGGTGCGCTCAACATACTAAAAGATACAGCATTTAGCAATACACCTATACGAAGTGGGTTATACAACGTTGTATGAGAAACAGTCGAGAACGGTTGTATATACGGTGTGCGCGTCGCGACATCCCTTACCGAGCGTTATGATAAACGGCGTTACATAGCGGAGCAAGAAACGGACGGATCTAACGAACGGCCGCAACGACAGCCAGTACGAGCGCACTTCGCATGGCCATTTAGCTTCCAAATCGGGCTGACTAGAATTGCGAATGAAATCCAGAACTGTTATTGGCAAGGGACACCTCGAGACGGCTCTGAAATTCAAAGAATGCGGGGTCGCTGCTAATTCAACGTGCGCATAGAAAAGAAAAATCAATGAAATCAAACGTGTCACGCGGTAAAAATTGTGTAATAAAAAAAAACATACTTTATTTTATTTCTATTTTTTCGATATTGTGAAACTCAATTACTTTAAAATATGGAAAATGCGAGATACTCTATAGATTTAAATCGTGGAACTTTCTTACCTGAGGGAGGCGTTGTACGTTAAGAATATCTCGGTAGAATTCACTGACAGGATACTCGCGACGAATATCAACGTCCGAATATTTGTTTTACGCAGCAAAATCATCGTGCACCGAGCACCCGAGAACTAAAATTCGTGTAGTCTATACCACAATTGAGAACTTGAATTCGTATCTACTTTAGTACTGTGTCCGAAGAAGAATCATCTGTCCTGTAGCACAGATACGACTAACAATGGGCTCCTTTAATTAGAAGCTGCGAAGCATCTGTTGTCGATTATCATAATGTGACGTATTCCAATTTCGAAGTAAGCAGTTTGTTTGGACGTTGCTCCACTGGGAGTACATTAACATCTACATGAATACATATCGAACTCAGTTTAGTTTATCTGGGTATAATAAGAACAGTTTACGGCCGATTATATTAAAAACTAATAATCCGCATTTTATTCCTTCCTCCACATATTTCTTTGCAGTCGCTGGGAAATACCGACTAATAGGAACGCATTAAACTTGAAATATATTCGGCTATTATACAATCGTATATTTTATTTTCAAACTGAAAAACAGTTAACACGGTTACACAAATTTACATGGCTAACAAACGATGTGTGTAAAAGATAATCGTATAGCAGAAAACAATTAGTCGGCATATAGTAAATCGCGCGTTATGTCGACCGTTAATCAAAAGCTTGAAACAATATATATTTACGTATATCTCATTACGTCATATTTCACACTTTCGCACCTCAATGTTATGATGCTCCGAAATGGATAGCCTGTATCTATTGTGAATTGATGATATGCTATTTCGATTCGTCATGTAATCTTGTGCAACGATATCGCGAGCTTGCGGGTTACTTTATTTATGCGCAATAGGAACCACTCTCATTCTATACAAATATATTTTCTTAATGCGTATTATTAACATATAATATTTACATTTATATGATTCACACAAATTCACGAGTAAAAGGCACATGTTGAAACCACGATAGCTTGACAATAATTTCGCTATTTAGCCGCTTTTGCGCCGAGAATGCGTTGCAACTACAAAATTCGTCTATTGACTTAAACTTTAAAAAATGTTAGGTAAATAAATGCTTTGGCAAGTTACATCTAACGTAACTAATGTTTAATGATATGCGATGTCATTAATTTATACTCGTGTAATTTACTCGTATTGATTAATTTGTCGTCGACATCTTCTCGATATCCTGATATCGTGATACACGTAATTCGCATAAAAAAAATATTCAATCTGAAACGTAAATTCAACACCAAATGTCTAGGTTCCAATTTCCCGATAATCCATTACGCTCACATTTCTCTTCTATCAAAAATATATATTCCTTTCCCCTGATGTTTCGCAATGTAATCATCGATATTATAAATTTCGCTTCGCTGTACATTCTCTTCATCATCTTATCTACAATATTATTACATTCTTACGTCTTAACGTCAACATCTATGTAAATCCACACACAAAGTCGTCTTATTGAAAAAATATTTCTATTACTCGGAGTGATATATATTCGATCCCTCAAGTAATAATAAATGAACCAGATCTAAAAAGTAAACTAATTTCGAATAATTATCTTTCTTGCGGTATACATTTGTTTTTACAATTCAGAGTAAATATACATTTACATGAATATTCACGAGTATATGGTGCATTGAATGATATGAGCAAATCGAAGGATCTTTGTCGAGCGATGCTTTGATATTTTTCTTCGTTCAACATCCAACACGCACAATACCAGCTGAACTTTTCTGCAAAACAACGCGAATTGAAAAATCTCAGACTATAGAAGTGCACTCGTTTATAAAGTGCATAATTTCCGAAGCGAGTTTTGTTATTGAATCAACCATCCAAGGAAAGCATAAAACACACACATCAATCGTCTACTCGTATATCTACGTGTACTATGCAAACTATGTAAATTATGTGTGTCGTCATGTATCATAATCTATAGATAGACTATCTACACGGGTAATTTGCTTTCTTGCCTTGGAGATAAGCATTTAGTACTTATAATTATTTTCTTGTTACATTATGTTATTCATGTTATAATTAGTATTATCCTTTGTTCTGATATTTAAAATATTAATTTTTTCAGGATAAAACACCGACGGAAAACAATTCTCTCATTTTTTTTTTACAGAATCTACATAGTTTATGAGCGAAGAAAAGATAATATAAGTTTTCGCGTAGACAATATTGGTATGCATATTAAAGCCATATAGACTTAATTAATTTTTTAGTATACGTGGCCTTTATATATATATATATATATATATATATATATATATATATATATAACTATACATATAACTATATTAAAATATTAATGAATTAACGAACTAAGTATATGTGTAATTGCATTACCCGCAAACTGAGCGTGGTTAACATTACATGCGGTTTTCCGATACGTGATGTATGTAGTTTCAAGAGAGGACAATTAGACCGTATTTAGCATTTGAGAAAACGCGAGGAAAACGGAATAAAATCTGCCTCTATTCGTCGGCATGTTAAGTAAGTCCTTCATTCCTAGAAATATGCGAGAATTATTTTTTTTTAAGCATAGTTTAGAACCATATTCTGCGTCCCTTACTTTGACCGATTCAACACAGCCTTAATTTTATTATACGCTACCAAGAGGATCGCGATAGCCGGTTTAGAAAGCACGGTTCCATTACACAGTATATCTCTGTTTCGATATATATGTATATATATATACTTCAATATTTGTTCAATGGATCGATTAAAAGGACATTACATACAGAAATATTGACACTTCTGCCTGCTATACAGTTATTGGAAGAATAATCGTATAACAATTCGTTCGTACACACGTGTCCGAAAATATGACAATGTGATTTTTATGATCGCTTATGACGCTCTTATTATTCGACATATTATCAACTATTCAACAGATCAACGAGAGTATAATCGTTCCACTATATATCCCATCGAGTGAAATGAGAATCTATATAAATAGCTCTGTTTGCTTCATTTCTCAAGATATTAGTGATAAAATGGATTTATACCTATGGTATTTATGATTGAAATCAGATATGGCAATAATAGATTAATACGAATGCTGCAGCATTCGTATTAATCTATGTGACACAGACGCCTCTAATGCAACGCTTGTTACTTTGACTTAATTACTCTATAGAATAAGTACAAATATTAGAGAAAACAGAGTAAATCTGGTATTCTATATAAAAGGCTTTAACGTGTAGAACCGCATAAGATAAAGCACGGGCGTTATGTGTAGCTGCTTGCGATACACATTCAAATTCAAAGCTAGTCTTTTGTTCTCGATCACAGCCACTGAACAGCAACAGAAACACTTGTAGTATTTTCACATGCTTTTGCGTACTTTCCTACAACCATTTTGGTTTTTTTTTGCGGGCGCCTGGCGATGAGTGAATTTGTTCGATTTGGTGTCCATTAGTGCGAAAGCAATGCGGGGCTGATAACAGCCGCATTATCACACGTTGGACGAGTTGTTAGTAGAGAAATATCTGTGCGGAACGTTAAACTGTAATGCACAAAATAGTGCCTATGCAACAAAATTCCTTTACATGAGAGACGTTCTGATATTTCGATATTCTATCCCTGTATATATGAGTTATATGAGAAACACGTTATATGAGCAACAGTACATTATTAACAAGAATAGAGTAAACAGTACTATGATAGCAGTGCCACTTAAGTAAATTAAAAATGTATTATTATCCACAAAATTAAAATTTATTAATGAACAATTTCACCATTCTTCTTAAGACTAGTTTAAACATTAGCTTAAAGGGAAAACGGATATGTGACAGAAATGTGTTCATGCGCTAAGCTTTAATCATTCTTCTAAGGTCACGCGAACACAAGATTATGCGGTGTATGCGTAAAAAAACTGATAACGCTGACCTTTTCATCAAGAAACAAGAATCAACGAGCTCGTTCAGTCTTCTACAATATTTCCTATGGTCCTTCCGTGCCCGATAAATTGCGCGCTGATGCTATTCTACAGCTGTGTATCGTTTGCCCTATTACAGACCGCGTTTCGCAAATAAAATTTTCGTCTCGTCGGTATATTTAGTATTTATCAGCGATTGCTATCTACATCTCTTCCAAAATCTATGTTGATACCTTAATCGCGCGTGACAGCGCGCGGTTCTTCATCTCTGATGATTCATTCGTGGTAAAATATCTTGTCAAATTTGTAGAAGGTAAAGCTGCGCTTTACATGTCATACTTTCTAATATCACCGTGGTAAGAAATTAACCTACAGTTAAAATAAGTTTCTATGTATGTACACGTACGTATGTACACAACATGAGCAACGCGCGTGTGTTGCGTTATGCAACGATTAGACAGATTGATTAGCGCGACTCATTTTGACGTCATCATCCGTACTTTAATACGTTCGTTGTACTGAATCAGATTAATTTCTTACCTGAAAGCTTAAATTCTAGTTGACGAGTAAAGTATTACCAAAACGTTACGAGGAACTCGGTACAAAAAAGATGAGATTATTTTTTGGCAACGACTGAACAAACCGATAAATAAAGCTGTCGAGAAGTTTCCAGCGCAAAACATTTAAAAACATATACAAAATGACGCCTATAATTGCATTTAATCCAAACGGATATAAATATCTTCGATGGAACAATCATCTGATTTTTTATATATGCAATAGTTTCTTCCGTTTATATATAAATTAATCTGAAGAAACAACGCGGCTATTTTTCCTTTCTATAATCAAAACGTGATGTATACTCCGTTAAGTTGAATTATTGTACCGTGCATTCCTACCCGCGATATTTACCAAAAAAAATATGTATTACATAAGTACCAGAAAGTACCTATATCACCGTAGCGGCACTTTTATCTCCTCTGTATTTCTTGCACGTTGCACTGATTATTTGCACAAGATTTATACTAATTGCACAACTCCGCATTGCTTTAGTCGGGCCTATAGATTGGAATCTTTGGAATAAATTCAATCAAGAGAACCTGCAATGCCAAATAAAGGGAAACAATCAGTGTCGCGAAAATTATACATATGTGTGTAGGTTTTTCAAAAATTCTAATAATTTCGTAGTGCCTTACGTATTCCATCATGGAGGAGCTGTCGCATCTCTGCTTCGCCAATCTCCAATGTAAACCAAGTTTGTGGTAGAGCCTACTATTCTCCCATTCTAACAATTTGTTCAACGAATGCTGAGTCTAGAAAGACAGATAATGCACATTAATGCTTTGTACATATATTAAAATCTAATTAAAGCCAGCGAAATGTATAAATGAACAATTTGCGTTTCGCGGAGCATAAAACTTTCCATAAGCTGGACCTTCTTTCAATCGTATACGCACTCTCTTGCTCAGGCAAATGACAGGCCACAGAGAGCATCCTAGGGTACAGCAACAGCATACACAACCGCAGAATAACCATTTAACGTTAACGGGCAAAGTCTTTTTCAACACACTGTTCACTCTCATTACAGTTGCCTTGAATTCTTCTGGAGCCACGCGGGACATGAGGCCGTTGGGAAACTCCGACTCAAAACGGTTACTCAGACCGAATCTGAAAGTAAAATCACACCACGCATTAGCGACATTTTTGCCACGTGTTTCAACAACTATATGGAACATGTCATTGAAAATCTTTTCAATAAAGTGGAGTGAAAATATTTGCTCGACCCCAAGGTGAACGACAATTTCATTATACAAGAATCCACAGATTGAATATGCATTTCCTCGTCGAGGGGGGGAAAAAAGAAATCGTCGCCGCGCGCTGGCGTCGTCGAAACAACGAGAAAAACCCGGCCGAAGTGTAAGTCGAGATCAGGTGGCTTTGTTTGCCTCTGTTCTTTGTGGAAGCGCGAGTTCTCACCCCCCTCCCGCCTCACCCCGCTCCGCCAGACAACAAAGTGAACAGTGAACAAAGAAACTCGGGGAGCGACGCTTCCTTCCCGAGGGGGAGACTTACACCGTCATGTTGCCAGCCCCGCGGATCACGATCGGGTCCGGCACCATCGCGACGTAGCGCTCCTCCAGGTGCTGCTCGTGCTCCTCCTCCTCGTAGATCGCGTCGAAGTCCGCCATCGCGCTCCCCCGCGGACTCGCGCCGCCTCCCGCGGACGTGAGTTGCGCGTATAAACCGCGTTCGGCCGACAACACGCGCGCGCGCTTTTTGTCTGCCCCCCCTGCGAAGTGGTCGGCCAGGTCGTCGCGGACGGCTGGTCGTCGACGACGACGACGACGACGACGACGACGACGACGACGACGACGGCGACGGCGACGATGCCGCGCGGCGCTCTCGCGAGCGCGACCCTCTCGCTTCACATCCCCGTCGCGACGACGTCGGGCGTCCGGCACGTCGTCACGCACGCTCCGTCGCGATTAACGTGGGCGACGATCATCTCCGTCGGGACCGAGCTAGGCCAGGCTGCTGGGGCGCACTCTCAACGATGACGACAGTCACGATATCGTCCACTACCGGTTCACCGCCAGCATTCGCCTATTGTGTGTCTATGTGTGCGTGTAACGTCACTCGCGCTACTCGCTCCAACCCGCAGCCGATCACCGATGCAGCACGACGCGCACTGCGGAAAGTGCGGAGTGCGGAGAGTGCGGACGTGATCCGCTCGCTCGTCGATCTCTCCTCTCCTCCTCGTCCCTTGCCTTGCTCCGAAACTCCGAACTCCGAATGCTCCGATCTCCAGGTCTGCCAACAGATGCGAAGGGTGTGAAGAGTGAAATTGGTGCGACAAATGTCGCGCGTGCGTAGCAGCGCAAGTGCCAGCAGACGCCATTGTCAGATATTTCGCGAGAAAAGGGAGAAAAGGGGTGTAGGTACCCCCCTTTTGTGAAATTTATTGTTTAGTTTTTATGGAGTTAATACACTTTCTTACATGTATATCACGTAATAATGTATGTGTAACGTGGTTTTATTAATTTATAATATTTAATGTACATACGTTGCATGTTATTAATACAAAAAGTTGGTTACTTATTGATAATTTATATAAGCCACGAGGCCCGCGAGAGGAATATTCTGCGCAACGTCTTAGAGTCTGTTAAAAGCGATCGCGTGTTTACTGACGTGTTTATATACGCGCGCGTATTATACGTACAAGAATCCGGTCGGAGAGATTTAATTCGCAATGTTGGCCAGTACTGCTCCGATTTTGTTTGAACGATATAAATGGAAAACAAAACGAGAACATTCTTTATTTATGAATTCCCATCCCCATCGAAGAAGGCTACAATATCACCCTTTATAAGTTATGCTCCGTTCTTCGTGAAACTTCGGAACTGCACCTATGAAAAAACTCCGACAGTGCAGCATCGCTCGTTAATTTAGATTCGCAATTTTTTACTTGGTCTTTTTAGTAAAAATAAATGATATTTTCTACTTTATATCATATAAATACTGACATATTTGAAGTCAGTTTTACGAAATCCCGACTCCTTATTTTCAAGTTAGCTTTCATCGCTCTTCAACTTTTGACGTTCTTCATCTTTTTCTTTTACAGAGTGGCCTCTTTTGAGAACCCACTTTCTCCGATGGTACAGCCCATACTTTCTCCTTTCTATCCCTCTGTGCCTCCGTTGTTTCTATTTCAATGGACTTTCAAAAATTACCATATCCGATTAATTAAATTTCGTGTCTTCAGTTTCAAACTAATGGCTTTTAGGAGAGGGTAAAGTTTTATAGTATCGTAAGTTAAATCTATCAATTAGATCCGCGGGATAACTGAAGAACACTGACGTGACCGAGCATCGATAATCAAGCCTGTAGTACAATAATATATGCATTGTGCGAAGTTGAAAAATTCGGAATCGTTTCATAATCGCCGATTATAATCGCTATTATATTTTAAAAGTAATTATTTGTGCCTTTCTAAACTGATTACAGAAGACGTATACAAAAGACAGATCAATTATAAATTAATTTAATTAATATTAAATAACCATTATATATATATATATATATATATATAACTGTTTAATTAACTATTGCTTTTATTGACTATTATATATGCAATAATGGCTAATCTTCGAAGTTAAGCAAATGTTTTTAATAAGTAAAAACATATAAATAATTAATTTTGAAACTAAGAAGTTATGATATTATTGAAGTTAAGAAGTTATATTCAAATTGACTTTTTTCAGGATCGTACTCTTTTTTCTAACTCTTAAAAAAGTAGATTAGATCACTGTTGTTTTCAAGACTTCACTATCGTAATGGTAACGTCACCGCACAAAAATAAACATGAATTCATCAGAACCAATGGCAAAATCGCACCGAACAAACTCGAACAAAATACTACCACAGAGAGATGTTAGATCAATCAATTTTTAGTACTTTAGCGCAAGTAATACTGATGATTGAAATGTGTGTGTGTGTGTGTGTGTGTTTCTCGCTGCAATATTGTTTTAAGTAAAGTTACATTGCGCAACTTCCTCGAAATGCCGTCGGAAGTTCCGAGTCGGAACTCGGAACAAAGTTCCGCGGAAGTTACTCGAGTAAATTACTTCCCGCTCGTTTATAAATATAATGGAATCGTTATGCTAATAGGGGTACCAAACTGGAAAGTGATCCGCAAAAAGATTCATTTACATCTTTTACTCGGTTTTATTCAGGTCAACTTCGAACACCGCGAAGAAAGCGACAACTGACGTTTGGCGTTGCGCAATATACGTCGTTTGCAGGGGGGAATAGAAGGATCAGCACAATTGATCGGTCGTGCACGCGAAATTGGACGGCGGCGAAGACGTACGTCCGGTCTGGAGAGCTCAGCTTCGTAGGAAATAAAGGATCTCGGGGATGGACGCGATAAACGATGAATCGTAGCATTACGCATCACGCATACACGCGTTACGTCGCGCGGGTTGTCCGCGCGTGCAGCAAAAAATACTCCCGAGTCATTACGCGGCTTATTTGAGCGCGTTTCAATCAGAGTGCAACGGCCGCTCGACTGGAAATCACGGAAATGTCAGCGCAATAGAATGATTGTCGATCAATTCGATGCAACGGTTGAGATTAATAGAAACGCCTTCTCTCCGGGCGACGCGCTAACTCGCCGCGCATTTCGCAATCGGGACGATGATTATCGTGTATAATGACATATAATTTGCCACTGAATGAGCGCGGCAGAAGAAAGGTTTAACTAAACTCGCCTTTTATATAATGGATTTTAATAAATATATATTCGATAAGGAAATGTTTCCCCAATTTCCTCGTGTAGCTCGTGTACAAATTTCATTTAAGACACCTCAAAAAATTTTATTGGAAATACAGTGTTTCAATGGTAATACCCAGTTGTGGCTCTATGCTTCTTATATTCTTGATTGTTGATTTGATTCATTAATCGTCTGAGCCTTGCAAATCTTAAAAAAATATTTCGAAAATGTTAAATGCGCTAATATTATATTGTCATTGGAATGGAACTTTGATGACATCTAAAAATATTTAAATGATATTTTATCTATATTTGTAATGCGTCGCTGCTAAGTTCGGCAAAAAGAGACGTAAAAGCATTGCATACTTGCTGGGAATCGGTGAGAATAATCGATTATTCTTTTACGATCGACGATCGCAGAAATGAAACCGCGTTAGAGCTAACGCATATTTTCCACCTCGTGCAAACAGTTTCTCCGGTCTGTGTTATACTTGACTGATCACTAAATCATAAATAGCGGCGAGACGCGAAATTTTTCGTTAGTCCGCTATGGATTCGTGGAGTGCGAAGGCTTTCGTCGTTTTCCTTGTTTTGACATCGCGTAGAAATGTTCAACCGCAGCCTCAAAGCTTCGACAACAAAAGGATCGTTATTGATTTTAATAATGGTATCATCACGATCAATAATCAGCTCTCCGTGTCGAGCAGTGAGTATTATACAAACACGTCCACGATAATTGAAGAATTTCGTAGTAAAAAACGATATTTCTATTCTTCTATTAGAATCATAGTAATATAATAGTGCGATATAATAAGACAGAATTTCGAGAATTTGCACATTCATTTTAATAAGCGAATAATCTATCACGTAATTTTTTATAATGCTATTATATGTTACGTCTGAATTTCAGAGACTAAATTTCTTATACATTTTTATATATACTTATGCATCAGCATACATTTTTATTTTCATTTATATCTTCTTTTCGAAAAAGAGTTCACTGTTTTCTCTCTATGAATATCTTTTTATCGTCAAAAAGCCAAGCAAATGGAGAGGATAGCCGGTGGAAGTTACGCGAATGAAGGTCAATTTCCGTTCATGGCCGTGGTGCATCGATTGATCGATGGTAGAAGAGTTGCTCAGTGCGGCGGTACCATCATTTCGGAGAGATGGGTGCTGACCGCGGGTCACTGCATCGCCAAGTTCCCGCAAAGGTTCTTCGTGGTATTCGGAGTCGTCGACAAGACCGGGATCGGTTACAACGTGAACCGGGGACCCGGAGTCTCGATGATGACAACGCGGGCTTACGTCCATCCCAGCTATTTCTTCAGCAAGAACGACATCGGATTGTTGCACATGCCGCAAGATATTCCCTTCTCAGGTGAGAAAAATTCGTCGTGACGAAGAACGCGTGAACCTTTGCGCTCCTTGACGAAGAACTCTGGAACGCGTAAAAAAAATCTTAAATTAATAAATGTTAAATTAAATAATCTCAATCTTAAGATATTCACCTAACGCTTGTCGAAGAGCGTAAGATTATTTATTTATCACCGCGTCACTGAAGATGGCTCAAAGTAGAGCCGATACGTACGATTTATAATAACTTATTGTATTAAATGTTAATTAAATGTTTTATATGTAACGTTAACTCACGCACAAACAACCGTGTTTGATTGTTAAAATCCACCTTTTCCTTGTTACTCTTAAATAGCAATCATGAACTTTTAATTTTTTGTCTTTCGACAATATTTTAATTTTAGAAAAAATTCAACCGATATATCTGGCCGGCCCGAAGGAGGGTATAAGAGTCATGGCCGACACGATGGCCTACGTGGTTGGATGGGGCCGCGATGGTTTCAGTCCCAGAGGTACCAAAAGACTCAAGTACGCCCTAATGCCGTTAATTTCGAAACGCAAGTGTGTCTCATACTGGAAAGTGGACTACAGAAATATATGCACGGAACCGGGACACGGGAAAAACGCGTGCCAGGTAAAGTTCCGAATTTAATTTTACGTTAAAAAAAAAAAGAAGATTCGGATTTAGGTATATTTATTCAAATCTATACGCACGTTAGAGTTCTTCGCAGTTCTTCAGCGCAAACGAATAAGATTTAGAATATTTTTAATGCGCAACGTTACTTGTTGTAATTTGGTGTGCTTTAGGGCGACAGTGGGGGTCCTCTTTTTGTAATGAGGGACGATCGACCGCTGCAAATCGGTATCGTTAGCTACGGAGACGCAAACTGTCCAAGCGGTAGACCCGGAGTGTACACCAGAGTGGCGGCGTTTGCAGAATGGATCCAACGTGTCACCGGAATGGAATTCGAATAAATATAATGTTGTGAAGATATCGTGTCTTTCTCCTAATTGCGGTACTTCTCGATAATCGCGAGTACACGTGTCATCCTGTCATCTCCCCAAAATTGCAGTTGTTCCTTTAATTCCCTCATCTCTGTTACTTTTCTTTATTACTCCTTTCTGTAAATGGCATGTTATTCCCTGAGCGAGAACATAACTTCCCTCCAAATTGCATCACCGCAAAAATGTACGTGTTCTATTAACTCGTAATTAAGACGGAAGATATAATTACAGACAATTTTCTTCCTCATCTTCGATTTTGTTGTCTTCATTTTCGTCGAATTATTATCCGTCGAGCAACCAACTTTCTTTCCGGGTTACGATAAGGTAGATAACACTCGCGATATTATCCATATTATCAACAGTGGCAACAACAGTTGACGCTGTCATTATAATATAATAATGTAGAGCAAATTAAAATTAAAATTCTACAATTATTATTCAAAATTTTGTTAATGCTCTCTTTTACGTAAAGGAGTTACATTAAGAATCATCTTATCGATTGTTAATTTTACGTAGTTAATTCGCTTCTTGGATTCTGCGCACGATGGCGACATTGTCTCAATAATTAATTTGCACTTGACGATTACAATACCGCGTGCAAAAATCAGCACTGCTTTATAATAAATATAACATATTATATTCGTATCGTAATTACTTAAATATATTTAATTACATTAATTACATTAAATATATTTAAGTAATTACAATATTTACGATAAATATATTCCCATACAGCACAAGAATCTTTCAGAAATATTTAAGAAATGTTTCATTCGATAGGTTGAAAAACATCTTATAAATATAAATATTTCAAAATGTTTCTGCAACAGCTCTGAGACATCTCTGAAATAGCAAAATGTCCGCGATTCTTGCACTTGAAACCTTTCTGAAACCGTGCTGAAAGGTTACCAAAATATATTTGAAACCTTTCAGAGATATTTAAAAAATGTTTCATCTGATGGAGTTGAAACATGTCATAAATATTTCAAAATGTTACATTACGTTATTACGATAAATATATTTAATTACATTAAATATATTTGTATTATTGGTTTCTAGTAAGCATCACGTCTATTTATTAATTCTGCATTTTATAATTTTATCGATTCAAAGGAGTATAAATTCTGATGAGTGTTAAAAGATTTGACAAGCAATTTACTTCTTTACATAAACAATTTGGGAGGGAGAGAGGAAATCATTTTCTTCCTTCATTTTTATTCTGTCAATTAAAACTTAGAACTAGCCTACTGATGTTTGTGCACCATTATTATTCTTATACAAGCTGACAATACGTAAAATGTGAAAATCATACGGTAACGAAGCAACGGTAAATCACTCTTCTGCGCGCGATGCGCGTTATTCGACAGCGTGTGCGAGCAAAATGCATATCGAACTTCGAGCGTAACTCGTGGCTCCTCGGACGTGTACATAGTAATCACGGACGCTTCTCGGCACAGTTAAAATGTGATTAAAGCGGTCACGGATGAGAACCGACGCGATTACCTGCCCGATAAAAGTCCCGGCGAAACAGAGGCGAGGAAAGGTGATGAGATGCGCGATTTATAATTGTCTGGCAGAAATGCAGAGCTCCGTTGTCCTGTGTCGACGGCTATTACCGCAAAATCGTAGCGGAGATTCCTTCCTGAGTTTAACCGCCTGCCTCGGCGACGATCCAGCGAGATTGCTGCCTCTCGGCGTGAACTTCGCGACACGCGAAAAGACATTGAAGAAACTACAAAATTCTGAATTATTAATCGCCGAAAAAAAATCGTACAACAAATGTGATCGAATAAACAAATAAATTCGAGAATTTTTTTTCCTCCACGCAACCAACCGTTACGAACTATACGAACTTTCGCAGCAATAATTGAGATCTCAAGAGGCAGACAAGAATCGAATAAATGAAGTAAAAATGAAAAAAACTCCCTAAAAAGTAACTTCCTAATTTTTTAAATTAAATTAGCGCATTCTTTTAGATATCAAGTGAAATTTTGATCAGGATTGTTAGTTCATGGAACGCCTCAACTTGCTTCTATATTCATCACGGTGATTTCAAAACGGCGTTACGCGCTGCGCATGAGGCGCATATTCTTCGACCGCGGACCATTTTGTATTACCACTCATTAGCAATTTGGGGAAATCGTAATTAGAACTTTATACCGCGTTTCTCTGTGTCCCGGATTCCTTTTAAATAACTCGGCGTGTATAATTTGCGATAATGCCGGGCGAGCGCAATTCAGAGGGGTGAATCCTCTTTTTCGATACAAAGGGTTTCGTTAACTTCGTGCTTGCAAAGAAGAAGTGTTTCAGTCGAACACTAGGTTAAGTCCGATGATAATACGTGCGCTTTTGTGTACCCCGGCCGGCGGCGTACCATATTTATACATTTTTACACGCCAATTTTACGGTCTGCTGAAGCGGCTGTGTATGATGCAGCCATGGCACTCTGACCATTCTTCAGCTTCTCTTTCACGAATTCTTATACGAAAAATGGAGAGCCGTGAGAATTTGTTAAATTATTTTGTGCGCGCTATTTCATTAATATGTTATCATTAATATGGTAATTGACGGTTAAATGGAATCTGATATGGGATTGATCGATATGCTCTTTTCTCGCTATACGTCATTAATAAGACTTACGGATCGCGTTGTTACATCACCTATGAATTATACCTGCTTAAAAATGTATATAGGCAAATCAATCTATGCATTACGCGTTAAAAGATACGCGACGGTGTCGGTTAATAATATATCTAGGCGTGTGTATGTGTGTGTTATATATAAACACATTTCCGCGGCGAAAGTATAGCCGGTCACGATTTAACATCGCTCATTAACCCCGCTAATAGTCTGCATCATCAGGAAATCGGTTTCGTCTTAATCTTAACACCGTCTCTTCCGCGATACGCTTTTGTATCCTAGAATCAAATTATGTTTCCTCGGAAATAATTGAATTTGTGTTTGGATAGCATTATCATTATTCGTCTTATATGTTTGTGATATATGCAGTATCTAGAACCGAGGTTTCTTTGTTTCAACAAGTATTATTAGTTTCTATGTTTTCATTTTTCGTAAATAATTTGGTTTTAATTTCTACAAATTAAACTTGACGTAAAAGAAGCTATATAAAAATGTCCTTAAAATAATATCCATAGTATATTGGAAAAAGAAATGGTAAACTCGCTCAGCAGTAAAGAAACCATTTGTGAAATTAACATCATTTGTGCGCGTTTCTTAAATATTATCTCGACAGTAGATTGAGATTTTTAATCGAACGTATGTCAAATCTCGAAAGTTCAAAAAATGGGATAACGTTTTGAAAGGTCCATAATTCTAAAAGTAAATGAAAGAATATCGAGATCCTCTGTTCTCAAGTAGTAGACAAAGTGTCGAAAAGTTTCCATAATTCGTTATCAGATAGACGAATTTATGCTTTCGGCAATCTTAAATAGGGCGACATTTTATTTTTGACATTTAGAGCGGTCTCTTCGAACATCGATGTCGTGCTCGACGGCTGATCCAAACTTGTCGTGGATAAACACGAGAACATTTTATACGACGTCTTCCTTTTCCTCCGCGTCGTAGAGGGGGTTAAAAAGACGGCGATTAGTCAAGCGAAATCGTCCATCGCGTCTGAACATACGAGGAACATATGCGACTTGAGTTACGCGGCACCTCTCGAAATAGAGAGAGAGAGAGGAAGAAGGGAAAAGAGAGAAAGAAAGAGAAAGAAAGTGAGAAGGTAGCCGGGCGCACCGAGTGGAAGTCGACGAGACCGAAAGTACCGACTCGACATTTTTTTCGGCTAACCGCCTACTTAATTAAAACAACATTAAGCCGGCCGGCTTGCGCCGTGAACGACGCTGCCCATGGACCGTGCAACAGACAGACGAAACGAGAAAGAGTTGCCGCGGAACGCGAACGAGCGGGTGGGAAGGAGGCTTTTAAATCTCGAGCTGCGACTGCAGCTGCCGATGCGCCGTCGCCGCGTTACATCGCGGCTCGTAAATCCCGCGCCGCTTATTAAATTAACTATGTCCAATCGATTCGCGGATTTTGTGTGGAATCGCAAAGATAACTCTCCTCGACGCGTTTCTCCTAATGAGGATGTCACAGGGCGAGAATTAAGCTCGTTTTGGTCGTCGTCGTTACGATATCATCAAATTTATATGCCGCGTGTCGCAAGCTGGGTGGTTCGCTAATTTACGCGCACCTGTCGACGGATTTTGAGCAACCGTGTCACATTCGTTATTGGACTTTGGCATCAACGTTTCGGCATGTATCCAGGACGCCTCTGCTCGTTTGACGATGAGCTTAGTCGCCGGCTATTAACAAGCGCTGCTTGCCCAATATACTTTCGGAGATGTGCGATATTTCGAGGAATGCGCACCGTAAAAATGACGGAAAATCAAGTTTTAATCATGTGTGAACATATGCGAGTCTCGAGAATCATGCTGCGGCTCTGCGTGCAGTTTATTTATCATCTGGCATACGATCAAAGATTTCCCGCTAGAGAAAGGTTTTACAAAGCGTTGCGGAAGTAAGTTTCTGTGACGGGAATTTAAAGTAAAATTGTTCGCGCGATTGATAAGATATTCATATTTAGAAGCAAACACGGCCGTCCGAGATTCATCTCAGGTTTTTCTGTTTCAAAGAGAAACGCACACACGTGATGTTAACGAAGCGTCGAGCGGCCACATTTCGAGATAATGGAAAAATGTATTTAGATGAATATACGCACGTTTCGTATAAACACCTATTTGATAGCAGTGTTCGCGGATTCCTTTGTTCTCTCGCGGCCCGAGCAGCTGAGCATTCAAATCCGCGTCCAATTTACGCGCTCAGCTCCTCCGGCAGCGCTCGATTTCCCCATTCAGGTGGCACACGTGGATGCGTTATTTCCGCGAAGTCAAGCCGGCCGCGCCGCGCCGTTCGCCATACACACTATACGAGTGGCAACTGGTAATGGACTAACAACTCTCGGCTCGCTAGAAATAGCGCGCGCGCGCGCACACACGGGCTAGCCAATTAAATGCAATAGCGAGTAGAAGCCCTCTTCACGGCCGTGACACTTAGCGGCCTTAAGTAGCGAGATTTAGAGGCGGCAGGTGCGCTGTGCGCTCTTTCTCTCTCCGATTCCGGAGAGAGGGCTACCCTTCGTCCATCTCCTCCACCTTCCTTCTCCTCTCCCACGCCCGCCACACGTCCACCCTCGCTCGCAGTTTCATCCCGTTTCCCTGGCCGGGCGCCCCGAGGAAAAACACGTGAATGCCTCTTGCCGCCGCTTTGGCAAGCGGCGTATTAATAATGAGCGCTTGACGCCGCGCCAGGCCAAGCGCCCAGCTTTCACGTCTCCGAGAGCCCGGAGAGCTGACGGCCGAGCCGGATGAGGAATCTCGTCGGCGGGGCTCTCGCAGCCATGCGATGCGATGCGATGCGATGCGATGCGATGCGATGCGATGAGAAGCACGCGCGTGTACCGGTCCCGATCCTTCCCGATTATTTTATTCCGTGAGAATCGCGCTCTCGCGATTGGAGGGACAAGAGAGGGACGGTTGGCTGCGCGTTCCGTGCCGCGTTCTTAAATTCAGCTTGTCTCGGAAAACGAGTTGTATTACTTTTCCACGCGCGCGACTTACCTGCCTGATGCGCGGCACAGGCATCTCCCAAGGAAATTGACGAAATCCTTTTGTAGATATTCTATTGACGAATGGCGAACGGGATTGAGTCGACCTACTGTGATCGTTAAGTTTTATAGTTGCAGATAACCGCGGGTTGTCTAGCATTTTTGTCCATTTATGGATTGGATCAGGTAGATGTGCAAACAACTTCTGGTACGGTTGGTATAGAGATGAAAGAAAATACTTTTCTCTTAACCCCTAACAGCAGATAAAAGAGCGCTTAAAAAATTAAGGATAGCGTTCTAAAATTTTAGGAGAACCTAAAAGTATAATTGTTACTATAAATAGGTACTTATTAAAATTGATGTCTTCTGCATTTTTAGCATTTTTTTACGATCACTCGAGTTCAAAATATTATCGTTACATGGATTGAATATTCGGAATATTTTTGAGATATTCTTTTATATGGCACAGCTGACTGGACGTATAATTTATTGCTTTCGACCGTGAGATGACGCTTGTAAAACAATTTTGTTTCTTCAATATTAAAAATTATAAATATTTTCTCTATTTTCACCATGTCCTAATTTATTATAATACACACGTAAGATAAACTATGAATTTCTAAACAAACGCTTTCACTAATTAATTACTCTAAAAAAAAAACAGAAGAACAAACTATCACTCTGCGCCCGAGAAATAATTCCTTCTAAGCTTCTTTTGTTTGGCACCTATGTCATTTCCTGCGAATACGGGGAACGTAGCGTGGAACGATGCCCAACTCCGCGGCGCCTTCGTGTTATTGTACCCTTTCTTTGTTTCTGCATCTTGGTCTCGTCGCGTCGCGGTAATTTAAGCAGATCAATTCCCCGCCGGCGGGGAGGGGAAAAAAAAGGGTAAAGACGCGATGCGCGAAGGGAGAGCGAGAGGTCCTAATTGCGCGCCAGCGACGCGAAGAGTCGCGTATGTAACGCGAAGAGGAGGAACGCGATATCGTGTGCGTTCGTATATATCAAAGATGGCGAAAAAGTACGAGGCGGTCTCTCCTGATATCAGGGGAAAAATAACCGCCTACAAGTACGTACTTAGCGAGTCGTTATGTCGCGCAACGGAGCGTAGCTCCTTCGGGAACCCGGCTACGTTCATTCGCCACAGTCGTTGTGCTCCGTGTACATTGCGCCCAATCGTTTCGTCCAACGTGTGCTACGCGCACGTACGCACAACGTGCCTCTTTATTGCCGCGCGACAGAGAAAAAAGAAGGAAGATACAAAAAGAGACGAGATCGTGCCCTCTCGCCGATCGATCCGTCCGGCAGAGTTTAGCGGTGGAACTGTGCCCGGTTATATAGGCACGCGAAAAGAAACGTTCAAAGAGTATTTTAAATAGACGAATGAACGAGTGAATAAAAGCAAAGATTGAAATTGATTTATTTGTCGCTTCAGATTAAAATATATGCTAAAAGATAGATAGAGGGATAAAAAAATCAAATTATCATTACGATCCAATAAAATAAGAACTTTAAGTTTTCGATTGTGCTTCGAAAGTCTTTTTGTTTATGTAGATATTGAAATTTTCTTTATCTAATGTCATGCATGTATACACACACTTTATTTTCAGTAAGAATTTTATTTTCAGTTTAGTGGTTTAATTACAAGTTACTTAGACAATGTTAAAAAAAAATTATGTCGGCTGTAAAGTTGTAAATGAGTAAAAATCTCTATTTACTTATCATTGAAGATTCTACAAAATAGTCTTGTTAGATTGTTAGAGCTCTGTGTATCTGATAAAAAAAAGAACCATAAGTATCAAAAGAATTATTTTTCTGCATATTTGCCCTCAAGATCGATTTCGGTGAAAATATTATTTTCTCAGCGTGGAAGAAATCATCGCGTTTCACAAATGTTTCTTTTGAAAGATATTGTACCTATTACAATTCTGTTTTCTACTTTCTAGCTGTTTAAGTTCCGCGCAATGCCCGATTCATTTTTCGAGCAATCGATCGAACAACCGGTATTTTTCGTGGCGGGTTTCGCCATGCCATTGGCCGACGAGGGAGCATCCAACGCTCTTGCGGTCGTATTCTCGTTTCCCTTTCAAGGTTTTCATTGGACAATCCTCAGCTGCGTCTGTCAGGTGTCTCAATAAAGGCGCGGATATAGATTCTACCCCCCTTATTTTCGGC
The DNA here is from genome assembly GCF_048541705.1 of Temnothorax americanus. Classification (NCBI taxonomy): domain Eukaryota; kingdom Metazoa; phylum Arthropoda; class Insecta; order Hymenoptera; family Formicidae; genus Temnothorax; species Temnothorax americanus. The sequence goes on along the minus strand of NW_027509338.1, from coordinate 9,330,611 downwards.
GGATGGATCACCAATTGAGTTCCCTTGATCCTTCCTCCCAGCCTTACCTACGTTCCCAACGTAACGTTAATTCGAAATAAGAGGTATAAGAAAAGGAGTAAACAGGTGGCTGGCACAGTCGTAACATATAATAGTAGCATAATTCCCCCCCCCCCTCTCTCTCTTTGAAATGATCGCCATCGATGTTTCAGCGATCTACAAAGCATCTACAAAGAAGTTATTTACAAAGAAAGATACGAAAGTAGCTCGCCTCTTCTCTTTCATATTAATTCGCTTAACGATGCGTATTGTTCACGAAATTTTGTTGACCCGAAATTTATTTCTTGATAATCCACGTACATATGTAAAATTATTGGCAAAAAAGGAATTTAGAAAGGAAAGAAATATGCCAGATGTATATAAAAAACTTCTAAAGATAACACATATAAAAATATATTTGCTATGTCGTTCAATAATCGTGGCAATCTATTGGCGAATCGTTACTGTCGCGTTTCGTCGCACGTCCGATATTTATGCAAATTCGGCGGAAACTCAGCGCCGTTTCGAACGAGATCCAGCGAGAACAAACGCACAGTGGGCAATTAAACTCCGTTGCTAACAACTCACAACTAGCAGTCTTGTTACTCAACGAAGACTCTCGGACGCGATGTCTGGGGTAGATAGGCAAACGTATGCACGCCACAAATTAAATGTTTGGCATAAACCAACGAGGGGTTGATACTTGCAATTAGTACATACTCGGAGAATTTTCTCTCTCATTCTTTTTCCTTTTCTTCTTAATCTCCGTTCGTCGCACGCACGAAAATTCTATTCGCTCCTTTCCTGATGCCCATTTCTCATACTTGGTACTGTCGTAAATTAAAGTATATCTAATGTTTTAAAATCGCAGATCTTTTAGGTTGATTGCAATTCTTATACATTAATATATAATTCATATAATTATTTTATAAATGCTAAGTTTACGCTAGCATCTTTACTTTACACTGTAGTTAACACGTTTGTTATATATGTGTTTTAAAAATATCTAATAAGAATAATCTTCGATGCCAATATAAGATAAAGATTAGACAAAAAATTAAATTAGATTTAATGATAAATATACATGGAGGATGCGTAATTAATACATATATGTATGACTTGATCGATTGAAAACATTGTGGTACCAATAACCAATGACTGTATAATATAGTCGGCTTCTTCTAAATATAGTCAGCAACTACATTAACAAGCCACAGAACGTTTTGACAGAGCGTAGAAACGGCGAAGTCTCGGTTCATCATCGCGACAGCCAAAGTACCGTCGAATCACAGTGACATCTTGTACGTGTCGCAAAAAAATCGTCGTTTCTTTAAGCCGTAATCTCGCGAGGGAGAGCGAAAAAAGTGGGGAAGATTATAAGCGTTAAAATTGCAAAATCGCGCCGGCACATTGTGAGGCGATCGCGCGCGGCCTGAACTGTCCCGAAGGTTTTTGACGTTTACGACGGCGGGTGATTTACGATTTATTTATGCGCCACGGACTCCTCTTTGTAATAATAATACCGGGCGCGGGAGAGAGAGAATAAGGAAGGAGAGGACCGTCCCGGCGCGGAGAAGAGGTAGCTGCCCCTCTTACACGAACAAACGACAGCCATTTTAAGAGACACTTAACTCTCTTTAGTGCTCCTGGGAACAACGGCAATCTCCATATAAAATTCGATTCTCGGCGTTGAGTGCCCGTAGACAGATGATGACTAGTCTCGTGCTGTGAATGCGCGGGCGTGTCTCCCTTCACGGATGCATAAAAGTTACATTAAGTTACGCCGTAACTACGTGTTTAAAGTCGCTTGTTTCTCGGCGGCGGCGAAACTATTATTTGCAAATTTTTTAAATCTCTTTTTATATATGTACTCGTTATATTCCCCTCCCTCCCGCCGCTGACTCTTTCTCCGTTTTAATATTAATATATGCTTGTTTCGTGCATTTCAAATGTAAAGAGCGCAAAATAGTGCGGTTATAAGGAAAAAACTAGTCTATTTCTTTATTACAATTATTTTTGACTATTTGATCTCTCTGTCTCTCATATTGTAATTATAATCACCACTTTTGACGTAACACACATTTGAGAGATTCTAAATAATTTCAAGTTAATTAGTAGATTATTTTTACGTTCTAAATAAAAATGTAACACAGTGACATTATACGCATCACGAATTAAAACAAAACACAAAAGTCAGAGTTCACAAAAATTTTCGTTTCTCAAAAATACAGCATAACCAGAAGAAGACTTCAAAAATTCCGATTTCATTTCATAAATACATGATATCTTAATGAAATCGTAATTTTCATGCGCGATTTAAATCCTCATTTATCTGGCAGATCGTACTTGCTGATTTTTTTGCGAGATCCAGATGAGGTTTATAAATCAATATCGCACGGTTGATAAATGGATTCGCCGTTTGCTTAAGGAAGGGAAAGCGGCCGAGTGTCGAGATGCGCAAGAAGACTGTTGTCCGTGTCTCGAAATAAGAGCGGAGCGGGGCTCGAGGGCACAATTAATCACGCCGAAAAAGAGCGCGCGGCCTTCCGGGGTTTTATTAACCAATTACTCGGGATGTAGTATATTCGATGCTTCGAATAAATAGCTGGCAAACAGCGCCCGGAATTCATTAGCGCGGGTCGCTCGGCGACCACCAACGCCAGCCCTTCATTATTCATACTTGATATTTACGCGTCTATCAATTGGAATGTCCAATTTGGAACGACGCGGAACAAGCTTATTTCGCCGCCGAGTACGAATTTACGAGCAGCCCACAGTATTTCGCAATTTGTCTCGTCATTTACATGTTTTAACGCAAAAAATGTCGCGTCGAGAGAATGAGACTAACAAAAAAGAAAAAAAAAAGTATTTGTGTTTCCTGTGCCGCTATAATCATATTTTCACTGAAGACCGGGAGACTGACCGACCAATTTCGTTCGAATATACTGATGAACATATCGCGCAACATATGCGCGCTTCTTGCCGTTCCTTTTTGTCCGAGCCTGCCCGCATCGCGGCCCTTTTGTGAAATCATTGCCATTCTGTGCCAAATCTAAATTTCGCGAAACCGCGACGTCGGTCGGCCTCGGAAGCGGCCGACGACGTGCTCTTGCGTGTAAAAGCCACCATTATTACCAACTTCTGAATGGTGTCTCGTGATACACAAGGCTTCTCCCGATCGCCGCGCGGCCGGTTTTCGGGCTTCGAGCCGGCCGCAACTTTTCTCCCGTGTCTCTGTTAGCGCGCGGGACGGAGCATATACGACGTTCGCATTGTTCGCGTTGATTACTGCGGTTGGACGCGCGGCGTTGGTCGCGCCTAATTTGTATCCGTATCGCTAGGCGATTATTAATCCTCTTCGCTGATTTTATTCGCGGCGCCTCGCGCCCCGCGCCGCGCCGTTTCCCGAGGGAAAACATTTCTCATCCTTGGCCAACGATTTGCAAAAATGACCGCACGCAATTTGTAACGCGGATTTTATTTACGGGCGCGTGAAGCGACTTAAAAACGGAAGGAAGAACGGGGCTCGAGGTAGAAAAGGCCGATAATGAAGGATACTTACTGGCGTTACGCACACAGAGTAGCGCGGCAAATATTATTATGATCATTATGGAGGCAGCACGCAGCATCGAATATGTTATTCGAGAAACCTTCCGGATAAACGAGGCACTTCCTTTCTCACCGTTCTCACTTATCTTCGTTAAGCGTATGTCAGCTTGACAGGCTAGTATCGAACGTAGCGAGCCCGTGCCGCGCCAGGTATGTACATAAATGAGAGCATGATGCCTGGCGTAAATCGTCGTGCGTACTCGTGCAAATAAAATCCTTAATAAGAAATTTCTCCTTTTTAGATAGAACGGCGATACTCATTATTACGTCCCTACATAATTCTAACAGCTGTCAAACCTTACGGGGATCATTAGAGATTTCTCCCGGCGGGGAGAGATACATGGCGCGTATAACCGTCGCGCGCATGTTAAAAAATCATTTATGTCTTTATGAAAGGATCGGAATGGTCCGAGAGGGGGGGATATCTCGAAAGTTCGTATCTTATCTCAAGATCACGGACTTCCACCCTATCTCGTCCTCCTACCCTCCGCTGCGCCTACCTACGTGCGGAACGATCTTTCGTTCGACACGTAGCAAGACGTCAGGAGGCAGCGGAATGAGAAGCGAGCGAATATTATATACGTGTGGTAGCCCGGCGTATATCCGCACGGTCGCGCGGGCTGTATCGTAAAGCGTTAGCGTGGTTAGCGCGCGGGCCTTGATAACCCGCGCCGCGAGCGGCGAGCTTAGCGTGCATAAGCGTGCATAAGCGTGCATAGTGTGCATACCATCGCGCGCGCGTTCCTGCGCGATGCGGTGTGTGGCGTAGTGTGTGGTGCGGCCTCGTCGTGGTGTGTCGTGTGTGTGTGTGTGTGTGTGTCTCTTTCTCTCTCTCTTTCTCGTTCTCTCTCGCTTTCTTGCTCGCTCGCGCGCTCCCTTCGCGCCTCTCTTACCTGCACTCGTTGGCGCTGGGTGGTGGAGGCACCGGCGGCGGCACCCTTTGATCTCCCTGGCCACGCCCCCTTTTTTCATTTTTTCACTCCTTAAAAGGCAGATGGACAAAGTGTATTGTAAAGTGGGCAGCGCGCACGGGAAGACAGCGCGAGCGAGAAGGAGAGAGAGAGGACACGGGTGGAAGCGAGAGAAGGCGCGAGAAGACGCGGACGGAGTAAGGAATAGAACGGGAGGGAGCGAGACGAGACGAACTCTACGCTGTAGGTGAAGCTGCTGGCTCCGTGTCCAGTTACAATTATTAAGGACTCTCCACACCGCGCAGGAAGGAAGAAGACGGACGATGGAGAAGGAGGCAAGAATCGGGCGAATGCTTCGCTAATTATATCCGATCCCCGCGTCTCGAGGCTAATGGGCCGGGAGGCAGAGAGGGTGAGGGAAAGGGTGTGTGAAGAAGAGAGAAAGAGAGAGAGAGAGAGAGAGAGAGAGAGAGAGAGAGAGAGAGAGAGAGAGAGAGAGAGAGAGAGAGGAAGGGAGGCAGGGAGAGTGAGAGAGGAAGAGGAAGAGAAAGAGAGTAAGAGCGGGAGAGTGAGTGGCCAGCAATATCCAATTGATCATCCGACAAACCTTCCTGATGAACGAGGAACTTCCTATCCCGCCATCGTCGCTCGTCTTCAGCATAAACTCGCTACCCCGGGATAGAAGACGCTTCTCCAGACGGGCTGATTCCCGCAATTTCAATTCTGTCTGCGTCTGAAAATTTTTGTCTCCAGACCGCCTATCAATTTGTCTTGAAGACGATATCAATAAATTGCGCCGCGTTAGCGATTCGAAACGTATATCGAGATATACATCGTGATATCAACTAATTGACCTTCGCTTGTTAATTAATGACTGGAAAACATCTAGGAACGGCAGAAACGTTTAGGGAAGCGATATATGTATGTACATATAGGAAAGGTATATAAGGCGCGGTTTGCTGGTATAGAACGAACTAGCGAAGAATCGGCAGCATCGGGAGTAGCGTTCGCTACATCGATTGAGTCGCGTACGAATTATTGATGGCCGAGAACGCGCAGACATGGCAATTTCATGGGAAATACCAGCCAATGGCGGGTGGTTTTCGTCTCCGTGCACCATAATTAGTTTTCAACTACGAAGCTAACGACGAGCGCGACGTAACTCGGTGAAAGACGCGCGATTAAAGGTCGACGGAGAAAAGTTTGAAACTACTCGATCGAGGGAGGACGAGGGAGAGGCGGGAGAGCGGGGACAAAGGGAAAGAGAGGGAGGAGAGAGGGGAGGGAGAGGAGAGAGGACACGTGGAGAGAGGCCGCCTTCTTAATAATATGAAATTTGCTCGGGGATGCTAAAAAAGTTGGCGCAGGAAATAAAGTGGTTTCCCCGCGCACGGGACCATTATTCCGCCATGTTATTCAACGTTTTACTACGTAATAAGATAAGAGACATCAACGGCCAACGTGCAATAAACTAAGTATGTGATTCAGATGCTTACGCAGTAGCTAGCTGCTTCCGCAGTCCGCATCTTCTGGATTACGTCTCGATTCGAGCGCGTTCGCGCGTTTCGACGTGCGAACACTGCGAACGTTTCATTGGCCAAACTAAAGTCGGTATGATCGAGGACGAAGCATATTCTCATCATATGTTACACACTAAATGCAAACTCCTACTCTTTTGTACGTTTTGTTTCTTTTTCAAGATATAAAGATGGTGTTTTTTATTTCGACGCAAAATGAGAATCAAACCAGACACGTTTAGCGAGAATTGTAGCGTAGACTTTATCAAAAGCCACATCGGAGTTTGAAAATACATCTACCGCCTAACGTATTAAGCACTACGCTGATAGGTATATCAATTAGATATTGGTGGCTATATAAAAAAGCGAAAGAGAAGAGATATATAAACGCGCAAAGATCAGCGTATAATTTCGCAACTTTTTATCGCGATTTGCTTTCGTTAGTACTATCGCAGTCGATTATAACATTATAGACGTCCATAGACGTCAATAGCTAGAGAATCATTACTCTCCTTCGATTGTTATTTCGGAGCACGCCACATCGAGATTTATGTCATAACTCGCGAGTTTCACGAAGTTGAACGATCCGTGCCGTATAATCCATTCTGCTACGTGATTTCGTATATGCAATCCTGCACTTGTCTTGTCGATTGCATTAAGTACTTGGGTTCCGTGCAACGAACACGGGTTTCATGTAACGGTCCCAGCGTAATCTATTCGCAGAATGGTAAGTCCAGTCGTGTAAAATTCCAACTTTTAATATGTCACATTGACCTGTTTTTAACGCAACAATTTTTGAAATTGTTTATTAAAGAAATTCCTTTTGAGACAATTTTAAACTGAATCGCTAGTGTCTAGACACGATTGATTAGATCTGTTGAAAGAGAATTTATAAATAAATAATAAAAAGTAGCATAAATGTCCTTTAGATCAATTTCTACTTTAATTCTTCTCGATTGGCGTGTCAGCGCCATATTGATATACCTCAATGTTTGTATCTTTGTTCCCTCTTTATTTCTACTTAATAGAATATCCTACCGCGCGCAATACAACACTTCCGCGATGCCGGTCTTTTCAGTACAGAAGTCGCCATCGTATCCGTTAAAGTCGCGGCTCGTAATTACATCGCTGGCTATTACGTAGTAGGCAGGAAAATTCAATCACGTTATCGACGTCGACGTGTAACAGCCGCCGGGCAAACCGCCGACTCATTCCGCAATCTCTGTCACGTAAGTGGGATCGGAACAAGGCGGCAATTAGGTATCAAAGAGTCATATTGATTCGGGAAAATCTAGGCCTTCCCTGCATGCGCACCGGCATTAAGTGACACGCCATCGTGAGACGCGCGACACAAATCGAGATCCATGTACGTCACGAGTTGAATGAATCGGTCGTTTTGAGAACGATAAGCTCAAGAATCGAAAGCGTGGCCATGCCATAAGATTCGGCGACGGGGCAAGAGTTAATTCACGCGCGAAGACGCGCCAGATGTTTTGGAGCAGAAAAGAGCAGATGAATCTAAAATTTCTCGGAATCTCTCGTGATAATCGTGACTAGCGATTTATCACGTACATTCGCGCGCGCGGTAAATAAGAGACCGTGTATGATCTAACATCTAACGAACTGTTCTTGGTCATTATGCCACTTAGCAGTCGATAATTGTGCTACCTCGTAATCAACGTCTATTATCCGGCAACATAATATTATCGATTACTGTACAGAGTGTATGTAGCATCGTCTAGGCGCGCATTACCTCGTATCGATGCGCATCTCTACAATAAATTCCTCTTTGTTTTGTAACTACTTAATCGTATAGGGGAAATACATCGTGCGGCTTTAACACGAACGCGCGAATGAGCGCTCTCTCAACCGTGTAAATACAGGATTTTCATCAATCATTCCGAAACACACATCTCGCGATTGAATTTACATGGCACGAAGGTGAAACGCGAGATGAACCGCTCGCGTTCGTCTCAAAACGGCGATCGGTGATTGATGGCCGCGCCGCGAAATTCAGATATGACGTAACGTGGCGGAAAGAGAAGTATGCATCTCTCAAAGGAGTCACACTCCCTCGATGGAAGAGCCAGAAGAAGCAACGAGGAGGGCCGCGCCTTCGATCTTGACCCGCCATCATGTTCAATGGCTGAAGGATGTGGTTATTAAAATTGCAGAGGAGGAACGGACCGACCGGACTTCCTCGAGGTAACGAGTGTGTGCGAGAGCTCGAGTGGGAGAACTAAGAGAACGAGCATGAAAATTGAGACTTCTTCGCCGTCGTCGTTGTCGTCATTGTCGTCGTTCGTGAGACGAGCCGAGGAGAGCATCGGATTTATTGACATTGCGTATGAAAAATTTGCATCGCACACATTACCCCGCGTACACGACGACCGTCGGTCGCGTTGCCAGGCGTCATCGTTACACGCATGCAGGCTCCTTCGATTTTGCACCGTGTCATTAGCCCGAACGCAAAATGGAGCGCAAAAGTGTACAAAAGTCGTGAGAGACGCTCCGGCTCCCCTGGGGCGCGCGGTCATTTCCACCTTCCTTTTCTGCAAACCGCCACCGCCCCGTCACGAAACGGTCTCTCCTCTTTCTCCTCTCTCGTCGGCCGTTTACGTGTTTACACAAACTAAGGGAACGAGCACGAATTGCTCGCAGCGTGCATATACGTATGTATATACCTCTGGCGACACATAAAAATTACTATATACGGGCTTTAAGACACGTTAACTGCCACCTTTGAAGCGAAACGTACAGAAACAAGCGAGATGACTATACAACTGGGGGAAGGAACGGGCTTTTTAATCGTGCTGTTTTATTTAATTTAATTATTTATATCGATGTGTATATATATATATATGAAAGAATCAAATAAGATTTAAGAAAGAGTGCCGAAAACATACCGAAATTTGTCGAAAATGCAACACAATATTCATTTTCTTTTCTTTTTGATAACCATCGTAATAATAAATCATTAAAGATATAAATCATCATAATCATCGTAGATTATATAGATCGTTATTAAGTTAAATAAATATAGTATCTACATAACAGGCATTTATAAATGTGAGAAGTGAGAGAGATTCGTATTTAATTGGGACACAAAAGTAGGAAATAACAGATGATACGGGGAAAAAAGAAACGGATGCGTTTAATCGTAGGAAATGTTATTAGCGTGGCACAAAGTGATGCGCGCATCGTCGCAGAAGTCATGAGAAATCTCATGCACCGTGCACTCGCTCATTTTTCAATGCAAACACACGAATTACGAACAAGAAAATTGCTCGAGCGCAAGTTCTACCCACTGTAACGATTTAAGCGGAACAAGTGTATTTTTCGAGTGACTAGCTCGTTATAAATCTCTTCCTCCATCTATCTATCTATCTCTTCCTCTCTTTAATATTTAAAATATATTTCTAATAGATTCCTAAGTTAAAAACTATAATATCAATTAACACACCCGGTTCCGAATTGGCCAACTCTGAAATCAGCCACGAATATGTTATCACATATACATTGGAGGTTCTTCACTGGTATTTATTTACTTAGTCGTGTGCTTACTGAAAATAACTTTATATTCACGAATATTTATACCGTTTAAGTCGCATTTATGCGAAATATCATTCAGTAAGAACAGTCTCGCCGCATAAATGTCACGCACGCAGTAATTTCCAGCACAAAGACCATATGCGTGCACCGTGCACCGTGTCGTCCGTGGATAAGTCCGCTGGCCCATAGATCTATAATAGTAGAAGTGTATCCCCTGGCTCTACAGTTACTTATTATACACAGGTTAATAACCTTGCGCCTTTGTGCGTTATAGGTTCATACAACTCAAATTTGCAGAAAGTCAGTAGGCCGTACGTTACGTACGTACGAACATTCTATAGCAAGAATTTTACATTGGCAATTTGTTAATACCTTCGCAATTGTAGATGCAATTATTAATAAGAACTATGGCATCGGTGCACAGTAGTATCGTGCAGAAAGTTTCTGCTACCAGTCAATTTATGTTAACGTATGAATACGCGAATATATTTTACTTACAATTAGCTATAGATTACTGTAGGAAATTTATCCCTATAATTGCTGCTTCTCTTGTCAAAGATTTGTAAGATTGAATTTGCGCGTAATTAAATTTGTAATTAAAAGTGTACCCGCTTGAAAATAAAAGTGAGTTTTTGAGATAGCTTCAGAAATATGATGTATTACTTTACATCTCTCATTACTTCATCCTTCAATTTTAAAATCAAGAATCTTTCAGAAGGCTATTCGTGTATCGGTTTCCAAGCAACCGTTCAATTTTAGTTGAACCATTTCTGCGGTTCGAAAGCGATAGATTCCCTCGATACGTCCCTCGGCTCCGACAAGCGGTGCCGCTGGAAATTAAAAATCGACGTTCCTTATTGCACGATGCACTCGGCCTAGTCCTGAGATTGCATCCGCGACCGTGACGGCTGCCAGAACGCAGCTACGTCTGATTGACGGAGCGCGCAAAGATACGTGACTTATACGCTGCCGTTAATGATACCAGAGCGATTACCGACGTACACGCGAAATCCTCGTAAGCTCGTAAACGCCGTACGTGCCTCGTCCCCGCGAGACAGCGGTGATAAGACTCGAATACAATCCGAGTCCGAATATACGCTCCTGAAAATTATACTTTAACGAGGGAGTCGTTGCGCGCGATTACGCGAGTGTGTACAAGCATATCGATTTTTGCGCGAATCGAATTAATCGCGAGAGCCTTCTCTCCCTCCATAAGCGTGCGCCGTTGCCTTTCTGCGAAACCGTTTAGGTAATAAATCGCAAATTGCACCCCATTTGAGCGCAATTTGCGATTTATAAAAGTGTTTCAAAAGAAATTCAATTTCAGGGAATATATATGTAGGGGAGTTACCCCCGCCGGAGACAAAAGGATCCGAGAAGGACAAAGTTTGCAAGCGGTTATATAATGTCCTCGTCATCCACCCTACATTACAGGCGTACGATCAAAACCGTCTACATCCACCTTCTGGCCTTTCCGAGAGGGACACGAAATGATATTTCTGAAAACAAATTTACAAATAATTCATCTGCGAATATGAATATAAAGGACTTTCACGATCGTGGAAGCAGCCGGTGTCGGTAGACTCGGAGGTGCCGATATAATATACCTCTTTTCTGCAAGAGTTGACTCGGAGTGGTTTTCCCCAGCATGTACCCAACGGTATGTCGATTCCCGAAGGGAGGGTGAAGAAAATGCGCGAGAGCGCGTCTGCAGGCGGCATGGCGCGGCGCGGTGCAATTTGTTACGAAACCGGAAATTAAGCAGCATCGAGAATAATAACACCGCGTAGCTGTCGGCTGAAAACACAACGGGGTTGGGATACGGCGGCGGGGGTGCGACGTGCGATCCGCCGCGCAGATGCAGACTGCTAATGCAGTCTATCATTTCTCGTAATTCATTTCCGGCTACACGGCGGCGTCTCTCTTCGCTTCGGCATCGCGTCGTGGAGGTACCAACGTAGCGTCGGTGTCAACGGTTCCTCCGCTTTTCGCGACGAAAGCGAAAGATCGACTCCTTTTTCCTGGGTGTCGCGTGATGAACAATTTCGCCGAGGGGCATAATTTTATAAACTATAGCACGCGCAGAGCGTGCCTCGCCACTTTTTTAACGGCTCGGAAGGACATCCGCTCGCTAGAATAGTATATAAGCTTCTTCAGGCGTGAAGTTACATAATCGTTCGATTATACTTTGTTGGAAATGGAGTTTTTCATCGAACGCTCAGTTAATTGTAAAACAGCATATGGAGGGATTCTCTTTGCATATGGACTCTCCCTTGGAATTATTCAACGTAAACAAGAACGATGTATACCATATTGGCGATAATATAAATATTAATATATTTTCATTATTTTTTGTCTAAATTGATAACTGATTGCTAACTTGCTAATTCGGAAACTTTTAAAATCACGTAAAATAATACATGTTCTAAAATGTATATTATCTGTCTTTGTTACTCCAAAAGTTTCCGAATTCAACCCTTTAAGCCGCGAAAAATAATACATTCTAAAATATATCATCTTTCTTTATGACTTAAAGTGTTTTGAAAGAAAACTTTTTTGGTACCTGTTTGTACCATTACCTACCTACGGATAACTCATAACTTACGAAGCAGTAAAACGCATATGAAAGAAGCTAAACATTACAGAGATGTTATGGCGGGCGCACATAGGACGCGGTGAGAAAAGGAGACGCGAGCGCGACGTTAAAGTGGCAAAGAAGTGACGCTGGTCACTTTCTTATTAAAATTGTGGGAAGAGTAGCTGGAAACTGACAGCTTAGACATATCAACGCTCGTCATGGGATTACATAATGAGCTTCGATTTCTTGAATATTTGATACATTTACCGCGACGGCCATCTTGTCCGCTGCGCCGGGGAGCGTTAAACAACAAGAGTTGTTAGCCTGTTTATTCTATAGCCTCGACCGATACTCCTTTGTCCGAGGGCGTGCGTCTTCCAAGAACGACGATGGTACGTTACTTGAACTTTTCATACAGCACAACGTTGTTGCTAAACGACGGTAACAGAAATAAAACTTTATTCCGTTCTATTTATAGAATAGACATTCCATGACCATTCAAGAAGCCCTTGACGTATCGAAAATCGAATGTTCTTTTAGTTACGTGCTTTTAAAATTTAATAAAATTTATCTATTGGCTTATGATTTGAAAAGTGACTTCGTAGTGAATTTTCCCTGACAAAGAGATTAATTCCCATTTTCTCTCCACTTCTCTCTCCCCCTCCCTTTTCTCTCTTTCTATTTCTCTACCTTTCCAACAAACTGCTAAAATCCATAGTTCCTAAAAAAATTCGCTACCGAGTTGCCACTCATTCCGAGAACATTTTACGATTCAAAATAAAAGAAACACGTACTGCAACTCTTTATGATTATACCCTTTACACCCTACGTTCGGTAGTAGATAATACGAGGGAAAGACAAGAAATTGCCTCGTTGAAACTAAACTTCGCCATTTGCTTCCAAAGGCTTCCATTGGCGATATATGGCGGCGGGAGAATACACTTTTCGAACAAGATGCACATGTCGTGAGGACAAAATCAATACGCCGTTCATGCTACCGCAGCTTAAACATGTCGCAAGCGGACAACAAAATGCTAAATCAATATATACGAGTATAAATCTAATCTAAAACACAGGAGTATCTCATACACACATCAGTATTGTAGCTAACCGCAAATTAGCAACAATACCTTCGATAAAATTGAAGGAATTAAAATTTAATCACGTGTAAACGTGAGAGAACTGAGTCGGCGCCAACGTAGTTTTCAATTAAAAATTCGGACACACCGTAAAAACGACGTCTGAAATTTAAACGCCGAAGTGCAATTGCATTGAAATCAGAACGCATTTCGCGCACGCACCACTGACGTGTCCTTAACGTTATCCTTATACGCCATCGCGACTTTCTCTTTCGATATCTTAATTCCAACGCGTAATTGCGCGTGTCGTTATCTCCGTGCGTTAGAATTCGTATTTATGACCGCTCAAAGCTGCTCCGGCGGTCTCTGGTAAGATTAAGACTTGTCGCCTCCGCGAAACGTGACGTTTCGTGCGTAAATCATTGGGAACTCTCTTTTACCGAAACGAGTAACCGCCATAGCGCGATCTGCCATCGTGGAGATTTATGCTCGCGCCTCATTTTTCATTTTTTACTCAATCAGAAACCTCGTTCCGATAGCGCGATAATTCAACTTTGCGAGTCTGGCGGTTCACTTCGGCACACATCCAGTATACCTATATGATATATTTCCCGGCTAAATTTACATTCATTTTTTAATGTTATAACCAGGCAATTTAATGTTGTACATTTTTCTTGAGATGTAAATATGTAGTCCTAGACTTTTCTATCTTTTCAAAATTGTCACCTGATGTGTTTCGTAAATTACTCGTGTTGCTCACAATTCATCCCTTTCTTCACATCATATTTTTCCCACGCTTCGGTTACATTGTTTAACATATTTGTAAATATTACAAAAATTTGAAAATTATCTAATAAGAAAATTCCTATGTCGAAAATTATCTGCTCCTCGAAGCTATGCAAATATTTAAAGTACCGAGGCCTCTTCAATCTAGACATTCCCGGTATCCCGATGGGTAAGTACTTCGTCGAAGGGTATACGTGATCGAAGATACTTTATCATTATCATGGGATTCCCACGAAATTGAACAGTTACAGACAGGATTGACCCGCTCTCGTGACAGTATCCAGTAAAATCCGAAGTGCAAATAGAATTGCCGCGTGGTCGAAGCCGCTCGCGAGAAAATTGCAACTCTCCAGGCAAATCGAAGGAGTTGGGCCACTGATGATCGCCATTAAGATTCATCTGCATCGTTGGTATTCGTTTCTGACATGAACAAGCGGCATTATATCTGGATATTACTTCCTATCTTCGTTGTTTTACGATCATCCTGGAAGCTATTTGGCGAAATGACATAGAATTATGAAATAAGAATGCGTTATATAAAAAGAAGCTAACCGACGACGTGTGTATATGAAATTCCTGATCCATAATTTGTGCTTTCACTTAAAATTTCTGAAGTATTCCCTATATCTTAAGATAATATAGTTTTTCGTTAAGTGTCTATTATTACATAATACAATATTCATATCTCATATTTCTATATTATACAATAACTATATATATACGTACACGGTCGTGTCAATTATTTTCCTGATATTGACAATTCTATAATATTCTATAATATTAAAATATCATGGAATTTTACTAATAAGAGAAAGAGAGTGCGGAAAAATGACAGAGAAGAGAATAGAGAAAGATCGGTGAAGGGGAAAGGGGTCGGGAAAGGAACAACGTAATCGACGGTGCGACGTGAGTGATACGAGCCCCCTCATTCCCCCCCTCGATTTTTTCGCCGGATTAATTGCTGTCGAGACGCGGCTTTTTCGTCATTAAAATGATATTATACCTGCTCCTGGAAACCCGGTGGACAATTTACATGCGGAGTGCCGGACGGCCGTAATGAAGAGGGAGAGAGGGTAGAGTTGAGGGAACGGGACATTACGGTATTTCGTTGATTGCCTCGAATCGCCCGCGCGTCGTCTCATCCGCGTGGCAATTCCGCGGAGCATTCGACGGCGGCATGGCACGTACACTGCAGCCGCGCCGAATCGAGACTGTTTGATCGTTTTAATTACACCCGTGGCCTGGCCTCGCGTGGCACGAGGAAGCCGCGCGCAAATTAGATATTCCGCGCGATCCTCTCGGACTTTTTCGCGGTTGGGGATGCTGCGCCTCTCTGGCGCCATCAGCCAATCGATTTTTTTACCGATTTCCCCAATCGTTCCAATAACACTCGATTAATCGATCTCTTCAAATGATTCTCAGACTCCTGTGCAACGTTCGCGGGCTACAGGGCTATGTAAAGTAATAATATAAAGTAATTAATTCCATATATATCTCTATCATCCATATATTAATTATATTTGTGCATTTTCGATTGTCCATCGCGTCCCCGACGCGAACTCTGGCTAACTATACTCGTGTCGAATAAGTTATACACAATGAAGACAGCGGTGCTCCCCCATATAGGGAATGAACTTCGCGTGGAAGTAAGTAAATATGAGAGTATACACTCGGCATTACAATGTTGTAATTAATCGGGAACAGAGTAGAAATAAAAGCGTTGAGAAAACGCAGCTGTTGTGCAGCTGTTTCGCTTCCTCTGCGATTTCGTTACCGGCCCGGCGCCACGGCGGTCGGTAACGAACAGAAATTTACGCCATTGCTGCAAAACTCGATACTCATGGATAAGCGCATTCGGAAAATATCGTCGCAATTTATAAACATCGCATCGATCGTTTTCTTCGCTGGCTAAACTTATTGCGTCTCCCTGCAGTTCATCCTTTCGAGCGATGATGCGCGCCGCGCGGCCTATATAACGCGGTATCATTTATAGGTATATAAAGAGAGTATGAATATAAACCGCGATAAGCTAAAAATATTGGAACGAGATATACCATGCTCCATTTAATGCCATATGTCGCATCGTCACTGCGTAAACGATTTTATAATTTATTTAGAAATGTCGATAGAATGTCCGATCAATTGTTCCGTCGTGTCACTGGAATAGGCGCGAGCATATAGTGCTGATCGCGCGTATTCCGACACTCGCGATTTGATATAAAACAATACAAGGATATTTGGTAATTTTACATGTACACGTGAGACCTATCGTAACATCACAATAATATTAATTATTATTTCAATTTTCTCCTCGTTCAATAAGGCTTTATCTTCTAAAGTGCCCATTTTTTTTTATTCATACATAAACGTAGAAAATGCACACGAGTTAATCATCTCATTCCATTGATTCAGCAGCTTAAGATCTCTCTCTCTCTCTCTCGTATTTCCTTCCCCGTGTAATTCAAGATAGCGACAGGCGACGAACTATTTCCCAGGGCCGCGTCGACGATGGATATCGTGCGAATAATAATTGGAAGATGATACACCGTCGCCTTGAGCGAGCAGGGTAATTGCTTGTGTAATTCTTAATTTCACGTTACGCTGGAATTCCGATTGTGGCGTCCCTCACCTCCGCGGTATCTCTCGCATCTCGTGTTAAGCCGTGTGACGACGGCGCATGCACCGCACGCCGCAACACGAGACCGGCCGTCGCGTTGCACGATAGACAAACGCTGACACGCTTCGTTAACGCAACGCGCGCGAGCGTGCTAATTAATTCGTATAGATAATTTTTGATTTCACGTCGCGCCGCGGTAACGCGGGGACCGGTGATTTATGACGACGCGTTCGACCCGATATAATTGAGAAAAATCACACTGCCCGGCGGAGATCCGCAGCTCGATAGCTCGATAACTCGGTTAAATAACATCTCGCGATTAAATAATTGGCAATCAACGTTCCCCTCCAAGGAAAAGAGAGCCGGAGGGTTGAAGGTAAAATCGCCGGCGGCTTTCGACGTAACACGGGACAATCGCAATTCTCTATTCACGCAATTAATACGTCGGTCGTTCGATAAATAATAATATTTAATAAATAACAATAAGTAAATAATATTATAATTTTTAACTCTACGATTTTTCTCGTGAACGAATAAAGCATGATTAAAATTGATTAAAATTAATCAATGTCAGTGAGATTTATGTTTATATTAATATTTAACTGATTTTTATCATATGCTGTGATGAAGAATTATTGTCGTATGCGTTATTAATGAGAAATGAGTTGAGATGAGATACGTAAGTTCAAAGCATCGATTAAAAGCTTAAGTGGTTATTATCCAGCGAAACGTAAATGAGTATATATAATCGTACGTCCAGTATACGGACAATTACAAAATAGATTGTTGGATATTCTGTGAAAACCGCGCTGCGTGTGGCAAACATTTAGCAATTTGTAACAGCTCCGCCGTTTATTGGAAGCTATTAAAACCTCACTGTAGCAATATTAATACATTCGCAGCTAATAGTTGCGTACTTTCTAATAGGAGTTATTAGCTCGTTACGCCAACCGCTCGGACTGTTTAACGCGATGTTGGCGGCGATAACACGCCGCGCTATTGGGGGAACGCGTCTCTTTTCACAATTCGCTATCGTCGCCATTTTTCGCGCTCGCGACCTACAGCGCGGTCACGATATTATCTCTCCGATTAATTACCTCTCTCATCTTTCGCATCGCCTGGGGGTATTATTAGCGCAATTATTATTATCATAATTAGCGGTGATCGCGCCGATCGTCGTTTCAACTTGCATGCATAATTTGCAGGGCGGATGACGACTTTTCGAGGCCTGAAGTTAATAATTCTCCAGGGACCCCAGCGAATATACAACAAAGTGAAGAGAAGTTAAAATAACGTAACGTATATTTCCTTCCTCTTTCCTCATTTTCTATTCCACGTAATATATAATTTAAAAAGATTACACACACATGTCTTCTCCCTGTGAATATGATTATTTAGCGGGGCTCGTTAACGTCGGGGCTAAAAGTTTAAATTCTATTTCGTAAATATCGCGATTGCGTGAACCAAATTGATACAAAATCCGAATGTAATCAGAGGGCCAAATTTTTACCAGTTTTCATAGAAATCCACGTCTGATGACAATTGATAAAATGGCCGATATAGAAAATGTATCACGGGGCATGGAGGGAAAGGGTCCGCTCCCGTAGCGCAGGAAGAGGGCAAGACGGCGAAGCTTACGCGGGGGGCGAGGGGGCCTCGCTCGGTGAAGGGAGACGGGTGAAGCAGAGGACGGTAGAGAAGTGACTCCCACCAGGCGCGGGTAGGCGCAACATCAAAGGGAACCGACTTCTCGTTCGCGAGGTGAAGAACCGGCCATCTCCGGGCCACACACGAATTGCTTTTATACACTTACTTTACGTTCTGTACCACTGAAGTGTAATACCTTTTCGGCGCGCCGCGCCGCGCCGCGCGTGGCGATCTCGAGACACACGCGGGATTACGCAAATTCCGCCTACCGACAACTGAACAGGGTGACATATGGCTTATACTTTCGGAATCCCTCGTCCTTCACACCTTTTTATCTTTATTCTCTGTATTTTTGCTTTCGACGTCTTATCTTTCTATATATGACGGAATCCTTCGCATAATTTATACCACTTACCGTCATCAACGTTGCGCCGCGAGCGGAAAAAATATATAGATATCGAATTAGAAGGATAAATTTTAGTTTATTCTGAAAATTTTAAGTTTCTAAGATTCAAGTTTCACAACTTTTTTACAATATTTTTTGTTGTGCTTTTTTATTTTTTAAATACTCCTTTGATTTCTATTATGAGAGAGAAAGAAGAGAAAGAGCTAAAAATTTAATTTCGTAAGATGAATATAGTCACCGTGCTAAAATCGCCAAATTTAATGTAATTGGAAAGTGGCTATTTTAAAAATTTATATTACGCCTTCTAAACTTTACATTGAAGAGAATCTTCCAGAAATCTCTCTTCTAAAATCGCAGTTATGTAAATTTATAGCCGTTGATTCTCAGAGCAAACTTTGGTAGATCAATAGCACGTTGATTTACGGCGCAACGTCCGATCGTAAAGTCGGTTACAGCTACGCTTTGAAGATGCTCTTTCTGAGAGCATCGGCACGATTTGATCCACGATATTCACGTTTTCGAAAACGCGAATCGTAATCCGACTTTACAGTTATTTCAAATTCATCAATTGACAAAAATTGCAATTGTTTAAATGTCATGAGAATAATTGAGTTGCTTATCACGAATTGCTTCAAAAGCAAACTTCGTGTAATTACAAAAGCACTTTACATTAATTTCGTTCGGCTTCTAATTGTGCGGATTCTAACTCGAGCACCTCTAAAAAAAAGCGATGCGAAGTGATATGCGGCGCGGCGCCACGGCTCGCCGCATCGTTCCGGCTTCCATCGTTCGTATACGCCGCGAGTATCAAGTCATCAGCGACTATTCAGACACGTCCAACGACGTCCAACGACGAATTGCGCTCTACGGGCGTGACGAATCCGCGCGGGGGGAGGGGGGGCACTTCATCCCCGGTCGAGTTTCAGGAGGTCACACGACGCGACGCGCCGGGTACGGTCCCAAATGTCATTACGATCAATGGACAGCCGGAGGGTCGCGGGGGGGGAGAGAGAAAGAGAGAGAGAGAGAGAGAGGGCCCGCGAGGTGTGTCAAATCATACGAAACGGGGCGAGGTATAGGCGCGAGCGGGAATGGAAAATTGATGGGGACCGAGAGGCCTCTTGCCTTTCAAAGAGATCCCACTTCTGCGTGCGACGTGGGGCACCAGCCCCGGCGTTTCACGAAAATCCACAGAGTCGTCCGGCACTACAATGGCCGCGAGGGTAAACCCACGGCTTTCACCCCTCCGTGCCGAGATTGGGGGAAAGATGGTTAGTGAAACTGATTCGAGTTAAATGGAGCCTAAATGGTACTCGAATTGACTGCTAGAACCGCGCCGGGCTTTTGTGGTGGAATGACATCGGGCGATGTTTTGTAAACCACCGTGAAGCTCCGATCAGTCGCTGGCTCGACCATTCGGAGATGCGGTGCTTTCCTTTCAACTTTAGAAAATTGGAAAAGCGCGGAGCAATTTGTTTTAGAGAAAGATCGTCTGATTTAGTGTCCTTTTCGCACGGAAGGACATTTAAATGTCTTAAAAGACTTTTAACGCCAAATTAAAGAAAAACTAATTTCTTTCGTTGTCAATTAACTTTCTAAATCGTCAGCATTTATAATATAATACATAGTAACTATATCGCTAAAATATATAAAACATAGATTAACAATATTTTCAAACTGAGAAAAACTGATACTTAAAATAATATATATAATAATTCATCAATGTTTTATCTGTACTCTTGTGTTCTCTTTAATACGAAAACAAAGAGTCTACGTATTTTTTTAATGTCATATCGAAGGTGTGACGAGAGAGACTACGTTGCTTGAGTCATCGAAATTTTAGATTTTCCATAACACGTGTCCGGAATTTCCCAGACGTCAATGCTTCTTCTTCTCGCGTCGTCAGCAGGAGCAAGGTGCAATGCAATTAAATTCAAGTTCGAAGGTCAGAAACCGTTCTGAGCGTGCGTGCGAGACGCTATCGAGGTTAGTGTTTTCGACATGC
Source organism: Temnothorax americanus (assembly GCF_048541705.1). Classification (NCBI taxonomy): domain Eukaryota; kingdom Metazoa; phylum Arthropoda; class Insecta; order Hymenoptera; family Formicidae; genus Temnothorax; species Temnothorax americanus. The sequence continues at coordinate 9,309,886 of NW_027509338.1, read as the reverse complement.
ACGGCAATGACAATAGGCGATTCGAATAGGCTATAATAAACTCTCCTTTCATACGGCCTGGCATTATGCCGGGCAAAAAATATAGACTCACGAAGCACTTGGAAGCAGCTCTAAAAGTTTCTTATCGGCCAAAGTGTATGCACGATGGCTGTCGTTTGCTCGATGCCAACCATGACACTATCATCTATATGACTGTAAATAACAAATATGGCCGATGTGTAAAAAAAAGCATTCTCGTTGCAAGACGATAAACGTTTAACGATGCATAATCACTAGGGGCTATCAACAACATTATTTTATGGCTCGAGGAAAGAAGCGAAGACAGAAGCTTTGGTTTTTTTTAAAACATTTTCTGATAAATTTTTTTCAACATTGACGTCTCTAAAGATATCGCACAATTCATATGTGTCTCTGAACACGATTGTATTTAAAGTCAATCGTTAAAGAAAATTTGAATAATTTTACGATCTACTGTTCTCAAATTTTAAATAACTTCGGCGACTTACATAAAAAAAATTCCGAATAAGAATCTGTCGAGGATATCATTCGAAGAGGTCTTACATTTGAGAAGTCGTTTATTTTAAATTTTAACTCGCTTGTATAATTCGAGAAAAGGTGCTTCGAAAAACTGTTATATAAAGGAAAATATAGATTATTGAGGAATTAATATACGCAAGAAGAAATAATGATAGTTCTGAACAGAGTATATAGTTTTGCTCTCCGGCGATACTTGGGATGCATGCGTTCCATTCTCGGAAGGATTCCAAGTCGACGATCGAGGCAATACGGCTTCCTCGACATATTATGGAAAATACGTCGACTCGAGGCACTTCGAACGACGTTCGCGAGAAGTGCGTTTCGATACTAACCGCGGTTCACCGCGCGCTCGACGCACGGCTGCCGTACGACGTCATAAATTCCTTATGTATTTCCTGTCGCGGTTACCGGCGCATTTTCAGCCGAGGCAGTTGCAACCGAGCCAACATGGCGACGCGTATGGTGATCTGCGCTAATCGATCCTGAGACGCATAGGATATGCGAAATTGCCCTTTCAACGGGAGGATGCTCGTAAAAATGGGCGATAAATTTTTTTTCCAGAGATCGGCCCCGCTCTCTCGTATACGAGAGTCACTCTTGTGTCAGAAAGTTGCGTCAAGAGCGCGACAGCTTCTTCCGCCGCAGCATTTAATTATAACTTTACTATCGCGAGATGATTATGTACGATCCGGAGCGAATACTGCGTCGCCTAATGAGACCAAATCGAAGTTATTATCCTTCCTAATAGTTTTCCTGTGGATTCAGGAGATAAAAGAATATTAAAACTCTTAGAATCGTCAATTAGTTTATCAGCCTGAAAAGTTGCGTATTCTAACACTATTTAGAGAGTCGCATGAATCTCTCTATATATTCAGACATTGAATAAATACGAACAAAGAAACCTGTAGAAAATTTCAATTTTTATGAGTTTTTGTTCGATCGGAGATTTATGCTTCTACTTCCGTCGAAACGAAAAAGTAAAAAAATATTCAAAATATATTAAAGATAAAATCTAAACCAGTGAGTCTCAAAGAAGTTTGCCTATTGTTACTCTGCGTGCACGTTACAGATACGTTTCTCGGTTCGTGAGAGATAGACTATAATTGAGTTCGAGTACCGTGCCGTGAGTAACCGATCTCTCAGCGGATCGAGAGACAGTGATCGTCGGAGAGGAAACGGATTACCCCCGCACCACTCGCGCCACTCGGCCGTATACATCTATATGTGATAAATAAATTATTGCCTGGTGGTTTGCCGAGTTTTTTCTCCCGTGATGGCGTCCCACTCTCTCTCTCTCTCTCTCTCTCTTTCTCTGATCTCTCTTTCTCTTTCTCGCCACAAACGGAATAAGATATTCCATCATGGTGAGTTACATAAATCTCCTCATTGAATGGACCTAATTATTGCCGGAGGGTCGCCGAGTTGAGGGGGGGCAGATCGTTCGCTCTTCCGGGGACTTATTGTCAGCCTAGTTTAGGGCAGGTCCGCCGCGAAGGGCGTGTATATATACCCTTAAGGCCATCACAAATCCCCCTTGCCCTCTCCCATGTGCCCCCAGCTTTCAATCGAGATGCTCGTAACGACGTGCGTTCCTCGGCAAAACGACTGCCCAGGAAGAATCAAGTAGCTCTCTCGCGCACGCCCCTAATCGAGAACATTATCATGCTAATACGTCGCTGCGAGCGTCCTTGCATAACGCATAATGATTCCTCGCAGTTTTTTCGATGTCGTTCGAGCGTAGAGCATTTATGTTCCAAGATCGAAGCGGATTCCATTTTAGATATTTCAGTCAAAAATATCACGGTCACATATAGAATTTTTAATATATAACAACTCGATAATAAATATGTATATAGCATTTTATATATATTTATGTATAAAGGAAAAATTAAAATTTAATGCTATATTGTAAAAAAACATAAAACGCACATGTTTTATTGTTATTAAAATAAACGTAGCAAAATTTGCCATTATCAAGCCTTATGTAACTGCCTATCGCGATCGCGAAAAAATGGCAACGCCGCTATGTAAAATCGCGTAGAAGACAGAACGATGAAACCTCTAGGTCGATCGGAGTATTGCGAATCGATCGGATTCAGAGTTACGCTCGCAAATAAATGCCTCCGGAGGAAGCATCATCGTCGTCGTCGGGGTTGTTGTTCGTGCGCCACGATGGAGCTGCGAAAGTGATTTGTGAACGGATCGAGCGCCCACTTCGTCTGCTCGATCGTCGAGCCCACCCATAGATATTGCCCGAAGTAGGCAAGCATGTCTAATGCGTTCATCGAGCACGTCCATATAGACGGGGGCTCCGAGAAGAAGAGCAGCGTATGCGTTGGGGGATCTCTCGTCGATTTGGGATTTACATGTCACGAGTCCGAGCGATTTGTCGCGCGCGCAGGTCAACCCCGTGCGAGGGTCACAAAAACCAGAGAAAATCGGAACAGAAAAGCTCGTCAAGTCGTCGATAGACTCTTAGGACTCTTGAAACGTGAAAGAGCCTTGATTGCTGCGTGAATAAACCAGATTGATGGCTGTAGCTATTCACGTTCGTCTGTTAACGCGCGCGAGCGCATTCGGATTGAAGCAAATTTCAATGACAAGATGACAATATTAAGATTTTTCATTTAGATGAGATATAAATGAAATATTTATCTTCAAAAAGTGACATGTAGATTTAAGTTAAATATAGTAGGTAGCCTGTTTTTAATCGCGCAGATACGAGCGGAAAATATTTTATCTGAGCGAAGCGCACTCTTTAGAGCACGATCATGTATGCGGTGTTTAATATACATTTTTCGGGTATCGAGCTTTACGCCGTATTTCAAGCTAAACTCGTAAACGGGGAAAACTGGTGTTATCGATCCTGTGTGTTACCAGCAGATAGAATTTTGCAGTATCTGTGACGAAGGCGACATTCAATTTGTCACCTCCCTAGCTGTTCTTCCATCAGACGGTCTTAGGCTATATCGAATCACTTCCGGACGATGAAGCACGACCCGTTCCCATCCTCCCTCGCTCTTCCAACGGTAAGAAATCTAGACTAGGGTTCGCCCTCCCAATAAGCAATGTTACTGTCTATTGATCAACATTAGGGATTAAGGCCGCAATATTAAATCAAAGGGAGATAAGTGAAAAATAGACATAATATTAGAAACAAACAATGTATACGTTAAAATATTACAAATATAAAACTTGCAAATATATGTATATTGTATTAAAAATAATTTAATTTATATAAAAAATATTTCCTCCATAAAAATTTGCGTAAAAATTGTTACTATCAAGCGGCGTAGACGTATAAAATTGTGACGACGATCAATGTTAAAGACAAAATTTATATTATAATCTCTTCAAGATAAATTACAAAGGCAAAGAAACAAGCTTTTATTTTCTTATATCTATTCAAAATTAGAAATTGTGAAAGAAATAATCGTCTATGTTTGTGATGTTTAAAAATTGACGATGATCATGAGCATGTCCAATTTCGTAAAGTCAAACAAATAAGAATTACCAATTTACTATGTTGCGGCGATTCTTTAGCCAACGAAACTTATTTAGCCAGTCTGCAAAGCTGGTACAGAAAAGAAATGGAGAAAAGAGCCCGGCTACTTGCTCATAATTCACGCGAAGTGTTATTTCGTCGAGTTTGTGGTTCTGAGTAAATCTTTTGTACGAGTGTGCTGATCGGGGATCTCTCTCACGACGCATTGTTTCCCATTCGACTCACAGTCGTGCCGCAGCCATCTTCGCTCTACGAGGGTCGCGTGCCTAATAAGTGATGCTTTGGAGCACCGTCACCTTCGCGGAGGTTAACAAAGCCGAGTCGTTTGTTCGATTGGTCGCGGCCACTCAGTCGTATTGTTCGGCCGCTCAAAGGCCGCTGGTCATCTGTAGATATTTACCTCGACAGCCAGAAAAGCTACGATCGTTCGCTAGCGCCTTGGACTATCATTTTCTAGCGAATTTGAACAAATGGGGACCTCTATTAACGCTCGACTCTCGGCCATTTAGTTGGGAAATGTGACACAGGAAATACGACTCAATATAAGAAGTGTTTAGAATTCATAAATTTGATACAAAACAGATCGATACAAAATAGTTGTTTCTAAATCTAAAGTAGGTAACTCGACAACTTGGACTTGGTTTCTAATGATTCTTCTTAGAGATGAAATACACACGATGCAATTAAACAAAATGAAGAAATTGGATTTACAATTTTTACTGCTATATAAGTTCTTCAACATTCGCTTCGATGCAAAATATTTTAGGAAATAAACAGTAATCGATTAGAAATATTACAACTCGATTTCTTGAAGACCAAAAAAGGAGCAACGTCTTTCGCCTCTTTAAAGATTAAATACGAAACATATTTCGCGCTAAAATCAGCTATAAACAAAGTCTGGCCAGTCACGTTTTTGTCTCGCCCAAGGTTCGCGCGAGGGGACAGAGCGTAGGAGGGGCGACGAAAAGCTCGAGACGCGCGTTTCGCGAGAGCGTGAAAATTTCGGTGCTTTATCGTATTGCCGGCGCGCTCGCTCGCTCGCTCGCTCGAGCAAGCAAGGCGACGGAGGCGCGCGGAGGGAGGAAGCAAAAATCCCTCGCGATATATAAATCGATTTACGGGGCGAGCGTCAAAGGGCCGCTCGACCAATCGGCTGGTGGATGAGGCGGTGCTCGAGCGGAACGCCGCTGTGCCGAGCGAGCGGAGGCGCCGCGCCGAGAGGGAATGCGTTTTGCCGAGTGCGCGACAGGGAGGGTAGAAGTCCCGGGTACGCGAAGTGGGGGCTCAGCGCGGCACGGCATGGGCATGGGCGAACGGCGGCCACGGCGGGTCGCGCTGGTGGGACCGCGGTGGGGCTGCAGCGAGGGGATCTGGCACACACACGCACCCGACGCACGTTGCACCGTACGCGAAGGGCGGAAGGGGGGCGGGGGGCGGGGGGCCGCCCATGAGCCGCGCTGCGCCTTCCTCGCCTCCGTGACCTGTCCCGAACTCTCGTCAATTACGACTAAATACACGTATCGCGTCTAATATGGAGGACATACCGCGACGGGATGGGCCGACAGCCCGACGGAGACTTGCCGTCTACCCGTCTACCGCGATCGAACTCGCTATATCTACGCGAGCGACTTCGGTTTAACGTACATACCTCTCTACGTAGGGTAGGATGCGCCGTACCGACTCTGTCGTTAAGGCGTCGCGCGTCGCCGGTAGACGGAAAAACTACTATACCTATTAGGCATCGTGTGTGCTAATGTGCACCGTCGATCTTATATACCCGGTACGAACGTAAATATCTAAACAGTAGGCCGGGGACTTCAGGTAGCACCGAGAAAAGAATTAGTGCTGTGTTTATACAGGACACATCTTTATTTAACGCATTTGATGTTAACATGCTCGTTTGAAAATTATTTACCTTGCATCGACCGATTTCGTTCTACGTAGACACATTACGAGAATCGTCCAAATTATACAGATATGCAAAAAGCTTTTTTTTTTTAATTTACTCTGCGTAAAGCGATCCAACATTTATTCTGAAATTCTAAAAAAAAAACCCGCAGATAACAAAAATTATCTAAACGTTCGTATTTTCTAAGCAAAAGCAAATCGTATTTGGTACTAATGTGATATTGATGCGATGTAATTGCATGCACGAATCAGCTTTTTGATTAAAAGTTAGTGAAAAGTGAGTGACGGACTGTCACGTGAAGCGTGGGACATATTGAGATTGTCCGCGAAAATAATATTCATAAATGCATCTGATACAAATTTTCATCGATTCATTTGACATTTGCTAAATAGATGCATCGAAATCACGCGATATCTGCGCGAGCGCGAGTCCGACAGAATTGGTCTGAAAGCGGGTAGATTCGCGTCCCGATTTCAATAACGCATGGCCTTTTGACATTCTGACAAATGTCACGTGTTCACGGGAGAAAGTCATTTTACAAAGGGCTCATAAACTGAGCATGATAGCCAATAATATAGCATGCGATTAAGCTCTGTAAGTTAATACAATATGTCATTATGCAATTCTCGGGTGGTTTAAAGCTACAAACAATTACATGGCGGAAGCGAAATCGCAATCTCAAAACTGCGAGAATTTTTAGACGCGTATATTATACATTGGAAATGTTACACAAAAATAAAAGATAATTTTCACGTTATCATGCATACTTATGCTAGTATTAAAGATAAAACGATGATCGCACGTATATTCGCGAGAAGAGAGAAAGGTGTCCACTATTATGCATTTCTGCGAATCAATTTAAACAAAAGTATCAAACAATCGTCTCGTTACACGCATAAAAGGCAGGTCATTTTTTACCGCTCGAGGCGCATACCTACCAACGGACGCGCCGCGTGAAAAAGAAGGAATTATCAATTAAAAAGGTCGGTCTTTCTCACTTTGTAAAAAATGTCTTAATGTAATCTGCGTTCGCGTGTGGCCCGGGAACGACGAAACTGGTGGCCGCTGGGAAGCAATCAAGCGGGACGGAGGGAAAGAAACGAGGGCGGAGGAGACCGAGAGGGAGGAGACGGGGACATACAGGCGTAAACTTTTCGGAAAAAAATCCTCATTGATGGATAGTTTATCGCGTCCCGGTCCCGCCAATGATTTCTTCCCTAAATCCTACCTCCCCCGCCTTCCCCCTTCGTCCTCGGTCCACGCACGTATACATACACGCACGGCATCGTCTCTCTCCTCTTTTACTGCACGAGGGTGCCCCCTCCAAGCCCGCCTGGACAACAGAGCCTACCTAAATATCGGGGGATCATGCTAAACGGCGGCAGATCAAAGGGACCGACAGAATCCGGTGGCGAGCTATCATAATAATTAGGCTCGCTCGCGCCTCTTTGTATCGGGATAGAAAAGCCGACGTGGAAGGCCGAGAAGAAGAAGCAAAGATGCAGAAGAAGAGGAAGAAAAAGGGCCGCGGACAGACGGACGGACGGACGGACGGTCCGGTTGGTCGAACTGGCCGGGAAGAGCGGTCGGCACTCGGCACCGTTCCTTGCCCGCTAAATTGAACTTAAGGGGACTCTAAAAAGATTTTACTGATTTCGGTGAATGAGAGATTCGCGGATCCTCGCAATCGGGAGGTACGCGGCCCCGCCGCGGCCGTCGGGTTTCGCACCGGCTTGATTGATTCAATAAATGTTTCTCTACGATTCTTTAAGCCTGATGATCTACAATGTATTCTTTGCTTCCTGTTTTCTGCTCTTAATCTCTTTGCGACTATCTTGTATTTCGCAATTTCGTCGCGTAACGCGATATGTTTTTTGTTCTCTGTCGCCCAAGATAAAAATTGACGAATTTCAGAAGAGACAAAATTAAGAAACATCACGTTACGCGACGGAATTGCGAAATACGAAATAGTCGCAAATAGATTAAGAGCAGAAAACAGGAAGCAAAGAACACATTGTAGATTTGGCTTTAATTGCCGGAGCGGTATCGCGTGATGTCGTGTATTAGAATTAAATACAGGGTATCCGTGAAACAAATAGGCACTTTGGGCGAGCGTGCGTTCTCTGATCTGCTTGGAGTTCATCTTTCGTAGCGAGAGACGGGAGACCAATTGTTTCGAGAGAGGCCGTGTTATAAGTGATTGACAACCAATATTATTATGCCTATCTCCGAGGAATAAGATCTCATATTTCATATATCTCTGAACGAATTGTGCTTTAAACGACTTACAATTTGAAGCTCAATAATCATGCCTAATGTTAAAAATTAAGCGGTTATGAGTGAAAACATCTAATCAAGTATCCGATAGGAAAAAACGGCTTCAAATTGGTGAAAGAATATTCTGTCTTGTGCCATGAATATATTTTGAATAGCCCATAAAGTGACAGCGGAATTATATGTCTGTTCATATGATAGAACTCAATTCAATAGAAAATTCACAATCAAGTAATATTTCTTTAAATCGACCGTGACTGGCAATTATTTATTGCCAGTCACGGTTGATTTAAAGAAATTACTTGATTGTTATTCTATACTGGCGAAATAAGAAATTTATTATTCTGTTTAGAAAATTCATAATTGTTAATAAAATGTGAATAAAGACAAGGTCTAAAATAAAGCTAAAAAAATATGAGAAAATTATTTAATATATCTTCTCCCGTTTTCCCCTCTTTTTGACACATCATATCCTTTCAATCATAGAGAACTGTTCTCCAGTATTAAATCAATATCAAAAACACTGTTACGAGAGTCGCATTAATCCTGCGCGACGTGATTGCCTCCGAGTACTGAGACAATTGCTCCTCATATACACGTTGCGTTTGCGCGACATGTATTTTTCAGTAATGCTATGCGAAATAACGACTATTAATCCGCGGCAATCTAGATAGGCAGGATGTCGGTGGGATTGGATTACACGTTGCATGCAGTCGCGCACAATTTAATATCGTCGTGTACTGGCTAAGCGCGGTAAATTGGTTGGCGCGATTTATTACAATTATCGGTGTTCACATTACAGACTCGCGAAATCCGCTTCTGTGAAATTTCGAAGGCACGAAAGCGACTCGTCGCTCGGTGAAAGCAAATTGTTTCTCGGGATTATATAAATTCACATTTGCATCACAAATCGGCAGGTATAATATCGATTTACGACGTATTAGACAGAGATACACACTACATGCGGTATATACGTCAAGTATGTAATGTAAGATGAATTTTCATGCGAATAACTTTTGCTACGTTTCTTTTATATAATATAATGGCAATTAACTTTCATCCGCAATTAATAAGTGAAAGTTCCCTTAATGTTATTTCACTAATAGAGTAGGAGGATCAACTTTGTATTTTAAATGGTGTCAAATATTAATATAATAACGATTAATAGTGTTTCCTACAATTTTAAATAATACGTTGTGTATTTTTTCATAAAATTGGAATAATTAAATAACATACTTTACAATGTTTCCTATTTTTATTGTCAGTGGAATCAAAGAGCTTGGTAAATATGTTCGAGAGACAACACAACGCACACGTATAACGATCCGTCGGATGCGTCCGGCGGAGCGATTCTATCAGCTAAAAACCACGAACATATGGAAAGACAAAAATGACATGCGCCACAGAATTCAGCGGTCTTCGATTCTGTTCTCTTTAAATTGAGTCTGTTCAATGGAAACGTGTACACGCTTATTGCTTTTTCTTTATTCTACAATTCGTACAAAAAATCATGGCGACAATAAGCTACAGTCTGGTTTCTCACAAATTTCAATATAAACTAACTCTAACTCTGATGCTAATAAAAGAACTACTCTTATTCGATAATATATAAATTCATAATTCAAAATATTAATTATTGAAATTAATTGTAACATTGATAATCTAGATAAAGATGAAACCAAAATTATTATCATAATTTCACATGCAAGATAATTGAAGTTCTAGCATTCTTCTTTCTATGTAGATTTTGTAGGTGTATTTAACGTCTCGCGACATAGTCATTAAAAGAAGTAATTAAGATAATTAATTAAAGAAGAATAGCATATTTATCTTTCGCGTGTAACAATTTTTAACCTTTGTAATTTAATGACATCTATAACGGAATGGTAATATCGAGCGATGTTGTTTAGATAGTTGTCGACAAGATTGCTGCAATTACACAGCTAAATCGATTCTTAAATCGGACTGTAGATAATGATCTGCGCATGTAATAGACGCGATATTCTTTTAACGTTGTAATGGGCCAACAATCGTCCGTCACATTATCTACGGCAGCCATCATTTCACATCCTTTGCGTCAAATCGACCTATACTCGATCAGCCTATCTCTGATTCTCTAGAGATATTTGCGTTTGTTGAGTTAACAGTTAACGTTACAATCTATGAGAATCCGTTACAGAGAATTCCACGAGAAAGAATTTCTCTTTCGCTTTTGTGTGCACGTGTAAAAGAGACGATACTCTGATCTGCCAAATTTGAAAGTGGAATATACTTTTATTTATATAGTCTAATATAATTTATGTTTACAAACTATATCTTAAGGCGATAATTTTGTTACGTTGCAAACTGGCAGGTATAATTTACACGTCGACATTGTCGGGTTAACTTTGTTCTGCCTCGCAAATATATTTAAAAGGAAGACCAAAAATATCTTTATCGTTATTTGTATCGTGCCGCGCGTACTTATATTTTATGTTCAAATAACCGCGCGATAACACATAGTAAAGTAGAAAGACGTGGATAATAATAGAGGAAGTAACTGACAAACGGCAAATTATAGAGATGTTACGCATAATGTATAATGCATAATACCACAGAAGACGGAGTCCTCGTCGGTTCCTCGTGCGGAATATATCGCGCGCTATCCAGGCGTATTTGCGCGCCGCGCGCCAAGCTGTTTCAAAGTCGTCCGTCCCCGCGTGATCGAGAGACGCGGCCGTTAACATCCCGCCCGATAATCCGTTCTCAAGACCCGCGCTCGCGGCGGAGGCCGAAATCCACGCTCCGGGTGGGACGAAATCACGGTGGGCCCTCGTTAGTCGCCCTTCGCGTCGTGGAGGGTCAGTCCCACGTCATTCTCAAGTGAGAGAACGCGCGTTTCGAAATGGAGAGAGAAAGAGGTAGATAGAGAGGAGCGCGAGATAGGAGCTACTTCGAAGGGTAGGTAGAATAAAGAGAGTGAAAGAGAGGGAGAGGGTGGGAGCTGGGAGCAGAGGGGGCGAAAGGAAGGAAGGACGGTCGCGCCCGCCGCGACGCTGCGGGATGTTAAGTACGTCTCGTGAAAATTCCATCCCGTAGCGGCGGCGGCGTCATTTTGCTGTACCGGCTACGTTGGGTTACCGTAGGCGGGATCCGATCTCGGCCGGCCCACGGATCCGCCAAAGGGGCGCGTTCTCGCGACGGAGGTGGTACCCGGTGCCGTGGCAGCGGCTTCGAAGCGTGCGGCTGGTCCCGAACGGCTCCACCGTTCTTCTACGCGTGCGCCGAGTCGGTCGTGAGGAAAGCGCCTGCCCAACGCCGGCGCCGGGGTATCCCCGTCCACCGTACCATTTCGCGTCACCGGCTTCGACTGGCTTGAGAGGAGGCACCCAGCTGCCTCCTTAGCACCGAAACTCGTTAAACGCCGACGTATTGACGTTTCGCGCGCGTATCTCGCTCGCAGCGGGTGTCTCAGCGACGCACGGCGTCAGGACGCGGTGTCTCTATCTCCGTGTGCTGGTGTTTCAGTGAGGATAGCGAACGAAGAAGGACTGACATCCGGTCGAGTTTCTGCACAAACAGGTTGCCGGGGACATTCCAGAGCGAAGAGGCGCTCCGCAGCTTGCTCGCCAGTAAACCCCGGTATCATGTTTTAGTGTTCAAACGGACGACGATGGTAGTACGCTAGAATGAGAAGGAAGGACATGAGTCGACGTTTGACGGAATGACAATTGACGTCTCTTGTCCGCGCGAGCTGACATTTGACGGAAGCTACTAAATTTGAGAAAAATGTTTGGACGAGAAATAGGAGACGGATTCGCAAGGCAATGATGTGACTCATGTGTCGGTTCGAGCGCGATGACGGAGAATACGAGTGCGTTGACAGGTCATCGATAGCGATTAGTGCGACTGGTTTCGTGACTGTGGCTCGAGTCGGCGGGCTCCCTGCGAAGATTGTCGAGGACTCGAACATGTTAGGCCAGTGAATGAGACTTGATAAACCGTGTGGAGTTCCCGTGAACAGTTTTAGGACGTAAATGCGTTATCGGAAGAATGCGCGGTGCTTGAAGGGTTGACTTGCCGTGGCCTCGCGACTGGCTGCCGAAAGCCACCAGGCGAGTGTCTCGAGCTTTCTAATTTAGCTCCTTCCTACATCCGCGCGGCATGTGCACCACGGAGATGACTGAATCGTACACGATGTCGCCGTCGACAACGGTATCTTCCAGCGCCGCGACGCCCGGCTGCGTGAGCGGCTCGTCGGCGCACCGACGGACGTCGTGCAGAGGCTCGCCGGGTCGAGGAGACGTTCAGGACGACGAGGACGAGATCTCCGTGGGTTGTCCCAGCCCGCTGCCGCTGGTAGTCGCGACGCCTAATACGGAGGACGAGTTAGCCTCCTCCAGGGAGGATTACGCCGACCGTCTGAGCCCCAGAAGAACCTATCCACGAGATTCGATGACGGAGGACGAGGACAGGGATTATTCCCGCAACGGGGAATACAGGATGTCCAATGGAAGAACTGGCAGCAGGACTCGCGAGAGCGGCGACTCGGTCACCACGCTCAGGGACGACGAGGAGGACGAGGACGAGGAGGATGAGGTGGACAGCAGGACCGGGAGCAACGGAGCGGCAGCCGCTGGTACCACGGATGACTACTTTAAGCCGCTGAAGCGCCTGAAAATGGTGCAGATGCAGCACTCGGACGAGGAAGATGAGAGGGAACGGGAATCCAATGACCGTGGAGTCAAGTCTTTCAGTATCCTCGATATCCTGTCGCATCGGCCGAAGGCGAAGATCGTCCGTCCCTGGGATACGGCGGACTCCGGCCTCAGCCATCAGCACCGTCATCACCTGCAGCAGCAGCATCATCACCAGCACCATCTGCACCACCACCATCACCACAGTAGTCACCCGAGTCACGCAACCGGGCCCCGGGATCTATCGCTGATGGGTATGTCACTCGCGTCCATGTCCGGTTCCATCAGCGAGCCGCCCCTCAGCAGCTCCTCGTCGTCCGGAAGGAGCTCCGTGTCGGATTCCGGTAGCCCGGACCCGCTCGCCCATCATCACCATCATCACGCCGCGCTTCATCACGCGGGCATTCATCCCGGTTTGCATCATCCGGCGCTCCAGCAGCCGCAGCAGCAGCAGCTCAAGAGGAAAATGCCGCAGCAGCACGGCTCCCACGTTGGCCAAAACGGCAAGAGAACCACAGGGCAGGGCAGTCCCTTGGACGCACTCTTCCAAATGACCAGCAAGACCTTTGACGCGGGCGAGCACAGTCAGGGTAAGCACTCGCAAACTTTCACATTCCTCAGACTTCTGCTTGTGACTGGATTTGCAATATGTCCTGAGAATACGTCTCTTATCAATTATAGAGGTAGTTTCGGGGGAAATTGTGTGAAACTGACTATGATTCTTGAGACATGAATACATCTTTGCCTAGAAACGAATTTTGTTTATCTTATATTCTAACAAAATTTCTCTCTAACGTGTTTTATATACATATATGATTTGTTTAATTATGGATAAGCAGGTTCATAAAATCAACTGCTATTTAGCTGAATACTTAAATTGGATTTTATCTTGTTTTTTGTACTGCCACTTCTATTATAACGTAGCAATAAATAATTCTTAAAAAAGAAATATTAGAATACTCTAATTCTTATCTTCGCATCTTATTCGTTAGGAAAAATAATTGGTTAATGATTTATTGATAGTAAGAAATGCGAAATTGTTCGAAAATTGATTATCCTATATCAGGTGTGATTAGAATAAATGAGAAAAATTAGTTCTTTAATGATACTTATTTATCTCAATCGTTGAACTTCCATTAAGTAATTCCCGCTCAGGAAAATAATGTTTTTAATACGGTACATATACATGTCGGGCATCCTATATATTTATTGTGTTTTTATGCAGTATAAGTGTTTTACTTCGCGCGATACAAGATACAAGGCATTCGCGATTCAAGCCAAGCGACGGCAACATCATTCAACTAAAAACAGTTTTAAGCGAACGAAGAAAAACAGTTTTGAGCGAATAATCGTCGTTTTTTCATTTTCGCTTTTAATTGAGACATGTAATTTGAATGTTTATGGCGATTCATAAAACACCAATGTCTAGCCGCAATATAACTAGTTATGTGCAAAAAATGCAAATCGCTCGACGATGAGTTTCGAAATTCGGCCATGCAATTTTAAGATTGCCTAAATATCGTTACGTCGCGTTTACATTCTGAAAAGTCGCAGAATCGCTCATAATCGGTGAGTTTAAGTGTCGGCGATGATTACGGGTTTTGATTTTCGATTAATGCATCTCGTGAGAGTCAGGAAGCGTTAGCCGCGTTTAATTCTTTCCAAAACGGCGCTTTATTTCACTCCTTTACAGCCCTGTAACCTAACGTACGGAACGTTTCAAACTTCATGGTGCGTTAGGTGGCAGGTGCCAAAAATACGAGTCAGCAAACGCTTATAAACCGAGCTCGCGCAAACATTTAGAATCTGCAACCTTTCCGGACCTCTGTCGCATCACTTGACCTGTATGACGAGTCACTTATGAGTAATACTCGATGTATAATACCGATGTATAATACGTTTCAATAAACTTGTAATCGATGAATATTAACACAGTTTTAAGACGTAAATAAGCAAAAAAGGCTGCAAAGAACATATGAATGCACGCAGTCGAAAGAAAAACACGATGAAGAAAACGTGACTTCTTTGATATTAAATGCAATTTAATATGATTAAACGTAAGTTGTAAATTGTTGTAATTTGTAATGACATATGATACAAATTACTTCCGATATTACGTCTAACATAGTATCGTATGTATCAATATATCGACTTTGAAATTGTTTTACTCTTTTAATTGTTAGCTTTTAAAGTCCTCGGATATTTCAGTATTTTTAAAACTTACATTCTTTAAATTAGTTATTCAATTAGGCAAATTGTGCTCAGTTATCTAACTATGAGGTTTAATTGGTTATTGTTAATGCATGTTAAATTAACGTGCCGATAACGATTAATATTAACAAAAAATAAATAATAAAAAATTACCCATGTTTCAAGAGATTATTCTCGCATTATTCATTCAAATAATGTTCCAATGATAATGACAGATACACTGTTAAATATTAAAGAATGATATTTAAACCAATACCTTGTGTTAAATAACATTTTGTTGTTTTTACTATCATGTGTGTCAACATTTATTATTTTGACACAAAACAGTATTATTTTAACTCCATTGGTTTAGTTAAATTAACAATAAATTGAATAGGAGCAGTGGCAACCTGTAAGAATGGTTAAAAATTACACAAATTAAGTATAATTTGACACTACAAATTTAAGTGTATATGTATAGGGTATGTTTATAACTATGTATCTCTCTTCCGCTGTCTTCTTCGAATTTTCGCATGACGGAAATGTGCCGGGTGATAAGTGTCGGTCGAGATCACGGTTAAAGACCCGAATCGACGTGTTATGACGATCTTTAACTTTCTATTGATTCCTCGCTCGTGGATCACGCATCTGCGATGTCCCGAAGCGACATGTGAGAGATTACCACGGCGAACAGCCGTTTCTTCCGTTCTGCTCGGGAATTGCGGCGCGCGCGTGACACACCTTCATAACGTCAATAATAATAATGGCTTGTGCGGAGCGACGACCGGAAATATTTTGTAATTACCCGCGATATTTTTCGCATCACTCTCACTAAACGAGTTGTAACGACGAGTCGACGAGTTGTTTCATTACGTCCTACGTTCGATAATCTGCAAAGCCATTAGAATTATTTGCGAAAAACTCACAAATATGAACATCAATCTCGTATAATTTATAGTATTATTTGTGCACAAGAACGCAAATAACTTGCTGTCGACATTCCAGTTAGAGTTTTATTAATAGTAAAATGACAGACTTTATAACTTTATATTCCATTTGAAATGTTACTTAGTTATTTTACTATTGTGTGCGTCAGAGAATGTTAATTTTAAATATTGTGTGTGCATTGTGAAATAGTCTCCACTGGGAAGCGAACATAACATTTGTTTTAGAGTTAATAAGAGCATCAGGCTTATTCAACGGAGATTTTCTATATAATTTTTATATCAGAATTAAAAGAACGTCAAAACTCATTCGAGTGTTAAGATCACGGGCAAAAGGAAATTAATAATGCACGATCCGAGAAGTGACGCAAAATCACTTGGCGTTTAACGCGAGTGCCGCGTATTGCGTTAATCGCTTTCCAGAAGCGTGTTTCCGCGAATGGTACTAATATTAGCGGCGGTCGTTACGGGCTATGCGCTCTAGATGTGCTGTAATTAAATGACGAGATTTTTTTGTACCTTAGCGCGCGCACGGCGTACGGCGACACGTCGCTTTTCAGGTCGCGCGCTTATTTCTCCCGGACGATATTATTATTAGGCGCATACTCGCGCGACATCGATGTCGGAAAGTATTAGCTCTCAAAAAAGGAGAGTGCCGCAACGATTGATGGCGTACGAGGGACAAGTGCGCGATTACGCGATCATCCTAATGGATATAAGTACATCGGTCAGTCGTGTGCCGAAGACCGTGTGCATTTATCATTACGCGAATATCGATCGACACCCATTCGATCTCGGGATATCGAATATTTTATCATGGAATACCGTCGTATTTGATGTGCGAGGAATTTGCAGCATTCAATTTGACATCTAGATAACGTTGAGCTGATTTTTCAAAGTGACATTTTTCACTTGCGCGTATTAGGATAGAAAAATTACTCGTTCAGATAAATTGCTATTTGTTGTACAAAAACGGAGGAAATATTCATGATACATTGCATATTGTATTACAATTTATCTATATTATTTTTGGCGTCGTCGCTCATCTCAAATGATTTACGTTTACATAATTCAAATTAAAATTAGTCGAGTTCCACATGTTTTTTACTTCTATCTCTCCGCCCTGCCCTTCCAATATTAAGCAAGTTTTCTCATTTTGTGCATGGTCACGTAAATGTGACAAACCAACGCAACAGAAAAAGCGATAAACAATGCAGGGATCAGACTAATAAATTTTTACACTTCTAGTTATCGCGCTACCCTTCAAAAATGTGGAAATTTACAAGACTGTCCGTCTCGTTTTCGACCTATTAAAAATACGTTACCCTATTTTCTACAAATACTTTAGCTCACGCACGTTTCTGTCGGCGCCAAAAAGTTTTTTCTTCAAGGGTTTTTTATCGAACCTATATGACGGATCACAATTGATGATCACGAGAATGGTCCTTGGAAGTACCACTTACCTTACTTTTGTAGATGTGCAAAGGGATGTGTATATATCTCTGTACCTTGCTCTGTTAACACATAAACTTCTAATTTTATGATGATTATTATGGAGTTCGTCTCCGGTTCAGTGATCTTAATCCCGGAGACACTATGCGGCGAATCCGATTCTTGCGACAAAGTGGTCCTGCGTTACAAGAAACGAAAGGGTTTTACGAGCCTTTCCGAGGACGAGTCGAAAAAAGTGCCGACATCAGCGATGAGTTACATCTTCACCTTACGACCGGCGTGCAACCAGATTTCTGCTCCGGCTAAATCTTTGTCCAGATTTTTCTTTCCGGCGCGGCGCTCAGGTAATTGGATTAAAGAGAACGTATCGGTAATCGAGAGAGACGAAGATCGATTCGTGTTTGTACAAGTGTGCGCGGGATATGCTTCCTCTAATTATCACCAGAAAATCCAACCTCTCTAAAAGGGTTACGTTTATATTGACTGTCAAAATAAATACGGTTCGCACTTCGGCAAACGTGTCGGAAACGTATCCAAGTCGGAAACCGAATATAAAGGGAAACAAAAGGAATTTCGTGTTACCGTATATATTTATGTCTAAGAAAAATGTTGAAATTATTTGACAATTGCAATGCAGACTCATTGAGTGTCTTATTTTTGAAGACGGTTTTTCTTAAGGATAGAAAAACTCCCGATAACTATCTCACACTATACATACATATAATTAAATCGCGCGTCAGATATACGCTACAAATGAGACAAAGAAATGAATGAATGTTCGTGTTATCACGTGCGCTGTGGGCTTCTTCTCCTTTTTGAAGTGGCGTACCGTGATTTCGAGCACACGAGAGACGAGATCGATGGTGAGTTATCTCTTTAAAACATGACGAAAGGACAATTCGCCATCGCGCGCGAGCGCGAGCGATCTCTTTCGGGATTTCCCCGATAAAAAGCACGTATTATCCCCTAAGACGGGCAGACACGGATCGTCGTGCACACGTACTTACGCGTCCATGACACGTGTTACGTGCCTCCGCGCGCGAACGAGCCGAGGCGGTGTGCGTGGCACACACACGGGGGCCGGGGCACGTAATTTTAGGCCTACCTATACACGTGTAATTTATTACGTGGCTCGGGCAGAGCATGTGTCTCATTTGCATGTAGCGTGATACAGAAAACGCGGCTCGCGACTTCCGACGGTGCGAGCAATATGCGAAAAATTTCAACAAAAGGTAGCCTCCGCTCTTCGCCTTTGTCGTGAACTCGTAAAGAAGCCCCCGTGTGTCCTTCCTCCGCTTTTTCTTACTCTTTTTCCCCCCGCCGTTCCCTTTTTTGCCGCGTCCTTCGAGAGGACGTCTCTTTGAGGAGAGACGCGACCGAGAGTTGCGCAATTTACGAAAGCGTCCCAGTGCCCTATCACGGTGCGTGTAATCTCTCTGTGCCAACAGGCGCAAAGGTATTATCGTCAAGGCCCCATCAGCGCCACGTTTTGAGCGGCCCGCGCGTATTCATGTGAGAGAAAATTCAAGTTCTTTCTTTTCAAACAGCCTAACGATTTATTTTCTCAAACAGAATCTTTGATGACTGCGTGGATAGATGCGAGTGGACGTTAGTAACCCGACAAATTAACATGGACAAAGAGATTTTTTATTCCTATTGAGATATCGCGGCCGGATTACCGTGCTTATCACTTCTCCCTTTGTGCTTCTCCCGTGCTCTCCAACTACTTCACATTTGCGTGACCGTGAGGTAGAAGGAGAAGACGAGTAGTACGAGAGAAAAAATGGCAGATTATACGAGGATCATTTACTACCGAGAATTTCAGAGAATTGGAGATGAATTCAAGATACTGTAATATCCAATGTCTGTTTACTCAACTTGCGTTAATCTCGCATTGCTCTAACAAGGTGTAGGTATTAATAGACAATCGCGATACATCAGCGGATACGTAATTTGCCTCATTTTCTAAATCACGTTCTAATTATGTTTTTTTTTTTTTTCACGGAACGTCTTGCCTCGAAAGCGACGAACGTCAATTGACCGTTAGCACGTGAAACAAGAAAACCGTGCAAAATCATCGAGGTTCTTGGAAATTAACTCGCTGATTGCTACATTTCGATATGACTGATTGGCTGAGTGTCGGTAGCTGGAAAAGTTATGCACAAATAGTAAAAAAAATAATGCTCCGTTTACCTCAGAATAACTTCCTTTTTTTTTACTATGACATATCTAATGATTAAGAAACTCTTTTTACTTTCGTTAAATATAGAAATAAGCTTATTGAAACATGCGTGACCAATTCCACTTTATTTTCTTTAAAAGTAAAATGCACGCTCCGTTTCAAGATACTATTATACGACACATTTTTAAGGCCTGAATGTACAAATATATATTATTGTTGTTTATATGGTATTTATGTACTTTTATTTAACTTTTATCTAACGATTAATTTAAACGAAAAGTTTTTCAGAATAATACATTACTTTCGCGCAGTACCTACCTAAAAGTGTAAGATAACTTTTTTCAATCAAATAACTCGTTATTTATAATATTTTTTCTTATACTTTGCTGTTCGAGCAATACCTGAGAGATTCTCCGCTTTCTCTATTTTTAACGCGATCCCCCCTTGGGCATCCACCAGGAATGCGTTCGGCCGCAGGATCTCATCTCCGTACTCCGATCACGCTCCAACGAGGTCCCAAAGTTTCTCGATATACCCTTTCACCTACGCTGTATTCGCCGCTATCCCGGACTACGCGATAAAATGAGTTGTTCGCATGACGCGTCGAGACCCCGCCAGTCGGCCGGCTGGCCCCCGTGAACCCGCGGCGCGCTGCGGTCTCCCCAACTCCGGAATTACGAGTGATATCGAATCGAATCGCTCGTAATATTATTCGATACGTGTTCCATTATCTGACCGAGGCTTCGGGATTCAAATTAGATTACCGGTAGGTTAGGCTCTCGCGCGCGTCCGTGTAACTCTCTCACACGAATACACGCATGAGAAGAGGAGAAAAGGGGAAGGTGCTTTACGAGGAAGCCCTACGGAGGGAACGACGAGCCCTAGAGGAAAGGCCTCACGGCGGGAACGACGAAGACCCCGCAGCCGCGGATACCTCAGGATCCCTACAATACGGTAGCCTCACGTATTTGCAATTTACTTCTGATTATTATGCTCTCTATACTTACGCGGCATTCTTATTTCTCCCTGTCCCCTCCCCTTTCACTCCTCGAGTCCGTAACTCGCTTCGACGATGCCCCGAACGGGGAACCGCGGCAAGGCATCGATTTACGAGCTTCGATCGTTACAATCTTGACGCTAAGCCCGCCGATGCGGGCTTTGCAGCTCGATCGCTTTTTGAGAGATTTTTGGTAGCAGCCTGTGAGTAATTACGACTTTACGCAAATTTTATCATGTGAGTAAAAATAAAGTTGACTTTATAGAAACAGGCAATTATTTACCGGATTTAATTGTCATGATTTTGATGTATTTCTCGGTGAGTTTTTGCGGCATATTTTTCAAGCAATTTTCGATAACAGCTTTCGACGTAGGTAACTATTTTTTATAATAATAGCTAAACAAGTGTTCTTAAAATATTTCATATCTCTTTTATACTGCTGACGCAAATTACAAAGAATCCTATAAATTTCCATTAATAGAAAAAAAAAGATTTTTATTTCTCTTTCCGTACGCATATAATGATTTCCTTTTAGATAACTTATATTTCCCCTCTATGTTTTTAAATTTAAATTCGTTCTTTTTATATAGAATAAAAATTGAATTAATATAACAAAACTAAGATTGATTTTTATATAAGAAAAAGTAGGACAAAAGTACGTTGTAGAATTTGTACTTGTTTTTGCACGGTATAGTTGCAAGGACGCGCAAGTGATGTGAACAAGGACAATGCTTTTCAGTACGTTTCGCGCATCGAGTCCCGCCAAAGTGGATTTTTAACTACCTGTCGGAGTTTATTGCACAACTTAGGTAGGTGCTTATTGCGAGCAATATCTATGTACGTCATAAAAGCTACAAAGTCGACCGCGCGCCGACTATACTGCACACGTCATAAACAGCTCACCGGTCAGTACCGCTCGTTTCTGCGTTGTTAATCCGTATTGCGAGAGAGAAAAAAAGAGAGAGAGAGAAATCTCGAGAAAAGTTGGACCGAAGCGCACGGAGAACGGAGAAGAGATCGAACACCGCTAATTTTTGCCGGGATCTAAGTGCATGGAAGGTATCTGAGTCTCGCTATACCGATTTATTTTTTACTGGATTCTAGTAAATCGCAGATTATTTTTGCATAAAACAAGTTTAACTCAATGCTCTGAAATTTAGAATCTTCCGAAGGTAGTATATTGAGAGAGAGAGAGAGAGAGAGAGAGAGAGAGAGAGAGAGAGAGAGAGAGAGAGAGAGAGAGAGAGAGAGAGAGAGAGAGAGAGAGAGACGCAACTGCATATAGCGTCCCAGAAAAATCAAATAAGTGTAATTTTAATTAGTTTAAAAGTTCAATATTCTAAGCGCACATTTTCTCTTATATTTATCTTCTTAAATTAATAGAAAATTTATTATCCTTGGGAGAAGAATTTTGAGGAAGATCGATGCGTTCGGTAATATTGACCGCTTCCGGCCGGAGAGCTCTCGTTTTTCTTCCGACGAAACACGTAGGTACATTAATCACGTTCGAGTATGGCGACACGAGTCGCAGTGGCACTCGAGTTTCCAGCTCTCGTGAAAACGAGACGACGATGGCCGGAGGGGTGGGTCCACTGGCACTGGCTCGAATTGTTGTGACAGTTTGCCGAACAAACAAAACATCAGCCCTCCGCCCATTGGCTACTTGACTCCGGATGTCGCCAGAACTTTTTTACCGATTGTGAGGCGAGCGCCCCGCTGCGCTAAGTGACCACTCGTTTTCGAAATAAGTGCGTATAGCTCTTTCGAGACACTCGACCTCGGCGAAAGCGGCCGAGCTGCGTGCCGTTTTCGACTCTGCTTTCTTTACTACCAGACTGAACGAGAATCAAATTACATCGCGCCCGTTCTCCCCAAGCCGCGATTTGTGCGTTCCAAGATTGCATCCGTCAAAATAATGCAAATTACGTAACAAACAGATTGAAGCAATATCGTATTTTATCGGAGATATCTCACAGAAATAAAGCGTAATTTACCCGCGAGTTTGCGTAACCTATTAACTCTGTAAAGAAAACAGCTTAAATAAATTGATTCTAAATTACATTTATGAGGATATCATCTGTAAGTTTTATATCTTGATATCCTTCGCACTGAAATTTTCATGATACTAGAAAGCTGATGGCATTTTGATTCGCCCTTCTCGCATATTCACATATATGTAAAATTGCATCAGATGGAAAGAGGAAATTCAATTATTTCTTCGAGAAAAGAGAATTAAATGGTCATAATTACTTTATACAATAAATTGCTTTCAAATAACAATGTGATACAACTATAATGTTTTTTCATTTACTTGATATATGATCTCTCTCTCTCTCTCTCTCTCTCTCTCTCTCTCTCTCAACTTTTTCTCATAAAATAAAAGAATATTACGAACGACATCCGCAAAAATTGTTTGTGTGTTGTATCGTATAAAAAAATATTACAGAAACGTTGACAGAAATGGACTAGAGGGGAAAACGTCGACCGAGTCGAATTTAAGTTACTTTACTCTCGACATAAATTACCATTTTATTCCAGTCTGAAGCGCAATACTTCGTGAATTCAATCGAAGCGTCGGTTTCAATTGGGATTTCCCCCTCTCGCGTAACTCGCGGGAAAATTAGCCGGGGAGCTGCGAACGTACGGCGGGATCTTGCAGTTACTATCGCGGGGAAATAATTCTCAATTAGCTGCTGGAGATCGCGGCCTGCTAAGTCGTATTTATGTCCGCCGGTGGCGTCGACGCGCTTGCCTTCGGATTTATATTGGACCGAGCTCGGAGATTTATGCGACCGATCCGTCTCAGTTTGTACGTGGATCTCCGCGCCCCCTCCTCGTCCTTGGCCATTATCCTCGGTTGAAACCCTCCTCCCCAACTTTCCACCCCTCTGCTACGGATATCGCGCGTCTTGCGCTTCTGTACTTACGACACGCAAGTTGTACAGAAGTAATTTTTGTAAACTTTATTTGTACGGATCTTCGAACATTTAATATCATTCTTCCCTTACCGTAATTTGACGTATAATTTTAAGATCAATAACCTTAAATGTTTTTCATATAGCATTCATATTAATTTCGTTGTTATTTTATCAAGATCGATCTTTGCCGTTATCATTGAAACCACAGTTAATTTATCGCACAACAATGAAAACGATTCTCTCACAATGATGAGACATGAGCGAGATCACTCCCTTGTGGGACGTTCCAAGGATTTCTCAGTACCGGAGGCAAATCATCGCCGACCCTCGAGACCAAATAGAAATAAATTCGGGGCAGATTACACGCTTCGAGTAACGGTGCACGTCGGGGGACGAGGGCAAGCACGTGTGTCTACGCGTAAATCTTCCGGGTCTTTATTGACACATTCGTGTTGTTAATGTTTTCTTTTCGAGATTTCAATCTTGCCTAATACTAATACGTTGCCTAATCCTCTATGCGGATGACGATTATGAGATTTGAATTAAATCTGATGTAGTTAAGCATCTCTAATTCAGTTTCACACGTGGATATTTTGTACTTATTATATTTGTATAACGGACATGACTCTGATGGATTCGGATTTTAATGTAAGTAGAAAATATTAAAACGTTTGATTTTATAATTTAAAGAAGGTCGACTTTTGCGCAACCGATTTTTCGGAACAGTCCTCTCTGTTTTTGCTTTCTGACGACCGGATGACTCCTGCGCATCGTTATTCATCTAAGAATCGACGAGCGGGTTCGTTGGCGAGCATAATTTCGCTCGCGTCGTCCGGTCGCATTGCCGAAAAGCCGCAGATCGTCGCATAAAACATCTCTCATGGGAAAACATGCCCTCTCGAGGTCCTCCTCTCGCGCGGCGCGAGAAGAAAGAACGTCCGTCATTCTCCGTCTCCCTCTTGCCGGGGCACCGATACAATGGCTTTTACGGCTAACCCCGTCGGAGCCAACCGCCGTTGAAATTGATTTTCGCGTGTCACGTATTTTTCGGCAGCCCCGTCTGATTGTGAGAGATGCCCGCGGGAGCGGCATTCTTTTTGCCGGATCTCGCCGACTGGACACACCGACGCGCCGACACAATCAGCGCGACTCCGACACGAAGATGCAACGGGTGAGAAAAGGGTTGAGGAGGAAGCGAGAAAACGAAGGAGAGAAGGAGAGGATTGCCGCGCGAAAAAAAACCCAAACGGGAAAGAAAAAAAGGACACTGTTATTGTACTTCGTCATTTGATCTCAACCGATTGTGAGCATCGATTTTATTGGCGCGTTCCAGTGTATTTCTGGCCATAATTATCTTCCCAATTATTACGTGGTTATCAAGGTTGCTGTTATTCGCTGTCAGATTGCCTTCGGCGCTGACTATCCACGAACAGTGCGTATGAATGTTATATACGCGAAGTTCAATTTCAAGTAAATCACAACTGGAATAAGTATGATTGTCGGAATGAGTATGCTTACTCAAGTCGTCGACATTGTATAGATTATAGTTGAAGTTGCGAACAACTGACTTGGCAAATATCATTTCTAAGAATAAATAACGGGGCCTATAATATAATCACGGTAAAAAAAGGTCAGGGATTCACTAGAGATTTCTTGCAAGAAGCAAATTTGTTATATATTATCGAATTATAATTCAGATAAATGTTATAATACGCATTATAATTAGGATGAATGCAATGATATATACGATATTACAGAATAAAATATTTATGTTTCGTCAAAATAATTCCTTTCTTTTTAAATGTTCCCGAAATGAGATGTTTCAGAGTCTATCGAAATAACTGAGATTTTATAGAAATCTACATGCTGTTTATTGTTATGCTTATCCAAATGCTAAAATGAATTTATTCTGCACTGTTTTTGCACACATTTACATCTGCGTATACAAAAACTGATCGCGCAAATTGTATATTTAAATAATTGTAAAAATTAATTATATATCAAATATAAAAATGGCTATATTTAAAAACTTTCCTTATTTTTATCAGAATAACACGTCTAAGAAAAATCGAAATAAAACCTATTAGAAAGTAAATGACAAAATTCAAATTTCTTTGAATATTTCTATACTTCTTCTATGTTATGTACACCGTCTTTGTCTCTGTGAACGAAATAATAATTTTCATGGAATTATCATGTGCAAATAAAGTCATTTCGTCAGTAAAGGCAAAATTCACCTTTAATTCCTAATAGCAGAGCCCAGAACAGGAAGTCGCCAGAGATGATGGTGTGCGATACCAAGCGAGCGGAAAGAAAAATCGGTTGTTTCTTCTCGATTCGAAGTGACCTTTGCGATTCAACTCAGGCCTTTTGTTTCACTTAGCACTTTCCGTCCGCGCCCAAACTAATTAGCGACGTAATAAAGCCTCGTGCGGAGGTCCGATGCTATCGAGCGTAAAGATGGCTACCTCGAATCGATTTGCATATGAAAACGGACGAAGCGCGATGCGAGATCGATCTTTCTGCGCTTCGCATAATAAGGTTTTCGAGATAGCGCCGAATTAATTTCAATTCTAAACAACCGCTCTCATCGAAAACGTGATGTAAATCAAATTTAAAAAATTTTATTACGCGAAACCGATGTATAGCCCTTCATTAAAATGTAAAGCCTGACTGCCTGACTTATATCGTGCTTCCATTCAATTTTGTTTCTCGGACATCCTACTACGACAAAATAGGAAATACCTGTCAGGACGCGAGACGTCATTATTTTATTATGCGCCGATGTATCGAGGAAGGAAGAGAAGAAGAGGGAGAGATGAATCGGACAGACTAATTCACCAGCGGCTTCTCGGCCGCAATTTATCTCATAATAGAAACAAAAATTTCTTTTCAAATAGCCCACAAATTTCCCCGAAGCACCGCCATTCATCGCTCGACAGCCGTTTATGAATGCGCGACGATATCCCGCTCCGCATCCCCGCGTGTGTATATATCCATCGCTGCACACTCGCGTGTATCTTCTCAGTTAATAGGTGGGATCTGGTCGGGGCCGCTCCGACCGAACGGAAGTCTCGAATTCGAAACAATGAGCCTCGCGAGCCGCGCGGTCTGACGCGAGCAGTAAAGTCTTTATGGCTCTATTCCGCGGCTTCGCTTCTCTTTTCATTCGTATTGGTTCGTTTCTTTTTTTTTCTTTCCTTTTCTCTCCGCGCCTCTCATCCCTTTTCATCGTCGCTCCGCTCCGTCTTCGTTCCTCTTCCTATCGGCCGCGTCTCATGTCAGTTTCCCTTTCCTCGTATCACGATATATACATATTGTTACACGCGATGTCGCGCAACGCAGCGTTAATTCCAAGGATCGCGCTAACAGTTTGGCGAAGTCTACGTTTGCGCTATCGTTCAATGATAACGGCGACAATAGCACAAACTGCGAATCTTCGGAATACACGATAACTTTTCGCGTTGGAAGAATCGTCTTAAAACAGTATTGCATTATTAAAGGATTATTATTCAAATCATATAATTTAAAAGCACAAAAAATTGTCTGTTGAGATAATTATAAAGTTACGTTGCGCTACGTAGTTATGAGCGAGAAAGGATCGCAAAATCGGTATTATTAACGAGAACAGGCAATTCGCGCGGATTTTGAAATAATGTTGTTTTGAAAACTTGACGATTTCCCTGTCGCAGTAAGAATAATGAATTTCCTCGGACAGTGCGGTACGCGGTAGCCTTTAAAGACCGGCTATAAACGAAGCATTACAGTACCGGAAAAGACTCTCGACAACGTAGCGCAGCAACGTGCAATCTAGCAATTCGTAATTGATAGACATTAATTACGCTCGCGTCCCCTATGATTCTGGAAAAAAAAAAAGAATCACTTAACGTCACTCGGCCTGTGTGTTGACTCGACAGCAGATGTTCGTTTGAAAATCATCTCGTTTGATATTACCCGTAAGCATTTTATAATGGGTAACGTTACGAGTGACCTTAAACCCGAGTTAAACCTCGGCAGTCGCGCAACACGTGTATGCTGTTAACATTATCAGTCATATAATATTCCACGCGCGAGTTACGCGCACCATCACGCGAGAGTGCCTTACGGAGGAGAAGAATTTATGTTGTGATCTCGCGAGCAAATTTACAATTACATATCGACATGCCGAATCTCGTTGACAGCTCGGCAATAATTTTCAGGGTTTAATTTCAGGACGATACATTTACATTACCAGAATTGATTTATTCGACGATCATTAATTAATCTTCAATATCTTGCAGCAATAAAACGATACTGTTTATTTAATTATTTTATCTCTATTATGGATAAACCTATGTTAATCGTTCAGGGCCGATATTCTTGTCGTCATTTCTCGGAGTAATAATAAGACGGCGCAAGCCGGCCAATTTTTAACTCGACGCACGAGGTAGAGCGCGTCGCTCGCATAATTAAAATGAGCAAGCGCGGGTTCGATCTTAGGATTGGATCCCGTCGACCTCGTTTATTCATCGTGTCCGTTTGTTCAATTCATTGTCCAATTCAAAAACCCACGGGGAGATCACACGAGATTAACGCACCTGGTCCGTCGCGCTGTGACTTGCGGGCGAATTTCCTGACCTGTCTAATTAAAGAATGTGAAACGTGCGCGGTTCATGTCCGCGAGACATTAATCTAGCGCAAACGTGGCCGTTCTGGTTTGCCGTTTATCGAGCAATCATATTCAATGTGCTAATGACTGTAAGATCGATTCATCCCTATGCTGTCTGCGGCTATTCGTCAGTTGTATTGTATCTGTAAAGCCCCTTGCACAATGCTAGGCAACAGGCAATAGGAACAGGGAATAGAAATCAGAAATCATGTATAAATGCAGAATAAACAGTGACACAGGCAATAGACACAGAGTTTCCATCACGTTGGAAATTCTGTGCCTATTGCATGTTACCAACCAATCATAGCACTTGAATTTTTTAGGTTGTAATTAACGATTTTTTGGTTATTTCCTGTTCCTATTGCCTGTTGCCTGGCATTGTGCAAGGGGCTTTAGATTGCGACGCACAAAAAGCACTATGGCACCGCAGTTTGAGTATTATAACGCGCTAAATAATGAAAACGAGTATAAGAACCTGCAATTATATGTCAAAGTAGAACTATGAGGACAGTGACGAGATCCGGACAATGTCTTACACGTCAGTTTGAACTGCGTTAGAAGCGCAGTGTTATTAACAATTTAAAGCGAAAGAGTTAACCACAATCGTAGTTTGATACATTGGCAAGTATATCTATATATGTTTAAGAGAAAAGAAGGTCACCAAACGTCTTCTAGTGAAATATATAAATGCGAACTTATGTAAGCTTTAATGTTATTAACAATTTAAAGCGAAAGAGTTAACCACAATCGTAGTTTGATACATTGACAAGTATATCTAAATGTTTAAGAGAAAAAAAGGTCATCAAACGTCTTCTAGTGAAATATATAAATGCAAACTTATGTAAGCTTTAATGTTAAATTAAGCTTTTAACGAACATTCTCATGGATTTGTTTCAAACTAGAAAATTATTGTTTTAGACAACTTATTTTTTAAACATCTTGGAATTTGTTAATTGTTAGCGCACAGAACTGACTTCGCGTCGCGGAATGAAGAAGAGTCGCTATTTACTTCATCCCACGATTAAATAAACGTAATATTTTTCTCTAAAATACATAATGCTCAACAAATTATATAAACGAACGCGTCGTGTGTGCCACGTAGGAAATTCACACTTTGTTCTGACTGTAATACGACTGTCTTTACAGCTTACGACTATACACGCTTATGTTAACTAGTCCACTTATTACCGTATGTCTAATTTAACAATCGAACGACCTCACATGGAGAGTGGTATGAGTGAAATAAATAAGACACAGTCCATAAGTTACACGTATCACGCGACTATGTGAGTATTGTGAGTATATCCCCTTAGCATCGTGCAATAGAATATCGCATAATTTATTTTGTACGTTTTATGAGCATTAAATTTAATTTTTCTTGAATTTCTAATTTAATAGAATTACAATTTTTCTTAAAAACTTATCTGGTTTAGTTTTAATCTTATAAATCTTAACTCTTTTTTAATGCGCTCGGTGTATTTATACTCTGTGAATTTTAAGCAAATATTTTTTTAGTAGACATAAGATATAAAATACACTTCGATTATTTATTTTTACGCACGTTATTTTTACTGTACATAGGGCGTAATGATGTTATCGTGCTTTACTGTAAGTTTTTTATTCTGTTTCATTCTTGCTTGGGAGACAACGCAACGCTAAGATAAATAATGCATAATACGAAAGACGTACGCCTTATGCAATCGCAGTTATATACCTTCGCTTACTCTAGCTCTGGTAGCTTCATCATCGCGCGGCTGACGATATAGCCGGCAAAAGAAACGATTTATGATGTTGCAGTTTAGTGTGACGCGTCTTAAGGAGCGACGTCGTACAAAATTCAATTCATAATTTGACATGATTTATGGGTTACATTTATGGTGCCGGAGAAACGTCAGGTCCTTGCAATTAAAATGGCTTACATTTGAATATCTATTAAGCTAATATTCATGTAATGTGAAATTGTAACTGGAAGTTCGTGTCGCAGCATAGATATTTAACGTAATTCCTTTAAAGCCGCTTAAATTTCTCGCAAGGAAATATTAGATTGACAAAAACACTTAATATGCAACTTACATTCCTTTTGTTAAGATAAATTGATAAATTATTCACACCGCAATGCTAATGTTAATATAAAATAAAATAATTATATATATTTTCTGGCGATACATAGTGCCTCGATAGAACATAGACAGACGTTATTTAATAATCTGATAACGCTAAATAAGTAAGAAATGCATAAGCGAAATGTATACCAGAGACAGCGAGCTGTGTGTATATATTATAGATGCATATCGGCTTTATAATACGATTCGTATGGATTGCAAATATGAACAGTGGCGAAAATGTCGGTTAACTCGGAGATGGATACTGCTACCAGGGCGAACTAGAGTTCTCCTGTAAAGGTTAACGAGTGTTAGCCACATTATAATAACGAGGTATCGAACGAGCGGCGGGATATCACGTTTCACCCTTAAAGAGCGGATGTTTCAAGATATTACCGAAGAGCACATTAGGGAAAGAGGGGGAAGAGAAGGGGGTTGCTGTGCGGAAGAAAAACATTTTGCCGACATTCGAGTACCCAACCTCCGCAAAGGGCACACGCGATCCTCATTACGCGAATGGCGCGTCACGATCGTTATCAGAGAGCCTCTTCCGGAATATTATATTATCATACAGGGGATAATAGCCGTGGTATATTATATACGTCTCGCTTAATCAAATCGTAGAATGCGAAAGAATCCTGCATGTAAGGACATACGGAACATTTCGTCAATTTTTGCGCGTGTTTTTTGTTGTTGTTATAACGCTGGAAGTAACTGTTAATTGATACATCCAATTCTGAACGTATCAACTATCCATTCCGTCAAGAAAATTCATAACAATTGATAATTCAGTACATATTAGAAAATATAGACGATCTAATAAATCACCAGTAATGTGCATTGCACAGATTTAGTTTGTGAAAATTTCAAATTTTCTACCCTCTTCTTCCGTCATATTGACAGAAAGCCCACCATACTCTATACACTCTCTTTGCTCGTCGATAGACGAAAGGTGTTTAAAGACCCGGTATCGATTTCCCGCCTGGTGACGATGACAATGGCGTTGGTGCGGAAAACAAACGAGCGTCCAGGCGCGCCGGTGCTAACAGCGAAAATGAGCTTTTCCCCAATAGCATCGCCTGTGCGAACGTCGACGGCGCTCCCCACTATCGGTGTGAGGTATCTTCAGAGTAAAGGATAACGGTGGTTGTACACCACCGTGCGCATTGATAATGGTTCGAGACCACTCAGGACTGTCCTTGTATTCAGGGTTCGTTCTCACTCCAAGTGATTGTTGTTTCGAGATCAGGGCATAACGACATCACGAAAAAAATTCGAGATAAAATATTAAATAATTGTAGCAAACTAAAAAAAATCGTAAACTAATGTCATGAAAGAAATTAACTCTATTTCAAAATATGATTAAATTTGAACGCATCTTTAAACACTGAAATGTTCAAAGTTGAAAATTAAATATTTATCAGATTTGACAGGAACTAACTGTTATTTCCTAATGAGTGGACAGAACGAATGAGACATCATTCGCACTATGTGCAAATAAAAATGACGGGTTTCGTCTACAGTACACTATTTAATGACAGTACACTGTTTAACACATTTTATTTTATCTCAATACAAAGTAACGATTAGGTATTTAATTTCAACATTGGCTATTTAACTTCTTGATTATCCCCCTATTCAAAAAACGTTTGAATTCTCTGTCTCTGAAGATGTTAAAATCTCTGAACCCACGCAAACACAGCCCTGATACTCTTCTTGAGCCGGCAGTGATACCTTGGTGTCGGCGTCGCGATGATAGCACCACCTCCCTCCTCGTACTTCTGCCTCGCACCGAAGAGAAGCGAGGGTGGAAGTGGACGACATGGCGCAGACAGGGGTTGAGGGCCGCGTTTAGAGGGGGATATCACTGTCGTTGCCGGGAAATCGGGCGGAAAATGGGAAATCCAGCGGCCTGGTGACAAATGGTTGATCACCGCGGGAGAGAGAGCTGCTCGCTCCGCCCGCCCGGTATTACGAGGGCGACGACAAGAGATGGGGCGAATACACCGCGGTCATTGGGCAGGAACGCGAAGCTATATGGACGCGAAACTTGGGACGGTGATGTACGTGGGTGCAGGGCCGCGATGCGGTCGCGGTATAACGTCGCGCCCTTTTACGTGATCTACTATAGCTATATATATAGATTCATTCGCGATCGGGTTCACACGTGCAATCCAAATGAATCAGTTGTTTTGAACACAATATGAGAGTCCAAGAGTTAAAATTGTTAAAGCAATGTTAATTTTTTTAACGGGAAAGAATTTTACGATAAGTAATAATATCTTGTCGCATAAATATTGTATGGATTAATTCCGAAAATGTGAACCAAAACTATGTATATAAGAAAGGCTTTCGAAAAAGTCTTTCAATATTACCACGAGGCGTTCTTTTCGTTAATTTTATTGCGAATAAATTCTACAAAGAAATCTGTTCGTAAATCTTTAAATTTTGTATAATACCTAATATTTAATCGCTTCACGACGACTTTGACCGAAAAAAGTACATTTTTGGAAAAATTGAAAAAAGGGCGACCTCTTGGAAAGAGCGATCTTATAGAGCGTTTTTATCGCGCCAATATCAGAAGGTGTATCGACACAGCTGAAAGTTGATTAGCCAAGACTCCAAGACGCCGTGGCTCATAAATCGGTCCATTTATTTTACGCGGCCAAGCGAGCTTCTTTTGTCACCTTCGACGGGAAAGCGTTTTTCCTTACGGTGAGTGGCGATATCGATGTCGGTGCTTCTACGAGCGGAGATAGGCGGAGAAATGGGCACTTGTAAGTTACGACAAGAGCAATGCGGATCAGCCTTCGAGCTATGGTCGCCATACGGTACGAGAGCCTAGGGTGAGGAACCCTATTCTGCCAGGGGACGCGAAAAGTGGGAGAGAGCGATAAAACGGAAAATTGCCGGATTCCCGGGGAATAATTAAACGGCGTGCACGCGTCTTTGCGTGTAAACGCGTTGACGCGCACGGCCGCCCAATTGTGTCTTTTTTTTTTTTTTTCACGCCAAGAATTTTCGTTTATGCCGCATTAAAGAGGGAACGAAGAAATAAAAAAAAGCGTAAACCATGCTGGAGATTTGAAAGTATTGATGAAATATTAAAATCTCTGTATTTCGCGAACTCTTATTAAAGAAATTCTAAAATTTCACGGTGTAGACGTTGAAACGTGACATTTTCCCGGGAAACGCGGAAAAGTTTCTCGGTCCAGCAATCTGGTGAAGTGACTAGCAGTACGTACGCGACAAAACGGAAAATTACTGAATTCTCAGAAGATAATTAAATGTCACCCTTCTCGCGGAGCGAGCGCGCTCGCTCCTCGCCCCTGTCCGCGCCCCTCGGACTCTTCCCCAACCTCACATCGTGGATCCCGCGAGCATTACGAATCGGTTACACCTCTCCTCTGCTAATATCTCGTCCCTCGTCGAAGGACCTCGGCATTTCCCGCCGAGAGTAGGGACGCGGAGAAAAGGAGACAATACGCCCGGATAATCGCGCGAAACGATTCGCTCTTTTCACGGCCGATTAAGCCCGCAATCTGTTGACGTAGCGAGAGAGATGGAGCGAAAGAGAAAGAGCGGAGTTGGTGGATGCTGAAATAACAGGCGGCTTTTGGGCTGTCGTGATTTTCGAACCTCGCACACCGCGCGTGTATACTTAGCCGTTAATCCGCGAAAATCTCCGCCGCGTTAATGCGACGATTTATGTTTCGTTAATTCTCGAATGTATATAAACATTCAATAATTTTTCGATTTTTAAATATATGTGACTTTGTAGACTATTATAAGTAAAGCTGATCTAGAATGTTACATGTGTTAATTTCCATCAATTGGCGCAACACAATGTTTTTCTTTGAAACTCGCATCTCGGTTTTCTGATATCTAATACGAATTCGTACAAATATTACAGGTATAAAAAACATGTAAGACAATTTTATTTATATATTTTACACATAAATAGCATTGTTTAGCAACAGATACATTAAATAACATTGTGCTAGAACATTGTCATTTTCACTGGTCTTTTTTCAGAAAGAAGAAATTAGCAAAAGAACGTTTCTTGTCGAGAACTTCACGCTATTTAAGTTAGATATTTATTTGCTTTTGTTTAATGGAGATCCGGCATATCACGGACGTTATGCTTCGAAGATTCGTGATTCGACGTGATTCGACGTGACTGACTGCTTTCTATATAAACGAACGAAGGCGAAGACGATGGCTCGGAAGCGGAAATTCTTCATGGAAAATCTCTCGCGGCCATTTTTGTCGTAGCGGCAAACTGGGCAGATAAGCAGAAGCGTCTCCTGTGGCGAACGAGGCTTCTGCTTCGAATCACGGGCAGATACTCGCATGGGCGGCACGTTTGAGGACTTATCTCGAGTTCTGGTCTCGTGTTGCTTCTCTTATAGGTCCGCCGATGCCGTTAGCCCGCTCGCCGCGGGCGACCTCCATTCACGCGTCCAATTTAGACGTCAATGATGCAAATAAAGCACCGCGAGCTGCTCGATCGAACGATCTAGCCGACGAAGTGGTGCGTTGCGCGATCATTAACAATCTATCGATTTTTTTAGCGTTAACAAGATTTGATGGAACGCGCACATTGAAGATAACTGCGGATTTTTAATCGACACGAATATATTTTATACGCGAAATTTTTAAATATTTATTTATAGCCTGAGAAAAGGCGGTGAAAATATAGCAGACTATTTTTTAGGAGTATGAAAGCTACGATTATTATTTCAAAATTCGTTCAGAGAAGTTGTTTTGCATTTCCTTATGTATCAAAAGTGTTACTTATACCACAAATAAATTATATTTTTGTCTCTCAAATGTTTTAAGTCTTCATTTTGAAACAACTGATACTTGTTTTTTATGTTATGAATTACTAGCGGTCCGCTAATTTATGTGGCCAACTGCATCAATGTAGTCGCTTCGGGATATCTTTACATTTCAGAATTACGTCAAGAAGCATTGCATAGACGTCATATTAATAGTAGACTAACGATGTCATGTGGCACATTATAACGATCGCGATCTGTCGGGAAATAGATTACAGATCGAAATCTTCCGCCATGCTGTAAGCTCGTGTATCGTCGATGCCCACTTTGCAATACCAAGTGCTAGACGTGTGCCAGCGTTAAATGTGTCATCTCCTCGTTACTCGACAACGAAGTCGCGAGTACGCTGGCTATTTACTTAATATCGTCGCGCGTGACACACACACACACACACACACACACACACACACACACACACTTCGTGATAAATCTAATTAGACGCGAGAGAGAGAAAAAGAGAAAAAAAGAGAGAGAGAGAGAGAGAGAGAGAGGGAGCGATAAAAAGAAACACGCGTTAAATATAATTCTGCGAAAACGTATTAAATGCTAACAATCGTCTGTAAAAAGAGCTTCGCTCGGTAATTTGTAATCTTTTTTACATTGCTCATTGTGGACGTCGCGCGTAGATAGCGGATTAAAAACTGCGATCCAAATGACGCAAATCACGCGTAATGTCAGTAACGGTGATTACCGGGATACTTTACGGATAATGAGAACTCGCGCGGATCTGCGACTCGCGCCGAAGAGACAAGGAAATCTTTTATCGGCGTGTCGTTAGTGTCGTCGGCATCTCGTGCCGGGTGTTGGCGGTGTTCCAGTGCTAAAGGAGTCATTACCTAATCACCTGTACCGCTTTATGCATACTTAAACGTCGGGTTCTGTCATCTGCCTCTTCGTGGCTAACGCGGGAAGAGAAATAGAGAAAGATAAATGCGCCACGCGAAATAGAACGATGTCAGCGTAGAAATAGACCACTAAGGAGAATCTAACTCCTGTCAGGTCTCTTGGCCCCTAAATGAATTCGCGTCTGAATAGATACTTTATTCGTACTGAAAATATCGTACGCTCTCAAAGAGAATAAGCTCGCGATAGTATCATCGCGCTACTTAATTAAATACCATCCTTGCGTCGAGTTTGCTAATAAGATAATTAAATAAGCGTAGGAGAACGTAGAGCTACAGCTTCTTCCAGAGCTCCGACAATAGCTCTATCCGCAGCGATGCGCGTTAAACCTGCGTTTCGTACAAAGATTAAAAAAATTGTAATCTCGCTCCTTCACGGCTTAACTTGCTTTATATATATAAAAACGCCACGGATTCTACATTTAGCATACACACATTACGCACGTTGGTGCACGGCAGCGTGACTGTCGCTATTAACGCGCGGGTTTAAATTAAAACCGTTGAAAACAAATGAAAATTGCAAGGGTCGCTTACGTCGCGCAGATTGGAGTTTTACGAGCGAAAGGGAGATCGCGCGCAACCTTCGTGGGCCGGGAAAAGGGAAGTGGCGCCACGCGCATCTACGGCGCGGCAGCCGCGTTTTACGCTTTTCCGCACACGTGTATTTCACACGGCCACGTTTCAACTAACATTCCACGCAAGCCCGGAGAAATGAAGTCGTTCGCGCCCTTCTGGCCATCTCTCGCCGCCGTGACGAGAGATTTGTGGCGCTGACGCGGAAAATATTCCCGTCTTACCGCGGACGCGCTAGCGATGAAAAATATAGAACGTTATTCTGCAGAAGTCTCGCGTCGCGTAAATAACTCTTCCGATTGTAGGCTTTTCTTTCGCAGGATTTACATTCTTCTCGACGGGAACGTACGTGGCTTAACATCGACGGTTAATATTTACGAGATATGTTGTTCTGCTGAGAGTGCCGAAGGTTACCTAAGATTTCGTTTCCAAATTATTTAACATATATCGAAGAAAAAATCATTTTTAAATGTACCGAACTGACGAAGCGTTCCGTTACGGCTTCTTGTTTGTTTGATGTCAAGTGATTTAAACGACATTTTTTTTTCCAAAACAAGTGTTTTGTGTCGTCGATGACTTCGGTCGCATCCAAATTGGACACGCGCGTCTGATGCATGACGAGTCGTAATACGATCACTCTCTCGGAAACAGACACCTGCTAATGCCCATTAATAAATTTTCCCCGGTGCATTTTTGAAGGCGTGAATGAAGCCCAATCGGACGGAAGAG
Source organism: Temnothorax americanus (assembly GCF_048541705.1). Taxonomy (NCBI): domain Eukaryota; kingdom Metazoa; phylum Arthropoda; class Insecta; order Hymenoptera; family Formicidae; genus Temnothorax; species Temnothorax americanus. The sequence goes on along the minus strand of NW_027509338.1, from coordinate 9,272,507 downwards.
CCGCGGGGACGCGAACGTCGTCATTTTGCTGCACTTTCGCTCGGTTGGTCTCGTTTCTCGCAGCCACTCGTAATGAGATTAAGTTTCGCACGCTTTTTGTAATTAGCTCCGAGCAAATCGCGAGGAATTGATTCCTTCGAATTCGCGGAGAGCGGTGCGGAAGCCTCGTTCGAAGATTACCCATCAAGGTCGGGAGTCCTTAATTGGATTCGACAGGTGCATCCGAATCGTGACTTTTCTGTTAGACGGCATCTTTTATCTATTCGCCTCACCCGTGTGTGTGTGTGAGTGTGTGTGTGTATAAAATTACCCTTCCTATACTTACTCACAAAATCTAAAATTCCGGTATTTCACAATATTTACTTAATAATGAATATTTTCAGATGGTGAATTTTTTTGCAAAGATATATATTGCAGAAATATATAGAGATAACGCGGATAGAGCGAATGTCCAGATAGTTTGATGTTTTTCCCCGTTTACGACTTGCCTTTGGTATTTTATGTATTCGCGATAAATAATTCTGATAACGATTTTACAAGTTTTTACAATATTCGTCGATGACGCAATTTTTCATCGATTGTCGAAACGCATGCGTATGTGTGTGTTATTAAATACATTTTTTTATTACTTTTCTATTTTATAAGTTATTAGATTAGATGTTTGTAACAATTTTCCAAGTACAATAGATGCATTTATGATATCTCCAAGTTTTCAAAGTAAATTATTTTCCTTCGTCCTACGACAAATATATTCTAATTGTTTAAAAGACAAAGGATGACAAATACAAACGCGCTTTCCTGTTTGCGATATACCCCGTGTCGCGATTCGACGCGGATGATTTTAACGGGTGCGTCGTATTCGGTCGGTCGAGCGTTTTCGCGGCGGACATCTGCTTCCTCGTCGTCGAACATCCAATTACAGGATCGGGATTTAATCTACTGGAAAGCTTGGGAAGCTAAGGCGAAAGCAAAATCGGTTTAGCCACGGTATGCACAGGTGGTGACGCTTTTAACACGGCGCGGTATGCGCGTATCCGAGTCTTCGCGCGACGCGTGCGATTGTCCTCCTTATAATCGAAATTGATCGATCGGGGAGTTCCGCGTATCACAATAAACATCAGTGATTCAGATGGTATAAAGAGGATTCCTTAGGCTTTCCAGCCATCGTCAGCCTTTTGATTGGACTGAATGCTTAAGGCACAGAATGTATATATATTGTCGTTTAGTAAAATGAAGACACCATCATTCTACGTCGTGTTAATGAGATTTAAATAGTTTAGAGCAAGAGTAAACAAAATTCGTATTTTGTGAATTTTCTCTCAAAAATAAAATCATATTATGTCAACGTAAAACAACTTTTCTTTCGCAGTTGTCGTTGGATTGGCGACATCATTTTATTTCACTTGGCAAAATAAATCTCGTTAATTATCTCGTAAATTATCACGCGATTCGCAATTTACACCAGGCGAAGTCGTGTCATCTCTATTCGTGTCAGCCTGCAACGATCTCTTTTGAAAGCCGCGTATGTCGCGTTACGCTCGCTTGCTCGTCGGGATTAATTTGAGCGCAATAACGAAACAATGCGCCAGTAATAATAATGAGGACGATGCCGAGACGATGGCTCTAATTTAACGCGTTGGCGCGATTAGATGCGTGTATGCATCTCGCGTGCATCCCGCGATAAAATCGATCGACCAGATGATTCTTCTAACCGCAGTGGATCGCGATACCACGTTGGCTATTGTGCGGCGAATATGCACCGTTAATACGCTCACGCGGGAGAGGCGCGGCAGAGATTGTTATATAAAGCAGCGGACTCGCGTTCGCGAACTCTTTCATTGGTGTTTTTCATCCAAGAAAAGCCAAAGAAAACTCAACTTACATAAAATATATGGCTCTGTTCGAGCTTAATTCTCTCTGTCGGTACCGTCTTCCTAATATTAATACGTTATACGTGTAGCTGTGTTACACATCGGATATACACGCTTCGTCGACGTAAATGCAGTATAGGACTTATTGGATGCTGAAACTAAAGCGTCTACCGCATTCCAGAAACGGTACACAAAGCAACTACTCTCTCTTGCGCTATTTGACCGCCGCCATTAACCGCGCTCGTGGAAATCGCAAATTTATCTCACCCCGTAAGCTTTATCGAGCGTTTATATTCGCGCAAAGTAATGCGTTAAGAAATGTGGACGCTCCTAACCCGAAACGAATTGCGGAAATAAATTCCCTCGACTTTTGTTTCATTAAAATATACTGTTCAAACTCTATAAAAAAATCCACTTGCATGTAAATCAGATTATTTGGAAATAAAAAAAAAAAGTTTTGCATATAATGATAACAGTGTACAACACTTTTAGGGAAACATCTTGTTTTCGATTAAAAGGACAACAAATTAAAAAACAATTTTCTTCTCTATAATAATTATTCGTTGAAACGAGAAGATATTCTTTCAACGTATATAGAATTTATAAACGGAACCGTTCATCTCTCAAAAATCGGCTATACACTTACTATACCACATGACAAATTCTCCATGTCCACTCCAATTGCCTGTGATTGCGGTATTCAGAAACGTTGTAGCATCACTACTGTCGACGATTAGGCTCGCTGCAAATTTACACGGCTGTGAGTAGGATTAGACGGCTGCTAATTAGACTGCACTGTTTGTCGCGCATCGTCAAGCGCGCTGCCATGCGCGCCGACGAAACTAAATAGAGGATCAGTCCAAGTGAGAGAGAAGCAAAACGATTTCAAAGGAGAGATGCTCGTCGAGCGACGCGTAATGTCGCGGTTCTTCTACGAAATAAGAAATGTTTCTACAACTCTATCTTCTTCTCCTTTTTTTTTTTTTTTAGAAAAAATTTTGCAGTCGCATAGAGCGTTTGTAAAATTATGAGACGGTTAACATTATACCTGAATTAAGAAAATTTTTTTACATTAATTATATTAAATTAAAAAGAATTTATTAAGATTACATTTCAATTCTTTCAACGATTTTTCTGTCACGTCCTGAAATTCTTTAATTAACGAAGCACACTGCTTAGTAAACATAGCAGCGCTTCAGAACGCGGAACGAATAAAATTCTACACGAACAGATTTCGTCTAAAGATTCTGCTGTGTGCTAATACCCCTCTTTAGAAGTTAAGTGTGAACGCGAACACACAGTTTTTACTTGGTCTAACCTAATTAATTCGAGGTGGTCCGACCGGGAGGAGAGGTTTCGGCGTCGTACAAAAGAGGCACAAACGGCCGATTGGCAACAATCGGACAGGAAATTAAGAACGCGATCAAGAAACGCCTCTTCATTGTTTCTTTTTCTTTTCTCCCGATGAAGCGCGACGAACGTCGGATGGAGTCTCACGAGGCTTGTCTAGCCATTAACTTCTTTCCGTGTTACCGCCCTTTTCCCATCATTTTCCTCGCTTTGATGATTTTCAAAGAAGTGAGGAACAAGATCAGATAAAACGGGTAATAAGAAGATGACTGTTTTTATCATGCCGTATGATAGGGCATGATTAGAAAGTTTAAGGATGCGTATATAAGTAAAAGAGGGTAACGTGTCCCTTTCTTCAACATTGCGTTTATATATTATATCATCAACAATGTCCTCGATACATGATAAAATTGATATTTATGGGAAAACATTATTTACGGAGAATGTCATCGTGTTACTGCCATTAATAACTGCATATTTAACCGTCTTTCTTGAATTAATCTCGAGTCTCCATCATCGGATGACGTTAATGATGAATATCTGATACATGCAACAGCATCCGGGAGCGGCGGTGAAGGGAAATCGATATGTCCCGTAAAGATGTCGCTCATATTACTCGTCTACCGCACACATATTAGATAAACGTAGGTACTTAATAAGGTAATACCACCTCATTAAATAATATCTGAGAAACAAAAAGCCTGTGTCACGCAAGAATAACTAACGGGATGAAGGTTTACAAGATTAATAACTAGGGATTCTCTCCGATACTTTTACCAGATTAATTACGTTGAAATCTTTGTGCTTTTTTCGAGCCCCGAAGACCTTCGAATTATCGAGCTCAAATTACAATGATGCAAAACGTCTTGAAACTGATCAGAACCAAGAGATTAATAGCTTTAAATGATAGTCCTTGAATTTGTATATATACTGCGGAGTGTCAGCGATTCAAAGGAAGCGTGTGCGACTGTGAAGGCACCTTATATTTCATAATGCGTACGTTCCGCCTACGTCCCATAATACGAGCATAGAAGTTCGAACGCTAATCATGTTGTCGAGCAGGTTTTAAGTTTCTCCTCTCTCCTCGCTCGGCTTATCAACGTTTTTCCCCTTTTCTCATAGTAAAAGATAGTTACTTTGCCGTGATCATTTAACATAATAAATCTATAAATTCTTCTAAACTAAAAAACAGTAGATAGGAAAAGAATATCGATAATATTGATAAATGTGTACAATTTCTCTGCAACAAAGGCAAAAATAGAATTAGAGAGCGCGGAATCAATAGATTTTGAATAAATAAAACCTGTTATTTATAATATTTCGAATATATTTTTGTTAATTAATATAGTATATTTAAAATTAAAATATCGTTAAAGTTTGTACCTGTATTTTGTGTGCATATATTTCCCAAGGAACTTTATGGCAGAGAGACTAATAAAGGCTGTCGGGGTGGTGTCTCCGCGGGGCAGAAGAGAACGAAGGAAAAATGTCATATCTGATATATCACACGTACATACACGCCTCTCGCTTTCGAATCCGCCGATGAAATGGCTGTCTCGTCGATATTATTAACGGCACGTAATAGTGAAATCGATCGAGCTCTTTTTCCGTGCGACCCGCCTTAATGCGGTTCCGACTTGTCCCGTACCTGTTTATCGCTGGACACTATACTAGGAAGGCCGGTGCTACCGTGCATTATGCTCTACGCACACCGATTCCGGCCCGCGGTCGGTTATTTCACGGTGATGATCGGATACAGAAACAGAATTCAGGCCTGCGTTCCGGCGCGACGGCTTCTTGCGGGGCCATTAAAGCGGAGAGCTCGGCGACGACGCGGAGGCCGCAACTGTTCCGCCATTAACGATAATCCTTATTATTTTACAAGTAAATGAGACGCGTTACCGAACAGAATTCTCTTGCGCCGTTTTGCATCGATTTTGCGGCGGCCGATTGTGCCGCCGTATACGTTCGTGGCGATATTTGATAAAGACGAAATTTAATGACAATGGCGGCACGCTTCTTGTTTCAAAACTACGTCACTGTGCTCTTTAACAATTAATGATCTTATAAAAACAAAATAAAACAAAAGCAAAATAAAACGATTGGATTCCGAATGCCGAAAGCATCGTTATCTGCTATATTCGTTCAGCCATTTCGTGATAATATTATTCGTCGTTAAATAAGGATTTAGTTGGCTCCCCGCGGCGGTATCGTTTAAGAGCGCTCCTTTTTATTCCCCTTATAGCAATGGCGCAAAATTCAACAACGTTGCAGAATCGTAGCGAATTCCATTCCGTCGGATTTACGGTCAACGACACGTTAACAAGGGCGGTGCGGCGCGAATGAAAGAACAAGAAACTCCCGCTCATTACTCGTAATGCTCGCAAGTCTAATTGGTCGAGTTCGATCGGCACTTTTAATACCTGTTTCTTAACCGCGTGAAAAGTCTTTTGTTGTAATTGGAATCCTCAAGGCGAGAGCTTGACTCTGTCTCACGATTGTACTCGAGAGAACGCTGTTGGACTTGTAATTAATTATATCCCTCTATAGAAAGTCGCGTAAATGGAAGGACGGAAACTTTCATTTAATTCTAGTTAAGTCGATTAAACATGAAATACTTTTAATTCTCCACGCAACATGCCTCGAGTAAAGATTATGATAATCCTCAACATTAAAAGTCTACTTACTACTATAATTGCCTCGAGGGATAAAGCGACATTAACGACACTCATGTCCACTGGTTTCTTGTAACACGGAATTATCCGCATCCGTATATCGTACGCATATTCCTCTGACGTTAAATATCGCATGGAAATCCAACGCTCGGCGCGGCGCGGCGGTCTCGACCCGCCAAGCGCTCGCACCGCAAAAAGCTTCGTATTTCTTGCAAAAAGTCCATTCACCGTGTGATTATTCAGCATCATCAGTTTCATCGCGTCAGCTAACTCAAGCGCGAGCGCGAGCGCGTTGCAACAATAACTTCGCGCTACGCCATTACCACGTTATAAATGCTAATTGTGCAGCGCTACGCGCGACTCGCCTTTTTCATTGCAAGACGTTTGTCATTCCCATGGCTGAGCGACATTTACGCATGCCGGAAGCGAGAGAGAGAGAGAGAGAGAGAAAGGGGGGGCAAAGGGGAGGGAGAAAAAAGAACAGGAGAAATAATACCCGATTGGTTTACGACTAATGTGGCATATTAGTCATCGACCTTGAACCCTGAACTTAGGGCCCCGCGATTGTCGCGCGATAAGCCGACGTCGCGCGTCGTTACGGCGGGATCCTTTTTTCAGCTTATCGCAAAATGTTTCGCGCGGTTGTTTATGAGTTTATTAATTTTATGCCGGAGCTAATGACCCACTCCCGATGATTACGATCAACGTTCATCATGTAGATGACGACATCGTGCGACTCATTCTACATTTCTATTTTCGGTCTCTTTTTACACTCTGATTTACGCGGTAGAGAGAATCACTGTAGAACTCACATTTTCAAGACTATCGTTAAATTTAAGTTTTAAGTTATGAGATATTGCCTAAAACATTATCGAATCTCTTCGCGAGAAGGAAAAAGAATATTTTGCGCGAGAAAAGCATCGGTGACAAACGGCGAAGAGGCGAAAACAATCAAAAACGTCGCAAAACGATTTCCAATGTTGATTATTTTCTACAATTAAACATCGCAAGAAGTTTTGTGAAATATCTTCGGTCTATATACATGGCCATTAACCCTCGAAGGATCGTTGTATCGTTTGTTCAGTCATAGCAGCTGCGCTTGCAACGCGATACCGCTCTTTTCACCATCCGAGATCTTCCGCATTGTTGGTGGTCCAGCGTTACCTGCTGACGTTTCTATCAGGCGAGGTATTGCAGCGAGATATTGTAGCGAGTTAATCGAATTGGCAAAGTATTTTGTCTCCGTCCGAATCTCTATGCAAACTACATCTAAATTTTACACCCTGTTAAATTAAATAGAAGTTCTTTTTTGTCTAATTATTTAAATTATTTAAACTTTTTAACCTGTCCGCTTTATTTTTTTATATTAAACTCAATTTTGCATAAAAAAGAAGAATCCTGTACTTTAGGAAGCTTTGACAAATGATCTCATAAAAATGTTCGAAAGAAGAGACTTTAGGTGCCACACAAATTGCCAGGACATCCTGACACATTAACTGTGATGTTATTCGAAAAGACATATTGAAGATTATTTTTCAAAAAATTATCGCTACACGCAAGCATGATATTTGACGCTTACGGCCCTGAGAGATTCTGTCGCAATATTACACTCAGGGGAAACGAAACTATTTCCGGGTGGACACGTGTGGTCCGCGAGGCGACTATAGATATCCGAAAATGGACATTTCCAACGTTCCCGAAATTCATATTTTACAAATAAACCGAGCGTGCATGGCTTTCAAGCATTCGAAGTACATGTCAAAGCGTTTGCTCCAGTGAACCTTGTCGCTTAAAGAGTCAACAAAATTCGCGAAAAATCTTTGTATCGCAAGGATTTATTCTGACCACTTGTGCTGGGTATATCATTTCGTAACGCGATGTGTCTCATCGCCACGTTGACCTTTATAATGCAAATACATGACGTATAAACCGTGATATATCCAGCCGGAGATTCGCGATAGTTCATTCGGATCGAAGGCACCTATGATTTTTCACCTGAGTCGTTTATTTCCGTACTGCCTGTAACACGATGGATGTGCGATCGATAACCAGTACTACCGTCGATCCAGCGGCTATCGCCTCCGAAGCGTGTACACGCGCCTACAATCCTGCTTACGTATGCAAATATACATATGATAGTACGATTACGAAAAGTTTCTCGCTGTGTAACTTTTTACCAGCATCGACTAATGATACCAGATCACAAAACAAAAACGTATTGTCTAAATAAAAATCAGCTATTTTTATTCCTATATAGAGGATCTGCTTCTACACTTCGAGTTTATTCTAAGAGTTATCGCGGATTTTTCTTTACCACTAGATATTTATCGTCAATTTTCAACATAGCTGAGATCAAGTTTGATGTCCGATGACGTGTAGAGCAGAGAGAATCTTTGTAACAATCCACATCATCAGGATATGATGTTTAGCGCGTAAATATATGCGATGCAAGTTTATATCTATTTAAGTTTATAAATAAAATTTTAATCTAACTATAAAAGGAAGGATGCAACTTATAAATAGGAGATAGCATAATAGACAAGAATTATAAACAGTCTAAAAATTAATAGTTTTTGAATAAATTAATGGAACAAAATAAAGTGAGTTCGAATCTTCATGTTTACAAAAGCAAACGTGGTTCCCAATACGATTAGGATTCTTCAATCGATTAAAATCGTTTCAATTCGTATATCCCCCCCCCTCTTATCTCAATCGCGCGGCGGAAAATGTAAAAATACCGCTGCCAAATTGATTCGCAAGGGAGAAAGGGGACCACGGTGCGGAAAAGGGACAAGACGAACGGAGAGGGACAGATGGAGAGAGAAGGAGGCGGAGCAGGAAATAAGTTCGGCCGCCATTTTGGGTGAGATTTGTCTTCATTAAGACTTCCTGCGGCGCCACTAACGTCCCACCTGGCGTTATAAGGTGTTGAACCACTCGAAGCGGTGATATTAGCGGCTGATGAAACGATATTGCTCCTGATGGGTGGTCCCCCACCTCGATGTCGTTGATGAAGACGCGAACAGTTGGCTCTCCTTCGTCTTCCTCGCTCGGACTTACGAACCGAGCTGACTTATTCACCCCTGATGTGGATTTACCAAGGCGACCCTTCGCCACGCGCGTATAAGGTGTACCTAAAGTACGTACGTGGCACATCGGGGACGCTTTAGTTTATTCGCGTTCCCCAAGTCGCATTCATTTCACGTACAATACGAGAGTAATAGAATACAGACCCTGATTACGTATCAAGCGACATATGTCTGACGTCGTACGATATCTTTCTGCGGAACAATGTTTCCGCGAGTGCTTCTTCTTCTATTTTTTCCCAATTGTCTCAATTCAATAGCGACACTTCATTCGCGATTATTTTACATGCGATTTTATGTACTTATTCTTCGCTCTATTCGCTGTAACTCCTCTCTTATTCCTCTTAGATATATTAGATACACCCTATATCTTTTAGCGCGTGCCTAACCGCCTGATCGAAGCAGCGCTTATCGCTTATTGCGAAAGTACCGGACGTGTCGCTCTACCGCTACTCGGCTCACCTGAACATAACTTTGCCTGTACTTTACCGCGACATTCTCTAACCGAATTCTGACTCGCCTAAAGGAATGTGCTTGAAACACGCGATTGTCCATAAATTTGGCGCTTCTTCGGAACATTTTTCGTACATATCGATCCATATTCCCTGCACCGTATATTTAATCTTTCCAAAGAAGAAACAATGATAGTTTTTCTTTGAAAGATTAAATACATGAATATGAATTAATTTTCGAAAAACGTTTTCAAGAGGTGCCAAACTTATGGGAGATTAGATAGAAAAAGACAAATTAACAATTTTTTAAAATTAAATTATATTAAATTACGTTTAATACGAAAAATTTGAAAAATGTTTGTAAAATCGGCAGTGCTTGTAAGTTTTATTTTGATAGGAAACGTACAGGTAAATATGTACCACTTAAAATACAACAGACGTACAACACTCGTGTGTAATTACCCCTAACGAGATTTACATTAGATTTAACTTCTTCACTGCGCGTTTGTATCACGCGATCTTTATACAAGATAGAATTCAGTCGGGAAATCGCATTCAGCGTTAAATGCGCGATGAGAATATGGATCATTGTGTTTGTAAAGGTAATGAGGCTAATGGCGGAAGGCCTCGGACGTTAGTCTCGAGAAAGAAAAAAGAAGGAGTATAGCGTGACAATCCGGCCGGGCTAAAGAATTTCTCTCGTAATTACGCTAATCAGCGGCACGTGAATCGACCGCCTGTTTTTCGACGATTTCAAAGCCGCTAAAAACGAGTAAAGGACCAGAAGCGCCGGAAATAGACGCGAGGGATGGTAAAGGGGTTATGCGTACGAAAGGGACGAGGAGAGAGAAAGAGAAAGAGATGAAAATCTGAGAAAGAAGTCTGAGCTAATAGGATCAGAGAGCCGCGGTCAAACGATCCTTGAAGCCGCTGTTATTTAGAGAGATGCGAAAGAGACATCTCAAAGAGCGACGTTACGTCGCGTGTTACGTCGTTCTCGAAATTCATCGCCCTCGCGAACGCCGCTTCGCGCAAATTGCATTAAACTTTACTGCGCTGGTATTTTCAATTTAAATTAATGCAACCACATATAAACAACTATAGCTTACATGTAAGGTATCTAAAGGACTATTTCATAGAATCTAAGCAGACAAATAACATAAACCACAATACTATACTGTCCTAGATTGGATATAAAATAGGAATTTCTCGATGTTTACAAACTATATACTCGTATTTGCGAAATTTCTTATCTGAGGTTTATTAAAAATTAAAAAAGTTTCAAATATATTATTATCCGAATTATAATTAATAACTATATTTGAAAAAAAAATATGAAAAATCTCTAAGCACCGGCGGGCCTATCTGTCACTGCGACTGAAGAAAGATAATCTTTTTGATACTCCAGCAGTAATAAAATTGTTCTCTGCGATGATAAAAGTCGAGAAACATTCGTCGTACTAAAATAAAATCGGGCGCGAGTTCTCGAAATCGCGACGAGCGGAAGAAAAATTTGTCGCCAAACCGAGGAAGCGACTTTTCTTCTAGGTATTTTAAACGGCCCGCGTCCGCACCTCGTGGAAGGACGAGCGTCTCGTCGCGACTGACAAAGGACGTCGTCTCCCGGTCATTAGTTACGGCGTCGTCACTTCTGCAATTAGAAGCCACTAAGCATTTTTTTCGCTCCACGCCCTACGTCCCTCTGCTCTTCGGTACGCGTCTTTATGTCTTCGGTACGCGGCTAGTCGTGGCGTGTGAGCCGACACGCCGTATTCCCGAGGGGATCCTTATGTGGCAGTCAAGTTACCGTATTTTACGCTCTACGCTGAAACGAGCCTCTCGCACTTCGTTTCTTCGTTAAACGATGATTCGAACAGCATCCGTTAGACTTCGATAACTCGACCGAAGCGGTTTTGAATTGCTCCGGAAGCGAATAACTCAGATATATGGATGCGGTTTCTCTGTACGAGGAAGACAGTGGTGTACTATATGTATACTCCATTTTAATCTTCTTTAAAGAAAACAGTACATTTCTTTTTTTCTATTTTAGTTACGTCAAATGATTTATATTCATATAAAATCTCAAGGAAAGAATGTCTAGAGATTTAAGAGAATCTTAAAAATGAGACCGTCTGTTTTTTTCATGTAATTTTTAAGATTGAATATCTTTTTAAAATTACATAACATAAAAAATAATCAAAGATAATTCGTAAGAATTTATATAATCTGATTTAAAAATAATTTTAAAAAACATAGAACTAATCAAATAAAATTAAATAGAAAATAACATCATAATTATATAGATTTGCCTTGTAATGTAAATATCCAATAAAAAAATAATTGCAGCAATTTCCGATTTTAATTCAATTTTCATTTTCTAAAATCTTTCTTTTAAAATTCGAAACTGCTGATATATTTTCAATCTGAGTTCGCAAAAATTGAATTCGAAATTTTGATCGAACGCGTTACGCTCTTACAAATGACGACTCGTCGATCTCACATTAACGATCTGTCGCTTCTCTCGAATAGTACAATAAGAAAACGCAAGATGAACGACGCCGTAAGTTTGTCGCTCGCACTTCGGCGCGAAGACGCAAGCTCGGAAAGAAGAAGCAGGAAAGCGAGAGTGGCAGGTCGCGCTTACAAACCGGCGAAAAATCAAACGATAAATCTCGAACTCGGGGCTGCGGTTATGCCCTTGGGTCTAAACGACTAAATAAGTGTTCCAATTTCAAAATTACCCGCTAAACGATTTGTGGGCCGGCAGAAAATATATCGTTGACATGTGGGCAAAGCCCCTCGGGTTAAAAGCCGGGGTAGTAAGCCGAGGCATAGGGAGCGCGAGAAAGAGAGAGCGAGAGACGGTGATCTGGGGAGGGACGGCAGGGAGAGAAGAGAGAGACTCCCGGAGATGCTGTGCCGGGAGACAAATGACCGCCGACCGACGGAAGACACTTCCAAATTGCTCCACGGTGTCGCAGTCCCGCCTCTTTTTGCGTGTCTCTTCGTATATTCTTCGAATGCTCACTTGTAGCGGGCGGACGACTTATTAGCGAAATACCGCGGGATGCGGACGTGTGGCACGAGCGACCGTTTGTTTCGCCGGTTACTTATATACATTCGCGATCCAATCTCTAAGCAAAACGTGAGACCAGCTTTTATCCTGAATTTAACTCGTCGACACCCACACATGCGATCCACAATTTCTATTTTCTTCAACGATTATATATACGACGCAATTTGAAATAATAGTTTCGAATAACTCAGAACGATAATTTAGGACACTTTTACTTGGATGTCGAAAAGATTAACATCACTGAACCACGATGTTGGTAGAATTATTAGCCTCCTGTCCCTGTCCGCTGCAAAAACTTATTTGCAATGCATTGAATTTATAAGCTATCATCTAGTGATGTATTTAGTGATTGCTACACACTTGACTTTTTTTAGCAATATGCCGGTTGCAGCATTGAGCATCAGACTAAACATTGTCTAAATTGTGCAATTAATATTTACTTTAGTATTTGGTATACAAATCATTCCGCAACCAATAATACTTTAATAGAGTATTCTAGAAATTAATTAAAGTAAAAAATCCTAATATATCAAGATTATAGTATTTTGATTCCTCATAGAGGAAGCTTTGTTTTTGCTTCCTCATAGTTTAAATTATAAACGATTAAAGTTGGCCAATAATACTGCGTAAAGTTCGCGCGATCAAGCTGCAAATAATGTTCATAATTCTACACACATATCAATGTTTGTCATTTACTGACTTTTATATCTCAGGAATATTGATTTTTATTGGTTCTTTTAGTTTGCCTTTCGACTTTTTAGTTAGTATTGATGACTTAATGTATAGAAAATGTTAATTGCTGCATGCAAATTCAAGTTGTCAATAAGTTATGGGCTGTGAAAGGTTAAACTAAAATTGAATTGCAATAAAATTGCGTTATAAGAATAAATAAAATGAATTATTATTAGCACGTTCTTACACTAGATAAATCACTTGAGAATGCTATATGTGATTGCAAAATACATCTTTCCTCAATCTTCTTTTATGTGTTATGTTTGCGATACAGACTTTTGGAAAAATCTCTGAGCATATTATTTTCTCTTGCGCAAATTTATAATATTTAGTTCTGAAAAGAAAGTAGATCTTTGGAAGATCACTGTATACTTTATTGTTATTTCTTTAATTTACTTTTTTGCTTTTTTCCTTATTTTTCTCTATTTACTTAAGCAATTGATTCAAAAAAGTTTAATAAACTATTTAATATAATAATGTATTTGATATATTTTTGTATTAAATGTATAAAATATTTCTTAAATTTCTTAATATATCGTAACCTCATAGTGCTCTCAATTACGTTTCCTAAAAATTATCTGTATATAAATAAAGTGTATTGTAAAGGATTAAATATTAGCATTAATCTGTCCTAGCCAATCCATTTTAAAATAATGGATCTACGAAATATTATATTCTGTAAAATACAAATAAATCCAAATTATAGAGATGCGCCAAATAATCAATATTTCAGAAAATAATTGTTACGCGTATAAAATAATTGCAAACTTTGCAAGTGATAAATGAAATAGTAAATGCTACTATTATCACACGGTTGCTCTGCCAATGCCTAATATTTTTCGGAGACTCCGCCTTTTCTGTTGTTCCTCGGTTTTCTTTATGGCACTTGGTTAACAATCGCAAAAATACAGTCTATTATGATCGTGCACTAATCAAATATGACAATCGCGCGGCACTGTGCACATTTCCCACGTCAATCGACGCGCGCTTTAATAATACAATGGAAGATTATGGCCCGTATTCTCAGTTCACTTTTATCATAAATGCGCATATAGTTTACGTTACATATACTATAGAATCTCATAAATAAATGCGCGCATTTATCGATAAAAGTGAACTGAGAATACGAGCCTATGTGAACAAGTACAATACGATCGACATTGTCTTGCAAATTATAAATATCAAACTGAATTTACGATAGCGGCACGCGGTTGACATGTATCAGAATACGAGATTAATTAAGATTGTATTTATTTTAATTAAATGTGTCGCAGCACCGCTTGATTCGCATTCCGAAATATCTCGATGAGAATCTCGCGAGATATCCCGTCGCCTCTATCGCTTGCAAGTCGTTAATCGTGGAAGTTAATTAACAGTATACGGATTTATAAATCGACTTGTCGCGATCTATTGATCTACTTGTCGCGATCGCGTTTCGAAGGATAATGTGACACACAACTGCCCCCACCCGTTCGCGTCTCACGTGCATATTGACAATAAATCGCGTGTATACAATGCGGTGGTGGCGTACACAGCAAGAAACGAAAGCAACCAGAGCCGAGCGTTGTGTGTTCACCAGCTAATCCGTTGCCGCAAGAATTATTTAACACTGTAAGATATATCAAATATTCTGCTCTTTATATTTTACTAATGCAATAAATTGATTTCGCCGAATTAACTATTACACATATTGAAGCCAATATTTATTTATTATATTTAAAGAATATAATTTATCTTTGTTTTTTAAAGAAAAAAATTATTAGAAATTAATTTATTATTATTACTTTTCGTACTTTATAATAATAGATTAATTTATATTTTTCGATTAAAATAAAACTTTATTCATAAAATTTAGAGTTTCTATTCTAATTTTATTCTCGCTAATAAGAGGAAAGTCTTAATAATTATTATTTTAATATAATAACCAATTATACATAAAAATATTATAGTTCATTTGCGAATAATTCTAAGACTGGCGACATAAATGCGAGGTATCGAAGACATTAAAACGCTTAATGAAATAAAATCCTTCGGCGGTAACAGAATTATGTTTCAACTACTCCTGATGGCAAACTACAAAAAGCTGCCGCCGGCATGTAGTGTCGCTTGTAAAAACGTGTAGTGTAAGAGTACCGTTAAAAGCACGTCGAGACAGTGTAACTTGATTTCTTTCTCCAGCACTTGTTCCCTCGCGCGCCGATAAAGACGTCAAATATTCCAGGAGACTGGTTATCCACAATAGCAAAAAGCGTGAGGAGAACCTGTTACGTCACCAATATATTTACAGGAAACAATTTGAGTGATTCATCGCGCGGTCGTTAACCTATTTCGATCTTTCTTTACCACGGTATTATATCGCCGCGGAGACACGTCGCGTCGTCGGCATGCCGAAACGAGCGCGCGTCTGCTGTCGCGTAATTTATGCTCGCATTATTAGGTCGCCCAAGATCAGCCCCCCCTCGTCTGACAGCATCGTTGTAATTCGCAATTGTAATAAATGTATTAAATCCATTAAGCATACCGCTCGCAAATGCCAAATTTGCGCGTGGGAAAGGGACTGCCATGGCATTGGAATCTGTCGTTTGCATTATCGCCTTGAGAATCTTTTACGCGCGAACCGTCGAAAGCCAGAATAATTAATGTCATATCATTAACATAATCGTGGCATCGTGTATATATATATATATATATATATATATATATATATATATATATATATTACATTTCCTTTTCATTTTCTTTTTTGCTCTCAAACAGATTGTGACACTATTCAACTTGGAGCGTATTGCTTTCAGATCAAAATCGTTAATGGAAAAATCTTCCAGTAAATTGGAGATTAAAAAATTGTAACATCAAAATACATCTTAGCGTAACAATAAAATTCTTTAGCCGGAAACGACCGGGAATAAATATCGTACTTATCTTAAATCGTCAACCAACTCGAGCATCTCGGACAAGCAATGAAAAATAGAGGTGCACCGGAAAGTACACCGGAACTCGTTAACAGCGCGACGATTTTTTTTTGTAGCATCACAGGCCGTTTGCAGTTTAACCGTAAAATTTAGCTTAACAAGAAACTGTTGTCAAATAATCTACTCGACGAGCCAGTTAAGCTGTTTCAAGATCGTCGCGCCTCTTAACTCCGTCACTATTCTACTCGAGTGAATCTTGCTCGAGCGTAACCAAGATGGCCGCGCAACGGTTTTGTCGGTCTTTCGCGAGACATATCATGTCGTTTTGCATCGTGCTATTTGCTTCTAAGGCTGTTTTCCCCTGTGTCGTCGTGCCGCGATAAATCAAGTGCCGAGAATTTCTCTAACATATTTTTCACGATATGCGATCATCGTTTATGATAGATTATTGTACTTACTGTTTAAAACATTTCTAACAAATAACGATTTTCTTAGAGCATTTAACTGCAAATTGATAATAAAAATGTTATACTAGATATACATCTTTATAGTATTCCAACATTATTTTGAGGAATTACTGTCATCTTCATAATTGGGTTCTCCTAATTGTACTAGATATAAAAAATGTAGCAAAATTCTATATAAAAATTTCTTGCTGTAGTTCTTGCTCTCACTCTAAGATTACAAATCATAAAGAATGTGACTTACGTCAAAAAAATGCCTCATACATAATATAGTTTACAGCACTATATGTATAACCCACTTTCTAAAATACTCTTTACCACACATCACTTCAGTGATAAAAGGATCAATCTGTTATTAATTATTGCGATTCATTATAAAAGCGATTTGTTAAATTATGTTCGGAAGAAGATAAAGCACAGATATATACGAAAGTATACCGGTCCGCGTAATTGAACCAAATTTTCGGCCAAGTCAGCACATTAATCAAGCGAATTTCGCCGCCATCTGTGACCCTATAGTTGATGTCATACACGGATATGGTTTACGCGCGGCAGGTGGTCGCGTCGGCTGCCCTTTATCAGGAATTTATTTCTGTATAATTCTTCAATGCGTGTCTATATATGTATATATCGTTTTAAAGAACTTAGTTCTTAATCGCTTATAATTTTAAAAGAATTCCAACTAATCTGAATAAAATTCATGTAACGCACGTTTTATAAATATATTTTAGTAAATCATGTTTCACTCTTCTTATAAAAGTTATAAATAATATCAGATTTTTTTAAGAATAAATTTTTACAGCAGGATTCAGAATGTTTATCGACAAAAGGTTGAGAAAATTTTTTTTTTTTTGAAAAAGAAAACTGACGATTTTTAAAACTGTTTGGAAAGTTGAAGAGAAAGAGGGAGGAGAAGACGCGAGTTGCGAAAAGACAGCCGAAGCGGCGAATCGTGAACATCAAACGAATTAAATCTCTGCGGAGAACCGACCGCAGAAACTAATATCTCGACGCTTCTTCCGTCCGTCCATCCGTCCGTTCGTTTACCGTTTCGTCGTCGTGTCTCAACATCTTTGTCGTTCAAAAGTCTCGTTCGCTTTGTCTTCGATTTCATTTGTCAATGCATTCTCGGGTCGCAGGTTTTAGGAGACTAAAAATAATTGTTAGACTATTAAAGAGAATATTCGATGTAAACGAAAAGTATGCAACGAAGTCGAGGAATGTATTTAATTAAATTAACTCTCCTTTCGTCTCTCTGTCACGAATAATATAAAATTGCAATTAGTAAAGAGTGATACAAAATTAAAATTAATAGATTGATACAACATCGCAACTTGGATAATTATCATATAAAAAAATGCATGTTTTTTTATTACATGATTCTAAAACTTTTGAACTTTTTATAATAGTTTTTTTTTCTATTTTTCTATATGTATGTTGCACTTTTGAGTTGCAGTACGTGTAATCGAATCAATACGCCATTCGCGAAAGGCTCGCCTTCATTGCAAAGTATTTAATAATCTCCTCTTTAATTATTTTCCTGAAGTCTATAAATCGGAAATTAATTTTCTCCTGTACGCGCGCGTTAGTTATTAATATTTCTATCTACGTAACATTGATTTCAGTCGTAAATATAGCTAAATTAATACATTGGAAAATAGAATATCTGCTAGACATTTAACACAAATGTTCAATCTACTTATTACTCGCGCACAGAATTTATTGCATTTTTGTTTCTTTAGTATTACAACTACGTGTCTTCGTCAATTTAATCAAACGTTTCCAATATAAACGCAATTAAGAATATGTTTGACAGAAAATAATGAAAAAAAGCTACAGATATATAATATATCCATAATTAACGTTCATTCGTCGGCAAGATTCTGAGACGTTTAGACTAACGGTTAACTCTAAACGTAAATGTCAGCTATTAGAGAAACGGAGCGTGAATTGAACGAAACACGTGTTACACTGTATTTTCGAGTTGCGTTCAACGCCAAGCGCGCTTGTACTCTTATGCCCAATTAACGTAATAAAATGATTAGGAATGGTAAGAACATGTACCATTCTTTCAAAATAAGGTGGACTGTCTCCCCGAAAACAAGACATCCGGTCACCTTATACGTGCATGACATCGCTCGTGCGGTGAGAGTTTTTAAAGTGGACTGTACGGTCGGGTTGCGCAGGTGTGACCGATGGCGGCGGCCTTTGATCCTGGAGCGACTCTTCGGCTACTTTGTCCACGACTCATCGCGCCCGTCTCCCCCCCTCTCTCTCTCTCTCTCATCATTCGATTCGATTATTTCCTAATGACTAACGCCATTGCGAAAACAGCCATCGCGCGCATATTCCCTGGGTAAACATTAGGCAAAGTAAAAAAGGCACGAGGTCGCTCTGGTTATTGGACAACGACGTTAATTGACAATATTTTCCTCGTTCCGAGAGTCAACGCGAGCATAACGAAAATTTTAAAACGGGAACCGGTATTACGCGACATCATCCGCTAATAGGATACGACGACGAGCGGTGATTATTTTAGGAGGGCTTTACGAGGAAACGATTAGCCAATGGAATCGATACGGCAATTTTCTTGTCAAGCCTTACATACCGAATAGATTTTCTACGAACTATTCAGTCTAAAGAGATCATCTATAGAAATAATCTCTCAACGGATATTTAAATATAACTTCACTGATATATAAATACAACTTCACGTGCTTTAATCTTGACAGGTAACAGGCTGCAACGTGTATTCGAAAAATTGGGTTGCAATTTTGCACCTTCATGAAACAACATTCAATAAGATAGGGCACAGAAGATTGCTTTAATTGGCTATTTAAACCGGCAATTAATTTATAACAAGCTAATTTTTTAAAAAATTATCGCGTTTACGAGCTCGATAAGATACGACGGAAATTTTTAAAGAACTTTTTAAAGCAGCAATCCAATCTCCCAGAAGGTACCTTGATATAAAAAGCTATGATAAAATACTATTATAATAAAATAAAAATACACTGATAAAGGATATTTAAACCAATACCTTGAGTAAAATAACATTTTTTTTTTAATTTTGACTACTGTGTGTCAAAATTTATTATTTTAACACACAACAGTATTATTTTAACTTCATTGGTTTAGTCAAATTGACATTATTAAAGTAACCACATAGTAAGAACAGTGGCTACCTATAGGAATGGTTAAAAATGAATACTTAAATTGAGTATGATTTGACATTATGAATTTAACAGTGTAATATCGCAAAATGTATAAGATAATATCCGCACAGACCTGATCTATTATAACTACAAATCGCTTTAGGGCTAAAGGCGAACGTCTGGTAGAAACATTTTGAGCTACAGCCTTAGCTAGCAACCGAGAACTATGATAGTTATGGCTCTCGGAATTCCGTGGACTGAGCACCGTAACGAATGCGTAATACTTTTATGGGGCGAACCCTTCCATGTCTCGAAAATACGTTTAATTTGTAGCCCTCAGAGACGATTCCGTGAACTACAATTCCAACGGCGGTCGCCTGAAAAAAACTTCGATTCGTTTTGCATGTCCCGATCGCTGCGGGATTATGAAATTTTGATTATTGTATGTGGGCATGTGTACGTATACAATATAGTACTTCAAAAGTTGTTTTATATACAGAAGAACACCGGCGCGGCGTAGATTTTTTCGAGAAATTAAAGTAAACTGAGGTCAAAACGCAAGGAAAATGAGTCATATGCTGTTTAGAGATTTACTTCAACTGCTTAAAACTTTAATGCGTAAAAAATGCCTAACTTTGTTACTTATGAAACTGTTCCTAAAACGCCGTTATTTGCTATAACGCAGCTGTGCTTCAATCTCTGACCGTGTTGCTTATTGGCAATCTCGTGAAATTAATTGGTAATTATCTTGTCTCGATTATGTGTGTATACTGTATAACATATGTATATCTAATATTTATTGATGCCTTTTTGTAAATTCATGCAGTATAGAGAAACTCAATGTAAACGTTGAATCAATCTGCTGTAACATATATTTTTCTTATCGTGTCTCTCTATCTCTTGCCTTATTCCCACACGCGAGATTAACTGCGCATAACGCACGTTAAGTAAGTGGTGAAATCGATAAAACACACGGTGCGGCTCTATAAACATTCATTTAATTTCCTAATATTCCTTTCTCCTGTCGTGCGACCGTCGGTTTTTACACCTAACGCGTTTTCACGAAGAATTTTTCCGCCCTGTAGCTTCGCGAACGATTAGACAACGTCAGTGATAAAATCTTAATACACCACTATTCGTATCAGTAGCTATATAATTATCGCATTGCGTTCCCGAGAGACACGGCTCGTCGGGACCGACGAACGGTCTTGTTATCGGCAGAATTTAATTGCCGCTGAATCGACGATTCATTTGCGCAATACCCGCGCCTTCGCTCATTCATTATCCGCGCGCGCGATAACCGGTGCGGTGCGGTGCGGTGCGGTGCGCCGCTACCACGAAAGCAGAATCACTTTCAGATCTTTCCGCGAGAAACCGTAAGGATCAGCGATAAAATTATACTTCGTCATAAAACGACCCTTCAATTACTTTTGTCGATCATCACTCGCTTCTTAGAACATTACTTCTTGTTACATTTTTTGCAGGTTTGAAGTTTGGATTGTATGTGCACGTTTGCAAAAAGTGGAACAAATTATCTTGCATGTGTTTAAAGAATAAGATTTTCGTATTAAAGTTATTTAAAAAATTTAAGAGTAACATTATTTCATGTTCGAACGGCAAAGATATGTTCATTGAAGATATTGAAAATAACTGAGTCACAGACTCTGATTGAAATTGTAAAAAAGAAAACTTTAAATTGGTCCTGTGTATATTTGATGTATTGATTCGCTACGCAATGTGTTGAAATAAGTATATAAACACGACTAACCGTGTCTAATTTCTCATGTTGCAGAGCAAGCCAATCACTTGAACCTGTTCAACAATCGTCAGCAGCCGAAGAAGAAGCGCAAGAGTCGGACCGCGTTCACGAATCAGCAGATCTTCGAGCTGGAGAAAAGATTCTTGTATCAGAAGTACTTGAGCCCAGCCGACAGGGACGAGATCGCCGCTCAGCTGGGTCTGAGCAATGCCCAAGTGATCACGTGGTTCCAAAACAGGAGGGCGAAGCTCAAGAGGGACATGGAGGAGCTTAAGAAGGACGTACAGACTGTGAATCCACTTTTGGTCGCTCAACATCACAAGACTTTCCTAGAGAACGTGCAAGATCTGGGAATCTTGAAGAAACGACCATTGCCAAACTCCATGGACGAGAAATCGTAGAGGTCGACTCGAAATTTCGCCTCTTCGACTTTCTGTGTGCAATCGAGGCTCGACGGGGGAATCGGACAACGGACAATTATTACTCGTGTAATATCGTCAAATATTTTTGGCCGAAAGGAAAGCTCGAAACGTGATACATAATTTCATGTTACGGTGTATTATTCGGAGACAAGCACGTACGAAAATTATTTTAAGCGCCAACGAATGCATTTTATACGATACGGTTTTCTTTTTACGTGCGACCTCTGGTCGCATTTTAATATTCTTTCTTGAAGAAATTGTGAAGAAAGTTTTATGATAAAGGATATCTTCTGAATGTTATCTGTTTAATAATCTATTACCATTCAACGTTCAAACTTCTTTTTTTCTCAAAACTGTAAACTGTTTACGTTATTATTGCATCCAATCTCTCGACAAGAGAATATTCTATTTTCTATTCTATCCATACAATCGTCCAGTTTCTATATACTGAAATATGACTGATGCGGAGGAGGGAAATATCACTTTACAATTTTAAAAAGAAATTTTCGTTGTGCTTGTTAGAACTGAAAAAAGTGGCGTTCTTATGTCGTAATTTTCGGCTTTAAGTGGAAAGCGTATCATAGTCCGCTGCAATTTTACGCGCAGAGCGCGGTGTATTATAATGTATTTATTATAAAATGGAGAAAGTGTGAGAGGAATTGGCCGTGAGGAGGGTCCCGGTTAAAACGGTCGATAATAAATTATTAAATGAATATTATTCCGTAAATTATAAATAACCACGCGTTGTGGCGCCATTGTGTACATATATTGTATATAGGTATACATCGTTCCCTTGATAATGTTACGTATAGGCATGATAGAGACCGTTATACATGATTAGAGTTAAAAGAAATCATAAGAGCATAGATGGGACACTGCAATATACCTGATTATGAGTTTAATTAGTGAATTTTAGGAGCGAGTAAAATGTATATCTGCATACGGCGATTCGTAAAGTGATAGTGAGGTGCGTGAGAATAAAAACTAGGAGCGCGCGTGTAAACCGACTTAGTACAGTGTATAGCGAAGCTAAATAAATGGAAACATTATCGAAACTGTTTCTACATCTACTTTTTCAACTTCTTCAAAACCATAATCTTTCCTTTCAATTCTCCTACAATATACCCTATAAACATGGCACAGGCAAAACTTTGCGAAATGCAATTATCTTCATTTTTTTCAAGTAAAAAGTTCATATTCATATTATTAAAATGTGATCTTTTTCCATCAAAAAAGATATAAGATAACAAAAAATCGCATAAAGATCGTGTCATTCTTTCTCAAATTGTTTTAACGAGGATAGATTTATATTTTATTGCGGTTTGGCATAATACTATGCGTAAAAAAGGCTCGACGTGCGTCGGCGTGCAAGGAGCCACAGAGATGCAGTACACAAAGATGAAAAGGAATTATTCTCCAAAAATAGCGTGTACCGCGTTGCGGACCTTCCGAGAACCTTTTTGAAGCCATTCGCGAGGTTTACCCAGAGACGTAATTTATTAAGATGAAGTCATTTCGCGGGCCTTTTCCTCGTTGTATCCGTCGGTACGGAGTCTGGCACTCGTCATAACCGAACGCTTTTGCTACCGATAGATTAGAACTCGAGTCTGCGAACCGGGAAATACTGAAGATATGTTGCAATATATATGACTGCACCCAGAACGGTATACGTTTTTATCTTCTCATATAAAATAAATTCGAGATTATAAATATACAATGTTTAAAAAAACGCGTTTGCCTATAGGAATTTAGGTAAAATGTCTACCTTTCTTTATATAATAATTTGATAAATAGTCATTGCTATATTACATCATCAATTTAAGAAGCTAACAAAAAACTTGTTAAAATAAAATCTATTTTAGATTGTCCGGAAAAAAACAAAGTTATTTAATCATTTCTCAAGTTAGTTTTTCTAAATTTTTCTAATTATGAAGAAGAGACAATGGAGGGCAGGAAAAATTTTACAACACAAAAATGAAGCACTAGCGTCAACGAAAACACTCCAATGTTCTAGAAACGTTAATATTACAAGCTATACACATACTTGCAAAAGCCGCCGGGCCCTTATTAGAAATGTTGAGAGAGCACTCAAGTATACACATACACCCGAGAGGAGGCATATAATCAGCATATACTTAACGCGCGTAACACACGTATTTACATCCGTTATAAACATTCTAGATTCGACTCGATTAATCTATTGCGATGGCAGTAGCACGCGTTTTATATCAAAGATAATGACGACAAGTTAATGATAGACTCATTAACGAGGCCTCATATCAAACGATTCCGTTTAGCATCAGATATTCAAGTAACAGGAAGCAGGTTGGTAATGTCGAGCTATCTGCTCGTATATCATGTATTGCGAGGCTCATCGCTGATATGCGATTAGCTGCGCTCTATTTACGGCACTTATATACTTTATATGAAAAATATCTCCAAGCTTCTCCGCGTTTTCATATAAATTCTTATCTGCGAAAATTCTCAAATATCCGGCACTTTAAGAAATCGACTGTTTATTGCGCTCGTTATGGGTCGGCCTGATCGATACATGCGATCATTGGAAAGCGAAGGATTCGATAATTCCAAGGTTCACAGGTATAAAAAAGTGAAACATTTAAAGAACAAAAATATTAAAAGTTACCGCTCCGAAGGATGTTTAAGCGCGTAAAACGCATGTGGAAATATTTCCATTTTATAGCGTAACGTTTCAAGACACACAGGTCGAAACAAAGTAACGCGACTTTCGTACGCACTTGAACAAATGCGAGGACGTTCGTAGCCATCGCTGATATCGACGGGCCCTTATATGAAGCAGTAAGCAAGGTAGCCCATACCGCCCTGTAATTCAAACGCCGCAACATCCAAATAAAGAATTCATAATGGCGATGATGACCACCGCCAATTTTCTCGATATATCAGATACACCAATAATTCAGGCGATCTCCGATCGGAATATGAGCGTGCGATATCATTCATTGTCTCTCTCTTTCTCTCCTCGCCCCGCGTGCCCTTCGGTGTGCATTAAACGGGTATCTGTGAAATCGCGCAAGTAACGCGCGACATTAACGAATATATCGTTTAATCGCAACAATTTAGCCGAACTCTCCATACACTTATATCCTTATATGTCAGCTTTAAGGCAAGTGTTTTATTATCGCGATCGCGATACGGATATATAATACGTGAGTCATATACGGCATTACTACTCCCATCATATTGGCAATTAATTTACGATTCGCTTAATGTCGCGAGACCCTCCCCCCACCCGACTCTTAATTATTTTCGATATATTGCTCCGTAATTAAATGGCATTACGAAACGGTGCTCGTTAATGCGATTCTCGGGGACCGAGTTTATTCAACGTACAGATTGAACTGCGAAATGAATGTTATTACACATCAGATTATCGAAATATTAATTTCGTGGTAATTATCGGCGGCAGGCAAACTGCATGCCCTCGTTTACTCGGCGAGCTCTTGAACGAAGCCTCCAATCGATTCGATTAAAAACTTGTCTCTTCATTTCGTTTAATTGAATTTCGCGAGTTTACTCCCCAGCAATTCTGCGCATAACATTGAGAAAGTAACGACAAGTAATGACAAGTAACAATTATGAAAACATTAATTCGCATTTTAAAATTTTTCAGAAAGACGTATATAGATATTTTAACATCAACAATGTTTTGTACATCATTATTATTATGTGTGCCAGAAATAAAAAAAGACATAAATCAATTCGTGTAAAAATCGTAAAGCCGCATCATTCCGGTCGCCAAGACATCATTCCGAAGCGAAGCGATCCATCCAGCCATTTAAAGCTAACGACTTGTTCAGGTATCTAAAGTGACAAGAACGACAGCCCATTGATGATAAATGAGATCGTAGGATATTAGAATTTTCTACGGTAACACAGCTGCATTATAAATGTATAAACTTCTCGCGAGTCAAGATTCACTATAAAATACCCAGGTCGAACACGGTCTATAACCCGCCTCACGCTACGCTAATTTGTCTCTATATGCGAAACGCTATCATGCAATCGTCGCACGTGTCGACGAACCGTGCTACCGATCGCCGGGCAAGATCGTGCGCGAGCGCGTGCGGGAACATTATCCGGCGTTGTTTTGCATAAGCCCGCCAGAAGATACCTCGCGGAGCTCATTTTCCCGGCATTGACACGCCCACGTAATTCGGACTCATTTACTCGTTGACTCGCTTAACCCGCCAGCCAGTCATGCGTCAGTCAAGCCGGCGCGCGGAGCGCCGCAGATCCATAATTTCGATTCGAACCGTTTCAGCACGCGAGAAACGAGTCTCCCCGCTCCGCGCGGATGTAATTAGACGTGGATCTAGGCTCCGGCCCATCAGCGGGCCTCGTTAATGCGATATCTCGGCCTCGCTGAGTCTTCCCCCTTGCTACGACGAGCCGCCGATCCTAGCACGCCGTTCCTCTCGCCCTCCCAAGCTTCTATTTCGCGCGCTCGTTGTTCCCCTCTTTTTTTTTTCGATACCTCATAGACTGACTTCTTTCACGTGGCTGATTTCTACCTGCGCGGTCTTTCATCTCGTCTTCGCCAACGAGGTCCATTTACACGGCGGGAGGACTTCTTTCGGGAGGACTAGCTACGCTATACGGGTTCACAGCTAACGAGAGCTCGTAGCCCCGACGATGGAAGATTGATATGTGGGAGTGTTTAGGCGAGAGTGGGTGGGGGATCGAGACGATATATTATTCGCACGGTTGGAATCTTGCAAAACGTTGCCTTGCCATAGTTAGATAACGGATGATGAGTGAATATACCGGATTTTTATGATTTATGATTTTAACAGTAATGAGTGTATAACGCGCGTGATAATTTATATGCTACAAATATGTATTTTATATGTTTTGACAATAGAGCATCAATGCGGTTCTTTTGGAAATTTTATAATTTACTATAGGATATTATAATGTTCGCACGTTTCATAGGAGAAAATATAATTTATGTTCTTCGACGTTGCTGTGTAATTTCTCGCCTTATTCGATTCCGTCTAAGTGTGTCACGATTTCCCACAAAAATCGAATCAATCGCGGCGCACCTCGCCGTACTAATTAATAAGTCGCGCGAGAACAGACAGAGTCTGAGAAAACGCTAAGTGATTAGCCCCTTCACACGCGTTATCGGATAAAACCCGGGTCTGGGAAAGCCGCGCCGGTTCGCGAGAGAGCCGCGCGTTCCACAAAGATGGAAGTAATGGAAGCGCATATAGGCGTGCGAGCTGTTGTTCGTCGTCGGCATCGTTGGCGCGAATGGGACAGCTGATGGGCCGGTGTCCCCGAGGGCGATCGGCCGAGACCAATCAGCGTTCGTTCGTCCGTCCGCACCCTAATGACACCTGCAGGCTAAAAAGCCATGATATTCAACAGCCGGACGCTAACGAACACTGCCGCGTATATACCGCCGCGCGATGGAAACGCAAAGACGGAGATCCGACTGCAATACCTACCGTACGGCGTACATACAAAATGCAAATTTACTTTAAAGTTTTTTTTATTTCTCATATAAATGTGGCTCTCTAGTTTCTTGAAATTTTTGTATGTATTTTCTCTCACGTATTGATTATTTTTATATATAAAGTATACTAATCGTATCGCTTCTGTTTTAAATTTTTCTAATAATCAGCGAAAAAGAAACTCGGAGCGAGAGATAATTATAATTTAACATATAATTTGAAAAATTTTAAACGTGACGCAGAAAACTGCCACTGCGGAATATCGTGGCGAACGGCATGGCGCACAACCTGCTAACAAGAGGATGGTGCACGAGCGTTCACGGAGCGGTAATCTAATAACAGCTGATTCCCCGCAAAAAGGCCCTCCGTGTGCGTTAATTCCACCTTGTTTCGCGGATCACTCGAGGTGGACGGCGTTGCTCGCGAGGTGCTATGCGTGCGTATAGAATGATCACGAATTACGATGACGTCAGGTTGACGGAACGGAACGGGTACCGGATAGGTTAATGGTAAGGAGGCTCCGGGACCGAGAGGTAGGGTCTGCCAGCGGCTCGGCTCCTGATTACAGACCACCGGATACTCTACACTCTCGCTCTCACTTCGGTTATTGTACCGAGCGGTGCCGAGACACCACTATAGATCACCGGCCGTCCGGCAGTTTGTCCGATCGGCGCGGCACAAGCGCGGCGACGGCGGCGGCGGTGCGGTGGCGGCGGTCGAGAGAGGAGGTGTTGTAACTCGTAAGCGTGGAGGTGGTCCCCGGCATTCCAGTTTCACGAGAAAT
Source organism: Temnothorax americanus (assembly GCF_048541705.1). Classification (NCBI taxonomy): domain Eukaryota; kingdom Metazoa; phylum Arthropoda; class Insecta; order Hymenoptera; family Formicidae; genus Temnothorax; species Temnothorax americanus. The sequence continues at coordinate 9,244,274 of NW_027509338.1, read as the reverse complement.
TTATCGGTGGCGTTCTCCGCGCCCCCCGCTAATGCGATGCCGCGCTCGAGGATGCTCTGTCGCGTTCCTGAGGCTCGGTACATCATCGGATCTCTCGGGATCAGTTTCGAAACGACTGCTCTAGGATTCCCAAGATTCTTCGGGGAATGTACCCGCGTGTTTGGATCTATGGATCCTAAAATCTTACGGGAGATTCCTCGAACCGCTTCTTTGAATTTCGCGATTCGCCAAGACAAAACAACGTCCTCAGGTCCTCGGGTAAATTTATAGGACAGAATTTTCGAATTTTTGAATTTCATTATTTGCGTGAGGAAATGAATGGTTAAATTATAGCGTCGCTCCCGATTCTTCACTCGGTAACGATGTGTTATTGTTCAAATAATTTTATATGAGCTCCTTCGGGCCATTGTCGATATAGGCTCACGTCAGAATGCGCAATATTTTGAATACGATCGTTATGCGGCCTGCCCTCCAGTTAAGGGAGATTTAGATTTAGGCATAGGCCGGGCCGAGGTAACGTTCGCTAGAAGCGCTGCGCTGGCGTGTGTATGTCGGCTCAGGCAGATTAGAGGTTGCGAGATAATTAAGTAGCGCCTTCGAATAACACTCAGCCATACGCGCAACACGCCGATGATGCCCGATATTCGTGGCACGAATTTCCCTTCGAGAAATTTTGCTCCTCTTTTGCAAATCTGTTCGATAGTGACATCTTCTTCGAAGAAGAATGGAAAAGATTGAAGATCGCGAGACGTAATCATGTTTAATATTTCAACGATCGTTATGTTCCACAATGTGCAGATCAAGCGTATAAAATTAATCAATTAACGTTTTTCTTAAGAAATGGTATACATTTTTTTGCTTTTAATCCGACGAATAAAACACTATACTAAGCGTTTCAGATATGTATATCTCAACCACAGATTTTTTGATAAATATGAAATCGTTTTCTCTACATTTGAAGTTTAATGGATAAGCATAATTTTGTTGTAATTTCTTTAACTTTCCAAATTATCTTCCACAATAATAAAAGTTCATATTAATATTTCGAAAATATATAACAGAAAATAACCCTTAATTTTAGATTGAGTGATAGAAAATGATTTGCGTTATATATGATACATTATTCATCTATATTCTATTTATACATTATCTTTTCTGAAGTTTTTTTCAATTGTCATTTTTTAAATCAAAATTTGTTACAGAATCAATGATTGATAATCTATCAGATATGGGATATCCTACGTAATTTTTTCGTAACTTTTCAAAACAGTTTTTTTTTCTTAAAAATTAAAAGATTTAAATAAATAAATTACTTGACAAATTGGCAATCCTCGGCTTTATTACGCTGCCGATACCCAGAAGATGCATTCGATGCATGCGGCGCTCACGGCAGAGACAAAAGGCATCCATCGCGTCTCGAAGGATTCCACGGATCCCGAGAAAAGGACCACAGCACGGAGCTTCGGATTATTAGTGAGCGGGTAGTCGTAGAAGGTGTGATTCTGACGTGTCGGACGCCTCTTCTCCGCAGGTGAGAGATCACGAGACGAGAGAAGGAAGAGAGAGAGGGCCGACCCGCGTGGAAGCGTGATGGCAAGGCGGAGCGAGACGACGATACCGGCCGGCGAACGAGCGGGAACGAGACGACACCGGGCCCGCTCGGAGGGGGATGGCAGGGGGTAAAGGACCGTCCCGGGGTGGGAGAAGATCAAACGAGCCGACGAGCCACGGGGTGGTCCCTACCCGCGCTCCTTCGCGTTTCTTCCTTCTCCTCAGCCGCGCTGCCTACCAAGAGTGCCTCGCTCTTCTTGGCTTCTCTCTTTTTCTCCCTCCTCTCGGCATCGTCGCTCTCTCGCCCGCCGTCTTTCTCGCGCTTATATTATTCATATTTCCACGCTCATGTTCTTCGACTATGTGGTTCGACGATCTACGTTCTCGCCGATCTTCTCTCTGCGCCTGTTACCATACAGCCGAGCCCGCAACAGGCCGCGATGCCTCGCGAAATTGTTCGACGGAAAGTTACATCGCCGACCGGCCGACTTGCTGTTTCGGAATGGGCTATGGGGATCTCGCAAATTTTTTGCCGCGCGCTCTCATAATCTTCCAATCGGCAGGTTATACATGGAAATCTTGAACTTTATGTAAATCATTAAATGTTCCAATTTATGCTTCGATTTATATTCTTTTATATGCTTTTATTCTTAAGTTTTGAGATAGGAAAGCCTTCTATTTTACTATCATTCGGAATGTATAAAAATTGCGGAAATTTCAATGACACGTAAATATTTATTTTCGGACTCCGACAGCCTTGTGCTCCGTGAAGAATTGCTTGTATCATAGCTCAATCAGTAAAAAAAACGACACTGCGTCCGACTTGAAAATTCAGAAGCTCGATTGAATACGCACGTGTCCGAATCCCCGACGCGGCCCAAACTCGGCACGAAACGATGCGCGTTCGATCGTCGCGCGATCGTCGCATTAATAAATTCGCAGCAAATCACTCGGCGAAGCGCGGAGCGGCGAGCGCGGGGAGGGAGGGCGACGATTTTAGTTGCAAATCGCAAAGCGCCGCGAGACCCGACAAAGGCCCCATCAAAAGGACCGCTTTCCTCCCCCTCCGTGTACCTCGTTCCACATCCTTTTTCCACCTCCTTCCCGCCTCCACGCTTCTCTTTCTCTCCGTGCGCCCACTCTCTTCGTTTCCTTCTTCGCTTCGTGTTCCTCTCCTTCACGTTCGTCGCTCGGTCTTTCTCTCGTCCCGCTTTGCCATCGGGTTCTGGTACTCTCTCTTTCTCTCTCTCTCTCTCTCCCTCTCTCTCTCTCTCTCTCTCTCTCTCTCCTCTCTTTCTTTCTCTCTCCCTGAGTATCTCTCATTTCTCCACACCCTCGCCATTATCATACAAACATTAATGACGAGCCGGAAAAGTACTGCGGTCAGAAGACCGCAATATTATCCTCGCTAATCGTACGCCGGCTCTGCTTCTTTGGTTCTGCGCGATAAAAGATAGAAGAGATGTTCATTGTGCGTGTACGCCGAGACAGGTTGTCTAGGCGCGCTAAATAGAGGAAAAAGCAGTAAGAAAGACGTTTTACTTACATTGTGCAAACCCGTAAAACTTTTTTGAAAGAGACATTGTATTATCCTTAATTGTCAAAGTACTTGATAAAGCGAAATGCAGAGAAGACAGCAAGAAAACATATCCTTATATGTCTCTGGCACAATATATGTGTGTGTATATAATATGACAAATACAAAAAAATCTCGGTAAAAGAGGCAATATAAAAAAATAAAAAGGTAAGTATCGGTTTTATATCATATAAATTAATCGATTTATATTATTATCGCAAAAGAAATACGAAGACGACTTCAAAAGTATCATGGATAATATCCCTGTATTCGTTGCATCGCTTGGCAAAATGACAAAGGGATGTTAACGTCTTGTAATAGCGGTTAACGCGTCGAACGTGTCTCATGCAAATGAGAACGTCAATTAAACGTGTCGGCTGCCGTCTTAATACGTCACCGCATCCCTCATATTAAGATGACTTCTCCATTTGGAAGCATATTCTGCGGAGAGATGTTCCCATCAGCGTCAAAAGGCGTTGTGTCTGGCGCGAATATTGACCACTTCACGGAACGTTTCCAGACAATGCCATCCGCCATCTGGACCGCCATCACGAACAATCGCGCGTCAAACCGGTGGACGGTGGTGGCGAAAGTATACGATTCCGAAACTGCCACTGTAGCACGTATGGCGTTGCATTTTGTTAATAAGATCAACAAGAGTGCCCTGCTTATGTCCGCGAGAATTAACATAATCTAACACAGCAGAATACTCATACAAGTCACTTTAACACCAAAATTTTCGATAATATTCGATTTTAAAATGCATTATCACGAGAAAGCTTTCAGTTACGATAAATATAGAAACAAACGTACAACTCTCGCGGTACAATTTCACCCCCATTTTGCAGTAGCGGTTTGACTCTATTGCAATTCGACTTGAGGTAACGCAAACTCCTTTTTTTTCAATCGGTCATCGTCAGCCGGCTGAAAGCGCTCGCGCTCGCGCACGGTGCGCGTAGGTGGTGTCGGACAAGTGCAAAACGAAGAACTGAATTCGGCGCATCCGATGCGTAAATACGCTCGCGCGAGTCGAACCGGTGGGTGGGACAGGCGCGTTTCCTGCGCCGCTCTTCACGGCCGATCAGAAGATGCTGGCTCGATCGAGGGCCCCATTGTCTCATGGCCCGATAGATATATGAGCTGTAATCCGCTCGCCTCCCCCCATTCAGTGCCCCGATCCCTCACCCTCTCGCGCGCTCTGTCTCACCTATCCCGGATCGTCCCGGGTCAGATCCACTCCATCGCGCTCGTGGGTCCCATAGTCCCAAGAAAGGACCACCCACCCAACCTATACTTAGCGAGGTGTCGGCAAATTGAGCTATAGATGCCGAGGGTAATGCAACGAGGAGGAAGCGAGGGAAACTGCAGGGGTGGCATCGTCAATACGATTCAGGCTATTAAAGACCTTGAGGGCGAGAACGCCCGTGCTTGCTTGGCCACCACTAATTTCTTACGCCATCTGGTCCATTCTTCTACCGCAAATCTCGCGCTCTCTTTCTCTTTTCCTCTCTCTCTCTCTCTCTCTCTCTCTCTCTCTCTCTCTCTCTCTCTGTCTGTCTTTTGCCCCTTTCCGTTGGTTCTATCTACGGGAATGGGAAAAGGGAGGATTCGAGGCGTACTTGCTGTCGTCGTCGGATGGGAAACGGACGCACTGTTTGGGTGGTCTCGTGCCGTGTAAGATAAGAAGTATAATCACGCTGTTACGATTACCAACACCTTGCTGTCAATAAACAAACTTTTATGGGAGTTATTGCAAATATGAAACCAGAATATCATAACGACGGAAGATATTTCGACGGATACACACACGCGGCAAAAGTAACTAATTCACAACGCAGTAAAATACAGCGGCAGGTAAATCTCTGCTTGAAAAGTTCAATGGAACGACTAACCAACTTCCTGTTCTACAAACGTTAACTATAATTTTACATATCTTTAATATCTCGTAAAAAATATATCCTTTTTTAAAACCGCGGTAGATACACGGCTGTATATACTATGTGCGTCTATCCGAACACGCCAGTGGAATCGCCGGAGTTTTCCACGTAGATGCACTTCTCGTTAAGCATGCGAAGTGCACGCTACTCGGGTGCAAAAGCAGGTTACCACAGCGCGGAGGGTCAAATAGCCGCGAACTTCGTCACGAGAGAAGATCGTTCGTGACAGCTCGGCTTGGGTATTTGAAACGACGATGAAACCCGGGCTTTGCCACTCTCGTTGGTCTGCGCGTTGGCCGAGGTTGCGTTTTAGCACGCGAGCTTTAGCAACTTTACGACCGACACTATGCACACCCTACCTCCTTCTCGCAACTCTCCCTCCTTTCCTCCTCCCCCCTGCGCCCTCACCCCACACACAACAGCCTCTCTCTCATTCCCGCGTGGATACGAAAACATGTGGGTGTTTGTAAGCATCGGGCCTGCTATGGTGCGCCGTACCAAGCACCGTGTCGTAGATAGGCATACGTGCATGGTTGGAACAACAATAAACGCAAAGTGCCGTGATTCATTCTCGAAATTGATTTTTGATCCTTTGGTTAGTAAAGCACGTCTGGAAGCGCAGGATTGTGATCTTCAATTTTTGACATTGATTTCAAGAAATTGAACACAATCGCCGCCAATTCTTCTACTCGTCATTGTTCATTGTTTGAAAATGATGTAAAACACGTTCAACTATAGTAAAAATTTCTATGGGAAAATTATGCTCTTTACTATATCTGAATATTTCAATCTCAAATTTTTATAAACCTCACATTACAGTCTATTCTTGGATTATGAGAGAGAAATATATTATTTCTTCATATATTGTTGTTGCACAAGAATTTGCAGTAAGGCATTCCAATTTAGAAGATGGAATAAATCCAAAGATGGAGTAAATCAAGTAAATTATTACACATTACACCGGTATGAGTAGGGCACGATTCCTGAACGACGAATATTTTATCGGCGCGTATGATCGATTCGCACAACATAAAAACTTGGACAAGATAATTAGTCGTTTAGTCACGGGTAACGATTCGTATCAAAACGCGCATGATGCCGGCCTTCGATCCTTTCGATGCCTTCGCATTACCATCGTATTAATAGGCATTTACGTGTCTAATAAGCGTTAACAAGTTACTCAGATCATGGACGATAAGTTAGATTCATTACGCAAGTAATAATGTTTCTTGCTATTACAATTTTCATATTTAACGCGATACTTAACTAAAAATTATCATATGAATTAACAACTAGACACAATTAAAATTTGATGTAAAAACAAAATTATTTACGCAAGCTTTAAATAAGTGAGAGAGAAAGAGATTTACATAAAATAAAAATTTATGAACAATCATCTATTTTTTACATTAAATCTTGAGTCTCGACAAATTACGTCAAACTCATTGCTAGACTAACGAATCGATGTCGCTTACCGCGAGTTTCATCCGCTTCCGTACGCACAGCCGTCAGTGTCGGTCCGATCGTTAATTAATTTAAGCGCTTAATCCCCTGCCCCCAATCCCCCGCACCTTTTCCACGGCGTATTCCGCCCGCCTATGATCATAATTCTCGATTTTAATCGATCTCCGAGCGCGCAAGAGCGCAATAATATTTTCGGTGCCGCGCCACGCCACGCCGCGCCACGCCGCGCCGCGCGGTGCGTGCGGCCCTGTGTGACTCGTGTAATTGGCTCCCAACTGGACTTCAAAGGGCGCCGCTCTCCTTCATCCGCGCCGCCACGGGCGCGAGAGAGCCGGCGGCTCGCTCGCCGGCCGACGGCTGGGAGCGAGAGGGAACTATATGAAAATTATACGCGCCATGCGCGTCGCTCAGGCGCGAGCGAGAGGGTCGTCGAGGGTGAGTAAAACCGAGCAACGCGAGGGAAGAGGACGAGGCGAGTCTTGCATGAGTTTGTAAAGGAGAAGGAAAGGGATAACAGGGGGAATTGGAGAACGAGAGAGAGAGAGAGAAAGGAAGACTGAGTGATAGAAGGTGTGGCAAGGAAGGGAAGGGAAGTGTGCGACAAGGACGACCGGTGGTCATTGCGCTGAGGAGTGCGAGCAGGACGGGGTTAAAACGTGTCACGGGGGTGCGACGAGGACGAAGCGAGCGAGGGAACGAACAAGACGGACAAAATCGCTCACCGGTGTTTCGACATGGGCCAGATAATGTTCGATATGGGGAGACCCTTGTCTCGTTTGGTTAATCGCTCGATATACGTATGTACGTGCGTTTTTTCGCCGCTTCGACACCCGTCGCCGCGGTACGTCTATGGGGTGACGTTTATGCCGCGGAGGAGTAACGGTGTTTCGCGAATTGTAGAAGGTCGCGATACTATCGAAACGTCGAAATTATTACTTTCTTTGCCGACGTGGTGGATTCGCGAAAATAATTGGAATTCCACAAATAGCCGGCGTGTTAGGGTAGCGATCCTTTCGAGCCGATGTCTTAAGTTCGGAATGCCTAGAATATTTATAGTAGCCCGACCGGGAACCGGGTGATTCATTGTTAAACGAAAAATGTGTAATGTCAAGAATTATCTTTGATTATTGGAGATATTCTAGATATACGATAAAATTAACGATACGCATAAAATATTTGAGACAATCAGGATGCATTTAAAAGATATAGAGTATTCAAACGTGTTTTAGACCCTTTCAAACTTCAAATTTTGTGAGACGCTATTTATAATCTCTCATTGCAATGCATTCTGATCGGATCATCGCATCTCGGTTTCAATCTCGCGCACTTCCGTCTTCGCTGGCGCAAAAATCGGCGTGGCGACTCTCACGGCCCGGCGTCTTCGGTAGTCGGTAACGAGGGGACCTTTTAGATTCTACGGCGAATCGGGGCCCGATCCAAGGAGAGTCTAACACCCGAGGACACGGGTCGTTTAGGCGGCTTCTTTCTTCGATCATTAGTCCGGCCCGCGGTCGACCGAGGGTCGTAAGTCCGCGAGAGGGGCCTCCTCATCTTCCACATTAACTCCGCTCGCCCCCGCGCGCGGTTCCGTCGTCGTCCGTTTTTTGTCTCCGTCCTCTTTTCGCGTCTATCTTATACCCCGGTCCCTCGTTCCTTCGCTTCTCTTGACGGCTTCACGGTACTCGATATGTATTTTGACAGGAGTGCGTCTGGCGGTTCGGTCTTTCTGAGGAAAAGAGGATCGATAAGGAGGCTGCGGCTTGTTGTGGTTGCATTGTCGCCATCAATGATCGTAAATTGTTGAATGCGTGAGTGTCGGCTATAGAGTCTCGGGAACTTTCCATGAAAATTTCTCGCAATCCTAAAATATCTGACAGTATGACTTTTATGCAACACTGTAACATGCACGACGTAATGTACTCCGATATGAATATCGTAATATGTAGCACTTCCAGATGAAAATCGAATGGTCGTATCTTGGCATAAATGAGTGGCTGCAGGCTCTCTTAAAACTTTGAACTCGTCTATGTTCTGTTATTTCGACTATGCGATGATTATTCCGTGCTGAATTTCAAAAGAGCCATTATTTTCCTTCGACACGTAAACTGGAATTGTTCACAGTTGGCGACCGTCACCGTTCTGTTCCACAGAAACGGTCGAGAGTACCGGACGCATGTGCTCCGTAAGTACGTTTCCATGAAGCGCTGCATTTAGGCATCGCGAACGTACCGTAGGTACGCGTATAGAAACAGTAATCCATTAGCGAGCATATTTAATAGCAATTTATTTCAAACATGAGTACCCTGTTGTATTTTTTGTTCGTTTGTGTGTCGCGAGGGCATTTGATCTTCCGCTGGCTGTGTTCTAACGTTTATAAATGCACAAATATATTCTTCGTACAACAATTGCACGACATGAATTAAGCGAAAGTGCTAAAGTGTTCGTTATAGTCTTTTTTTCCGTTTCTTATCGATCGATACTCGGCGTCGCGCGCGCGCGTTTCTCTATCATCTATTTCTAACAAACTCGCGCCTCCTCTCCTCTCTTACGCGTCACCGCGCATTCTCTCCTCCCTTTCTCCGTGCCTTCGTCTCTTTCTCTCTTTGTGAGATGTATAAGGCAGCGGCAATACACACAGAAAATCTCAATCATCTCCGGCCGGTTTCTTTTGTACTTGGCGCTCTAAAGGCGGTCGCTGATTGGTCGAGGGGCGTTCAAAGAACGCCGCCATGACTCGCAAAGCGGCCGGCTTTTGTTTGTGAAACAATGGTGCTCGGTGCTCGCCTCACTTAGCGTGCCAGCCAAATGACAACCTCTTCCGATACTTAATCTATTAGGAAAATTAGCGGGTCACGCGAATGCCCGTCCCGAAGGCGCGAGAAGATCGAGCGATCCTGGAGAGATCGGTACCTCCCTTCCTCCCTCCCTCCTCCCGCGTCCCGACCAGCTTAGATCCTACGTGGATACACGGAGACCCTAATTAAACAATTAGTCGAGGAGTCTCTCTAGCAATTTTCTCACTACACGCCTCGATGACAGGATCGATCGTTTCGCAGCGCTGAACTTGGAAAATCCCCCCGCTTATCCGCGTCAACGATCTTTCTCATTATTCATTATCCGATCGCATCTTCCTGACCCCCCCTCTCCATCCTGAAGAGATATCTTTCTTCGACCTCTTGGATTCGCTACATTTCTATTCTTTTAAGAATAACGTTGAGGTTCTATACAATATAATTAGTCGTATGTCGGATCGCAACCGATGGTCTAATCTAATGAGAAAATTTCTTTTTCGAAAACGTATTTTCCTCATTGGACCATCGGCTACGTTCCAACATTCGACTCCGACATATGACTTATTGTAGAACCGGCCTGAAATGCAATTCTAAATTACGCGATGCAGATTTGTAAGTAAAAAACAAAATTAAATCGTTAACGAGATCTAAAAAATTTCAGTGTATTTCTTTTATTGCAACTTTCGAATCTATATTTGCTCGGATACTATATATAGTAATCAAAAAAGAATATAAAATATAAAAGAATTTAATGCGTGATTAATCGCAATTGAATGATCAATCACAATTGACTCTATAAATAAATATGAACGTAAGAATCTCAATACTTTCGCTTACGTGGTTTAGCATGTTATTCAAACATGAAACAAAACTGCTACCTATTGAATAATAAATAGTTATTATACGATGTATTACAATTTCGATCTATTATCAGCCGATAAATTCAGTTTTATTTGACATGTGAATCTTGAATTACTAATTCGTTACATTTGTTGTGTTATTTTCTACAGGCAAGGCATTCGTCCCTGGAAAAGTCTTCAAAAGCGGTTATACACGTTTTTGGAAAAAAAAAAAACGGAAAATTGCAGACATGGAAAATGCCAGTAGTTATCGTTAAGGAAAGATGAGCCTATCCGCCGGTGCATTTATACATCAGCTCGAACGATTAATAATCATTTAATTAATCGGTCGTCTCCATTAGTTCATCAAAAAGTTTTTCTCTTTGCGACATAAATATCTAACTACGTAATAACTAAGTCAGATATCCGACTAATAACTCGTGGCGATGCAGTGCGTGAATGCGGTGCGTGGACGAGAGGGAGAAAATAATCTTCGATAATATAAGGTTGTGTTTACTTCACATAGTTTCTAGACGGCAAAGCTGCTTCGAGTGTTAAATAAAATAATAGAAACGATAGTTTCCCTTCCATATATGTGATGTCTACTTCATTAATCGATCCTATAATGATCAGGTCTTGCTCGAAAAAAAAAAAAAAAACAAAGTTTCGATCGTCATTTTAATATAATTATTACTATTGTAATTGTACATTTATTATTATTAATACTACACATCTACATATATAATGAATAATAAAAGTCTACGTCAATACGAAATAAAATTTGAAATACCGATAGCACATTAAATGCAGAAAAATAGAGAATTAAGGAGTAAAGCTAAAACTATGTTTATTGTATAATAGTTATTTACATTGTTGTTACCCGCAAAGAATCTCGATGTTAGTTTCCCACATAGCATCGGTTTAGAGTGGTTTTCTCTCTTGATATTTCTATCTTCTTGCCGTTTGGGAAACGTGTCGGTAACGGACAAGGTAACAGAACTTTAAGAGTTAATTAAATCAAAGACTGCCGACACAGGCTCGTAATAAAAGTAAGAACACGTTCCGAGGTATGCATTATAGGAGGATGCAGCAATAAAATAAAAAGCTTTCAGGAAGGAGGAGATAACCGTCCAGAGTGACCTGAAGGATTTGTGCGGCTGCTTTTGGACCTACAATAAAATTCGGGCTTCCTATGATTGAACACGTTCGCATGCTGAAAACACACGGATGCCATGTGCAACTTGGACGTTATATAACTCGATTTTAAGCGATATATTGCACGCGAATGATATATTCGGGCGACTGAAACTCAATTTCCTTAATTTTCTAAACTGCGGCATTTAGACGATACCTTTTTGATACCAACGCAATAAATATTTTAAAAGAAATGTAACATCGTTATTTTTTTAAGACTTTATCAACTAATTACATTTCAAGCAACTCGTTTTTGACATCCCCTATTTGGAAATAAGTATTCTGCAAAATCTCGAGATCGACATTTCTGAAGGCTCGTTTAAATCCCTTACTGTGTGTGTTCTCAAAATTATTCCACTTACAACTTAATTACGCTATTCAATGGATCGAAACAGACCGCTAGAAGAGACGAAAGGGAATCCTTTCTTTTTCAGGCGACATAATAGAATTTGTCGGTTGATGAAGAACTCCGTTGAGAGAAGCGGAGGATGAGGTAGAATCCAAACGCGGTGCGATCGGCAGGGCAAACAATTGACGTGATCGAATTTTTTCGAAAATCGGTTGACAGTGCGGTCGTGCAACGGATTCAGCCGCGTCATCGGCGGTTCCTTTGGGCGGCTATCCTTTTTTTTTTGCCCCGAACCCTCTCGCTCCGCGGCGTCGATTTTTAAAGAGATTCCAAAGATCGCTAATTGATTAATCATGACCCCCGGGAGTTACCAGGATCCCGCCACGCTCCGCGTCCGCCATACTCTTTATTTCTTCCTCGTCCCCTTCTTTTCGCGGATCGCTCACTCCAACCGACCAATCTCCTCTTTTTCCTGTCCGTAGTTCTTGAAGTGAGGTGAAAGGATTATCCGCGAAAAAGATACGACATTGACGATGACGACACATTTCAACGAATCTCCCCTTGTTAACTCCTTGCGCGTATGCAACCTAAGCTCCGAAAAGTCTTAAAAAATAAATGTGCTTTAATTCCAAAATTGGTGTCGCGTGTTATATGTTTCATAGATTAAATACGTCTCTAAACAAATTAGATATTTCACTTAATTTAATGGCATTTAAAAATCTAATATTATAAATAATTATTCTACCGAGGATTCTTAAATTTGATGCATCTTAGAATAAATACAATTCAACATTTCACACGATGATCTACCTCGAAGGTGCAAGACAATTAGAATGATGTGAAATGTATTGTGTTATTACGCGAAATGTCATTCTATCCGAGGCTTTTAATTCTAGAGCACGATGGTTTTTGAAAAAAAGGTTCTCCGTGGTGGCCTAATTACGACTCGGAGGGATAATTATTTGATTATTCACACTCGCTTGATCGAAAATAATAAAAAGACCTGGTACCTAGGGAACAAACGGGGATTTATGGGCTATTACGATTCGTTCTACTGGTAGAGCTGAATGTGCTGGAAGCTCGGCAGAGAGAAGAAAACCCACGACCATCGTCAGCCATCTGTGGTGGGATATCCCAAACCATGCTGGTATACTTCCGATACTAATCTCTCTTCACATCGGCTGGTAGAGTAGAAAACGCATGCGTGAAGTGGCGTGAACATCAGACAAATATCAATATATGAGAATTCTCCTTTAATATCTCTTGACGATAAAATAATCATGTCAAATATCTCGATTATCAAAGGATACATCTTTACAAGTTTCACACAAGATATGTATGTACACCCTATATGTGTTTTTTAAGTATCCTTTGATGATAAAATATATATCTTCATACAATTATTATATTGATTAATTTTCTTATGTTGATAATCTCCTACATTGATATTAATAAAGTAGCTCTAATACTTAAAGTTAGAAACTATTAGATTAATCAATAACTAATAAATCATTTCGTATACAATTTGAAAGTTGTGTATCTGGTACAGATAATTAATATTATATCTCTAGGAGAAGAAAGACACGTTATCCATTAATATTCGTAAAAGTAATAAAACGTAATTATTACTCGCAAAGATTTGGGATAAGATTACAATATTTGGAGAGCATGTTCAGAAAGTTAAAATAAAGATAAAGAATTCCCAATTCGATTCTTTTAATCATTAACGAGATAGTTTGCTGTTGTTATAAATAGTTACGTCATAAATATTATTTTTTTTTCAAGTTTTCATAAAATGTAATTGTATTTGCAGTAAAGAATTGACTTAATTATCGTTTATAAAATATAAGATTATCTATGCAACAAATGTCGAATAAAGTAAGCTGATACAACTCGTATATAAACATACGTGAGGGTCAATTTGTATATGATAATCTCGACATCGCAATGTATCGCGATGAAACAACCCTTCTGCGAACGATATCTAAGAATGGCCATGCATTTCTGCGGCGAAGAAAATCGCTCTTAGCTTTGATGAGGTGGCTCGACTTCTCTTCGAATTCCCCGTCGACAGGAAACCTCGTTCCTGCCTTCGGCGAAGACGAGCAGGAAATTTCGATCGCGCCGTTTGACGACGCGAAAGTAACCCGCGTGCGAGACACGCGGGGGGAGGAGAGCTCTACTCGCGCGCGAGCATTGGCGCGCGATATGGGCGGCCGCGTAAGAATATAAAAGCAAGAAGACCGGATGACTGCTAACTGTTTGTTAGTCTTGGGTTTTAAAGTCCGCGCGTCTGTCAGTCCAGAGACGTAATATTAGTGCTTAGTGTGTGCTGCCGCCGCCACTCCCGCTCATTCACGTTTCCTCTCTCCTTTCTTCCTCCCTTCTCTCTTCTCTGCTTCTGCATCGCGCGTCCCGCACGATTAGCTTCTTCTCGTCGATTTTTCTTGCAGGCTTCTCAAACTTTGCATGTCATTATTTTCGTCATACGAATGAAACTTATACATATATATGTAGATTATATATACATAATATAAATATACATATAAACATTTATATTTATTACCCATGATTCTAGTGATTCTAGTACTGTGTGCCAATTATAAATTTGAAATAAAAAGATTTTTAATTGCAAAATTGAAGATTTATCTATATTTATTATATATTTTTTCTAATGTTTTTATGATGTTATACAATAAGATTGTAAATTGTAAATATTTCTTAATTTTACATTGTCTAAAATGTTATAAATTATAACAATTAAATACGTTGGATGAAAATTATATTCTGTTTTATTATAAAAAAAGTAACATGCAATTTGGAAGAATAATTACATATTCTCCTCAACTGTAAAAAAGTTTATGTGACAAGAAATTGTTTCAGTGTCAGTATCATTTAGCTCAAAAACGTTTAAATTAAATAGGCATGCAGACTTCGGAGCCTGATAAGTTCAGGTTACATAATAAGCGTTAATAAGCGCTACTTATCGATTTACTTTAGCACCTTTCCTGTAAAAAGATGTCCCAATAACTCGTCTAGGTGGACCGCTATAAATAGTTGAAATTACTTGGAGGACCGAACGGAACGAGGGTGTTTTAGCGACCATTCTGGAAAAATAAACGTTCGCGACCGCGTAGGGAACAGATGACTCTGCCACGCGGATGCCAACTCCTCGTTGGAGTGACAGCCGCCGTGGCCGACGATTGTTTTTCAGTTTACGTTAACGTTTCGTTTTCGTTCCGATACGGTCGTTGAACGAGCCCCGCTGTTGGTTCGCAGTCTTTATTGACTGCCGGTTAAATCGGGCTCGGAAGGAGCCCTCGTACGGAACTATTTGATTTTATGGGACATCTCCAGTCGCTCTCTTCACGCGACAGGCGACGACGAGCTTGTTAAAAGGGTAACCGCGAAGCTCCGTTTGAGACGAACGTCGTGGCCGGTGACTTTTTGCGCAACCGGCCCGACTTGTCGCATGCATGACGACTGCCAGAGTTGACAGACGGATGCTGGCGAGATGTTCGCTGACACAGACTTCGTTTCGTAAACGATCGACACTTCATCCCGTAATTGGTCGACCTATCTCACGACGTGTCTCTCACTGCAATAAAAATTCCACCCGCTCTACATAGATGCTCGTCATCGCGCGATCTCGATATTTCGAACGATTGCTCATGGCGGAAAAAGAAATATCCGAGTGGCAGAAATCGAGCGAAGGAGGAGAAGACGAGAGGCAACAAAGTACAGCAAGGTTGAGTAAAGGATGACGGCGAAGGGCGGACGCCGGTCTTGTTCGGGGGTAACTGAAATAAGGTATAATTTTCCGCGCCAATTAAGGTCTTTAAGAATTGCGACCAATTGAGCGGGAGGGTCAGAGCCTTAGCTTTAGGGGAGAGATGTACCACCATCCCCCTATAATTTATTATTGATTAGATCGGATCGAGAAAAAGAGGTCTCGGTATGTAGACTTAAGATTGGCCTGAGATCGTCTATATATAACGGAGTGTAACAAGCAAATGGCGGATGGCGTTTTTCCAATTTCCGGTCCGGATACTTAAAGCATAATAGTACTTGATACACGATTTGTTCTTTATTTAAAAAAAGTTTGTTGATTGTAGGTAATTATCAAAATTCGCGGAAATTCGTATATATGTCATTCACAATTTATATATATAATTGTCTATTGTTTATACAATAGATTTTTCTTATTTCATACCATAATTAAACAGGAAAATAATGCCAAATAATTTTATATAAAAATAGATGTAAAAGATAACACACACGTCACACACACATAATATATACCTCAGGTAATTAAAAATATATATCTTAAGGTAACAGTCACTTTTTTAAATATTTGTCTAATCGTTAGGAAAAAGTAGAGAAAAGATATTCTTACAATCGTTTTGATCATCACATTATAGCGTTGAAGCATGTCTAGAGTTCTTTATACATTTCTTTTTTCTGTTAATTGATAACTTAATAAAAAAGTCACTCGATGAGAAAAAACCAAATCATTTTTTTGATAAAAAATTTTCCAATTTGTGTAATTGAAATAAACATTTATCAGTATAAGTAACTTTTTGTAAACACATTATAATTTGTTATAACATGTTTTTACAAAAATAAGTAAGATTCTAATTATGCAACTTGTGACAATAGAATTTGCAATTGATGTACACGCGTCTTTCCGACAAGAGTGCGAATGATGCACCACGCCACATCACGCGACCATGAGGTAGGGGGAGAGACGGTGGAGAGAGCGAAAGTATTTTCTCATCGATATCTCGAGCGCGCGAGGTCATCATCGGATCAACTCAGGCGTAGTTCACGTTCCTGTGGTTCACACTTAATTAAACCGCCATAGGAACTCGGGTGCCAGCACGTGGCAGACAATGCTGCGAGTCTTTAGCGGCGATTGTTATGTAAAGCACACCCTATATATGCACCGCGCAGTTTCTCTCGTAACGTATCGAGACGAGAAGTACGTAGGCACCTACCTACCATTCCGCTCGTGAACCTACGTACAAAGAGAACGGGGTAACTTTTTGAAATTATCAACTGCGATTTCTAACTTGGATCATTTTTCGTCGAATAGAGACATGATTATGTAAAACGTAATTTCTATCGTACTTTGTTACTGAAATGTTACATTTTCTCGTGGCATTTTACTAATTTTTAAAAGAGTGTTAAGTTCACCCGCTTGTAATTTGCGTCAGATTTTAGGATATAATTTTATTTATAATTTTATAAGTCATATATTTTGATGTATGTATGTGTACTTTATATCTTATATATATTTTTCTGATTGTTCAAACATTTTATATAAAATTGCAAATTTTTTTTCTGATTTCTGTGATATAAATGACATAGATCGTCTAAAGTGGATTTTAGCTTCAGGCGTTACCATTGATAAATAATTATTTTTTATAAAAATAATTATATCATAAACATAATAATTAAACAAGAACGGTTGATGTAAAAAACGACAAAAAAACGAATGTTTATAGAAAATATAAATATCAAAATATAAATGTCAAACTATTTGAGAAACTATAAAATGATTATCATACTCTATAAACGGGATATCAGGTTCAATAGATTGATTTGATTGAATCTGTTAACTACTTTCCTAATGTGCTAACGCACGCTTTGATCAAATGCTAGTCTAAGTAATCACGAAGCATACATCAATAATGAAACTGTCGTCATGTATGACGACTGTGAGTGATTGCTTCGTCGCAAGAAGTTAAGCAGCCTTTTATCATCTTCGCTGACACGGATGACAAAACGAGAAAATCTCTAAAGTGCCCGTACGTTTCCGGCGGGGTCGATCGCGATGATCTAAAAATCCCCCGCGATCCCACTCCGCGGCAGAATCTTTCCCGCCTTGTGTCTCCGTCTGGATTGGCCACCGTGGAAAAGCGACGTCGCGGGAAAAGCCGTGGATTGGCCGTAGGGCGAGGCTTGCGTCGTGACGGAAGCGTCGCGTCCGATCGCACGTAGAATATCCAAAGCTCCACCTACCTCAGAACGCGCGGTATTCGCGCGTGCAAGCTCGCTTAGGAGAGCCGGGAACGAGAAAGTGGGCGACGAAAACAGTCCATTGAGCTCGTTAAGGAGAGAAGAAAAAGATCATTTCTATGACCTGCACACGAGACGGTGATCGATAGCTGATGAGAGGCGTCGTCGGAATCTGATAAGCGTTGAGCTTTATTTCTCGATGAACGGAGACAAAAGCGCCTCGAGTGAGATCATCTACGTGGAAGTAGAGGTCTTCGTGAAACAGAAAGAGAAGCGGAAGGAGAGAAGGGCGAGAAGTGGACGAAGCGTCTTTTAGGTGGGGGTTGGTCGAGTAAAAGAGGGAGGCTCTTCTCGAGGGAGGAAGGGAGAGCTGCGGGCTGAGTGTGGTAATTCGAAAAATAAGTCTCCGCGGGCGACAAGCACACTTGACCGAAGCACACTCGAATCAGAAGGGTCGAGCACTCGGGAATAACAATTAATAACGCCAGTCGGCCTACCAGCGATCCTCTGGCTGCTCGACGGCCTCCAGGGATTATGTGAACGCGGAAGACGCCTAACATTCGTCGGCCGATCCTCCGATCCAACGTGTCGACGACGGACAAGCGAGAATGGCAGCATGCGTGACAGCGTGACAGAGAAAATTTGACGTATGATCGTTCGATTTTTTTCGACAAGTTTATAAGGGTGAAAAAAAGTCCAAGTTTTTTGTGAAGAAAAGACAAGGTAGTGAAATTGCACGGTGAGAATCTATAACATGTGACGCGACGAGCTTTCTCGTGTGTGGACAATCAATGGTGATTGTAACTATGAGGAAAAAGATCGAAGAAGAAGAGAAGATCTGAAAGGAAAACATCAAGTGCATAGAAAGAACTGTTTCTCGAAGCAGCTGTCATTGTTGCGAGGTAGAGAACAGCAGCAAAGCACGGAGTGATGGAGGACGACAAACGCAGCGAAGCCTCGCCGAAACCCTCTCAACCGACCCCTTTCAGTATCGCTGACATCCTGAGCCGGAGAAACTCTTGCGCGAATTCGAAGAGATGCGACGTGGAAAAAATCCAGGCCGCCGTTTCCACGTCGATGAGAAGACACAATCGCGAGTACGAGCGCGTGGAGAACGAGCAGCTTGACGGAAGCTACGATCATGATCAGGTGATTCATTATCCGAGACTGCCCACCCCGGAGTTGAGCATGGCGCACGAGTTAGATATCTTGAGGAGAAACCTGGCGCAAGCGAACTTATCAAATTTCGGAGGCATCCCGCACTTGACCCAGGGAACATTCAAGAATCACTTCGAGACTCTGGGAAACCTGACGGCATATCAGCCTGTTAAGGAGCCGATGGAGACTTCTCATAGACAGCAAGACGAAGCCTTAGATATGAGTAAAAATAAATATCTAGGTACGTGATGCTACTCGCATGACTATATAAATTATCATGCATAATTCTGCAACAAAAAGCGCTTCGCGAATTTCTTTTCATTCTGGAGTAAAATGTCAAAATAATATTATGTATTTCAATTCTCCAGCATTAATTCTGCAATACTGAATTAAGTAAAATAATTTAATCTAACGGCAGTTGATAGATAATTTCACATGCATGCAATCACAAAATCGAATTTTCTTCCAAAAACTGAGATTGTTGTTAGCAGACTATAAAGTATCACATCGATCTACTGTTAATCGCGTCAAGTCTCAAGGAAAACAAAAACAATTTTTTCGGAAAAGTAGTTAAACCGATACATAATATATCACGAGCGAAAACAATATCTTAAAAGTCCTGGAAAATGGTGACCTGCCAAAGGATCTTGTATCGGGCACGCGAGGATGCGGGCTTAAGAGGTCATTTGAGCAGATACGCGCGTAACAGGCGAGCTCTTTTCAAGGGTTTTTAAAGTTAACCCGAGCGCAGATAACATAATTGAATGTAATTTTAGTAGCATAAGTGGCACTCGACTCGGCAGACGTCACGAGTACCGACTACTTCTTGCACTTGTTCGATCTCTGGCCACACTCTGTTCCTCTGTGCCTCAAGCACGCAAGGATTCGCGGATTACCTCCGTTTAGACTAAACCGTTTTAGATCAAGGTTACGATCGCTAACTATTTCCGAGGAAACGTTCGTGATTGATTTATTCGTGACAGATGTAGCGCTATGTGTTCCATATAGGATAGCAATAATTCTTAGTTAATCGTTTGCATCCGCTAGCACTATATACGCGCTGCGCTATTGCACGCAAATATAATGCACCATTATATTGCACCATAAAATAGTAATATCTTATATTTAATCAATTAAATTACTTTTTGTACCATATGCACGTTATGTACTACACGCAAGATAAAGATAGTTTAGCTTTGCATCCCCCTCTGTCCATTTTTTCGTAATATTCGCCCTCGTTATTGATACGAAAGTATAGAATTACGTGGTTGAATAGTGTTATCTTAGTATGAAGGTAAACAGATACTCTCCCTCGGACTGACTGCTTTGTGAAATCAATCATGATTAACAGCATTCATGATAGAATGCGTGTACGCAGAATTTTTATTTTGTATTCCTTTGTAATTGTTAAAAGATAAAAACATTCTTCAGCATTTAGGATATAAAATTCTAATCGTTATTCACCATAACCAATTAATGTCTTCACCCTGGATTTATTATAGCAAATTATTATATGTATTAAAATGTGATAAAATTGAAAATATTTTATAACTTTGATCCTACAATTGCACATATTGCAAAGAAGAAAACGATACGAAATGATTTAGAAAACCCTTCGATAAGCCTCGATTTACAGTAGTTTCAGGATGCGTTAATAGAAGGATTAATTTATAGGAAATACTGTGGGAAAAACGTATCTAGTTTTTAAGAAACATCTCTTTTCTTTGTATCTTTAATTTATTGGAGAATACAAATACGCGAAATATCTCTGCGAGTCTAAAAGATATTTTTAATAGCTCGCGCGTTTGACCTCTTTCTTTCGCTGAACTTAATCGCTATCAGGTCTTCAAGAGCCGATCTCTCCCCTTGCCAAACATTACGTGGTTCAATCATATGATAACATGCTTACGCGCAATCAGTTGTACAAAACAATAGGTATCGAGTTTATGAAAAGCATTAAAATATATAAACATGCCTGAGGTATAACAAAGAAAAGCTTTTCTACAATATGTCATGTAAAATTTTATTTAATTATCAAGATAAGTTGTGTAAAGATAGCACTAAATATAAAATAAACATTACGAAAAAAAGAAAGAGAGAGCCATACTCTTAAGCGAAGAATCGTCACCTGAAACCGTACGATAGTATATTGTTTGCAACGGCTCGAGGGTGAAGAGGTAGACACGAGCTGGCACCGATTCAAGGTGCACTCAGAAAATTACGAGTCCACTTTCAAGGGGAAATCTCTCCAGTCATTTAATATGATAATGGATAGTCGAAAGAATATTGTCGTTGTCGCGACAAATTGTTCTTAACCACTTATTACGGTAATATATAACTGAGAAAATCCTTCCCGATTTTCGCGTCCTTTTCCATCGCGACGGAGGAGTCGAAAAGTGTTTTTAGTGGTTTCGAAGGATCATCGATGTAATCGGAGTAAATCGACGCCACTTGCTTGCCTGGAACTGAACTCTCGATATAGACTCGATATAAACATCCATAGGATGTTTGACGAGCAACGAAGGATGGACGCATTAGCCGGACGAGATGGCATCTAGTCGACGTCGAAAGTGATCAAATATAGATCTCTCTAAATGCTCCGCGTCTCCTGCTGACCACCGACGATAAACATTGACGTAGGATGAGCGTTTCGAGCGCGAAATAATTATGATACTGTTGGAGAACTTCGCGAATTATTCGCGAATACTCTCAGATTTTAGAAAAATTTAGCAAATTTTTTTCTGTATTAAATTAAAATGTATAGAAGCATTGATTTCTTCTTTGAACACGATATTTTATTGATAAAATTATTACGACTCTAGGAGAGTCATCATTTCTACACTAAAAATAACATTTTTTTACATATCGAAATATTAACTGTTTATTGACTAGATGAGATTAATAAACTTGATAAATTATTTTATCATATTTTTGAGAAATCGTTTAAAATCGAATTAATTGAATCGTCTTTGCGAAGAAAAATGCTCGAAAAAAAAATTTTAGCTTTACATCGAAATAAATTTTCGAAAAAATAGTTTATTCAAGATTTATTATTTTCAGTTTCAAATCCGTGAAAATTTCCTCATATTAATATGAATAAAAAAAATCTACAAATATACTTTAAAATATACTTAAAAATTAAAGCAAGCTATATTATTATATTCATTGTCAGTAATATAATTAATTTTTATTATCTTGTTTAAAAAGTTATACGTTATTTTTCGTTCATAATAAGGGGTACGCATCGCAAAGTAGCGGATCAAGCGCGTTGCCAAGTAGAAGAAGCTAGTCTGATCTGCAATACGATTGTACTCTAGTGCCACCGGTTAAACTTAGAGGAGAATTACCGCGGAACAGAAGCGTAAACATGTCGGAGTAGCGAGTACATGTGTTAATGTTTGTACGAGACATCAAAAGCAACGAGGTTCTCTCTCGCTCTTTCTCCCTCCGATCGTTCACCGTCTCTATGGCTGCTCGCTGATGGTTACTCCGACTTTCGAACTAAACGATTGCTTTACGGTATAGTTGCAGATTCTCGCGCAAATCCAAATATTTATCCGCAAACGAATTTGAACGGCAAGCTTGCGTTATTTGAAAAATGAGACTTCACCGTTCGTCGATATGCAAAAGCTTAAAAGCTCTGTTCTTCTTATAAATTATTTACAATACTAACAAATTTATAGACATACATTAGAATGCGTTAAGTTCTGATAAATGTAATATAAATGATAAAATTGAAATTATATTAAAGTTATGATAAAAACTTTATTTTTAAGCCTCTATTAATTTAAAGTTTCCCCACACAGCGCAAACAATAGATCGCAATTTTATTTATGAAA
The DNA here is from genome assembly GCF_048541705.1 of Temnothorax americanus. NCBI lineage: Eukaryota > Metazoa > Arthropoda > Insecta > Hymenoptera > Formicidae > Temnothorax > Temnothorax americanus. The sequence continues at coordinate 9,221,554 of NW_027509338.1, read as the reverse complement.
TGAAGTTCATTCGCCTATCTTACAGATGAGGCGGAGGACGATACGTACGAGTCGCAAAATTCAGGTCAAAGTTTGCAGAACAGAAAAAAGCGCAGCAGGGCAGCATTCTCGCACGCACAAGTCTATGAACTAGAAAGGAGATTCGCCGCTCAAAAATACCTGTCGGGTCCGGAAAGAGCAGATTTAGCGCGTGGCTTAAAATTAACGGAGACACAAGTCAAGATCTGGTTTCAGAATCGACGGTGAAATCTTTGTTTTACACCTTTCAATATATTCCTTGATTTAATATGAAAGTTTTGAAAAATATGAATCTGAAAAAGTAAATTTTGTCGACTTTCTTAAAAAAAATATTTCTTTCCTTTCCAATTACGATTTCATTGATTGTCGTTAATGACTTCAGGTATAAAACCAAGCGGCGCCAACAGCAGGAATTGGGCGCCCTCGTAAACTCGGGAAGCGCCAGGCGTGTGGCTGTACGCGTCCTGGTACATCCGGATGAGCATCTGAGGGGATTACCTCTTCGTGGTTCCGGACAACTTCCCGGGCAAATGTCGAGCCCGCAGATTCATCCCGCGAACAAAGCGCTCGGCGGTTTCCCGTATTATTGTCTACCGTATCACCCGCTACTCTGCCCACCCCTACATGCCACCCATGTTCAGGTACAAAGCCCGATCACACGCGATTTCGATCCAAATCAAATTTCGAAGATCAAAGACGAGAAGTGAATGACAGACATCTCTCTCGAAGTACCAATAATTATTCCATGTCTAAACGAAGATGATGGTATTTCAGAGAATGATGCAAAATATTATCATTTACAGAATGATACTTTTCAGATAGAAATATTGTGAGAAGTGTTGAAAACACTTTTTTAGAAAGTTTATGATTTTGTCTGAGAAATCAATTGAAGGACTTAGGCAATATGCTCAATTATATGAAAATCATACATGTATAAAATTTTTAGAATGTTTTTATTTATTATACGACTTCGATCAAAAAGCATATTTGTATTTTTTATATAGAATATAGAATCAAAAAATGTTTGAAATTTGACTATACCTATACCTATAAATGTTATTAATAACTTATAATACTTTTTAATAGCTTATTTGTAAAATATACTGCAATTTAACACATTATTTCTAAGTCTTTCAATTGCATTTTGATCTTCACACACTTCACATGTGCATAAAAAGTATCTTCTTCAGAATTACATTAACACACATAAATAACCGGATTTATCAATCATCTTATAGCTGTCTGAAATCATCGCGCGCGTATTTATTACATTTATTATAATTCAATGGCGTTATAAAAACGATCGTGTAAATTAGTCTGTAAATAAATGTATAAAACATGAAATATTAAGTCATCTGTATATTTTCTTCTGTTATCTGAGGTATCAAACTTCAACCTTGAAAAGAAAAGTAAAATTTTTAAATCAAATTAGCCTAATAATTTTATTAGCTTCTTATTCTTTTCTTATTATTAGCTTCTTATATTAGCTTCTAATCTTTTGACGTTTTTAAACTTCAAAGTTTCATATCTCGAAATGAAGAAAAATAAAGATGATGTGCACAACTACCATATAATATAAAAAACCAAATCATCATGCTTTTTATCTTGATCGAGAGAATATTGTCTGACGTAGAAATTACGGCGGAGCACGATTCTTAAAATGGAAATAGGAAACGTGTTCCTCAAATTACTAACGGAATATGTGCAATTAGTAGCGGAACGTGTGTAATGTAAAATGAATTAAATATATAATGCTAATTAAATTTGTTTAACATGCGCTATGCATGTATCATGTTCAAGTTCAATTTATTGTTTAAGAGTACAGATGCGTAAATGTCTTTAAATATATGTATATCGACCAGGATTTATCGTGAAAGTTTTCTCTTTGAAATTCCCTTCCTTCCCCAGAGTCCTTTCTCTCCATCTCGAAAAAAAATACAAAGTTGCAGGTAGAAAATGGAGTTTTCTTAATGATATTGCAACTGATTTTCTCATAAGAGTTTTAATGGCTGTGTCTGGGTGGGCCCAGCAGACATCAGATATGTTTATTCAGGAGACGGAGACGAGCAGGCTTAACCGACGGACGAGAAAAAATCTAGATCTGACACTCATCTGTTGTAAATAAAAGTGTTACATTGCCCTCACCGAAACGCTTTTTACATCCCCCCGCCGTGTACATTCTTATACGAGACGGTTTCCGAGTGTCAAGGAATTAGTAGTTTTTAATTTATTTGTTTAGATTTCTTAAGTTCTAATTGCATGTGTATACACAACAAATAAACAAGATATCTTTACAATAGATACATACGCGCGATAGATATCTGTAAAGATATCTAATTGAATACTTTATGAAAAATAAGATAAAGTAACAAATAATTAAAAAAGTAATAATTTTGTACACGGATAGTTAAATAAATAAAAAAAATTTTAATTTTGGCAAGCAACAGAAAAGCTCTCAGATCGTCTATCATCCATTTGGTTCGTAATTCGTATTTTTGGCATTTCTGAGTATCAACAAACTATAGTGGTCGGCACATTTTTCATGACGCAAGCCGCAAATTATTACGATGAGTTTTGCGTGGCACTAACAGCAACTGTACATCGACACAAGGCCTCATTTAGCGCAAGAGCATTATGGCTTTACAATGTTTAGAACTGTTCTAAACGAAGCATAATGGACTGCAGAAACGACTATGAAGTCTATACAGCCCCACTAACTTTCCGTCGCGTACGTTTAAACTATCAGCACAGATTACGGGTAGAAGTCGTCGCGTTAATTGTTGCAATCAACATATTGTTCCAATCTTTTGATACAAATAAACAGACTCTTTCAACAATACTACAAATCCCCACTTAGCTTGTGAGACTAATTGTAAATTGCTAAATAAAAAATTATAAAAATAAAATAAATCAAGTGCAAAACGCGTCCAATTAAATAGGTCTATTAATAAAACGGAAACGATATAAAAAATAATTTTACTCTCGAATTTATTCTCTATTTTTCATTTTTGAAAAACTAAGATCATATTGTTATTATAGAAAAATAATGTTATTATTGACTGGCAATGTTTAATCATTGGAGGTGAGTATTTAACCATTATGAAATCTATATTAAAACCTAAAATATATTAGTTCAGAATACAACAAACCATTTTCAATCCTTAATTCAGGATTTTGCTATTGAAGGTAACAAGCTCACAATTTGAAGCAGAAGTACATTCGTTCGAGTGCACCAATGGACTTGTCCCGTAAAACAAGAAAGGAACGATTTAACGCTCAATCAACCGACGAAAGCTAATTTTCATTAGCTGTTAATAGCGCAAGACCACCCTCTCCCTTGATCACCCTCTATGGCTCTACACCTTAACCCCTCGCTTCACCGTTCTCCAAACGCTCGTCTTTCGTTTGTTACGAGAAAGCTTCGCGCGTTAAATAAATGGTATGGAATAGAAACTTGCAAAGTTAACGCAGAATCTATCTGTTAAATAATAAAATACTTACTCTATTATATATATATATATAACGCAGTTATATATAATATATATAATACATTTGAAAGTAATTATTAAAACTCATTATTTAAATTTTCCGTTTGCCATCATAAAAAAGTGCTATAATAAAATATTTTAATTTTTAAACATTTTTAAGTTTAAATTATTTTAATTTTTTTGGTGCATTAAAGATACTTACGTAAAAATTCTTCTGTCTCTCATAATAAAAAAATATTTATTTATTGCAGTTTTCTATATTTGGTAATTATTATTTTGTAATTATTGATACTATAAATTGTTGGATATTATAATGTTGAATTGTTGGACCAGCTATTGGATATATCATGTTTTTATAATTATATCGTCGATTTCTCTTTTAAAGTAAATTTCCTAACACTTGCATGGTCTTTGTTAAGAATTTGCAAGGATTTAAATTATTTTTAAATTTCTTTAGTTCAAGAACTCGTTTCAATACTCAAAAGATAAAATTTCAAAGAAAAGCTAAAGATATCTTTTCAATATTTCTAACTAAATATATTCTCTACATTTCAATGAATTTGTAGATAAGTATACCGAGATTCAGATTTACACTGCAAAAAAATTATCAACGCGAGATCAATTTGAATCTCATTTAAAAAAATCATACTCAAAGAGGACAATTCAGCCGTTCGAGGCTACATACCGGCCATTATCAATTTTGCACGAACCATTTGCGTGCAAGGTAAAAAATTCTGACTTTTTCAAGCGCCTGCGGTATCTCTTACAATGGATGTAAATCGAATGATCAAATTTAAAAGTATAATCCAGACCTTTTTCTACATAAAACATGACTTGTAATATTTTACGGATCTCGTTAGATATATTTTTAAGACAGATTATTAAAAGATACATTTTAACTTGCAATCGTTGAAACAAAAAAGCTGTAGAGAGATATAACAGGCTCTCTTAACTAAATAAAACAAGTGTACGATGTAAATCTGATTTCGCCACCCCCTCGAAGTAAACGCAATTGCCGGTTCCAAGTTTGAGATTTCAGTCGTTACTTTCGTCTCTGTCGTCACTTTTTCCTACCTCTCTTATATACCATTCTTCCGACTTCTGACACGCGTTTCAATTGGGATGGTTGCCAAGGAAACCTAGGAGCCGGAGTGTCACATGGACTATTGAAGACGTTAAAGGGGACACCTCTCCATTTCGCAGAAAACATTCGAAACGCGTTAGAGACGAATATGATTTACGAGTCTAACGTGAATTTTTAAATATTAAATATCGCATATCACTTCTTTATATTTCTAGATAAATTACATTTTCTTTTATATGTACATAAGATCGAGTGTTTTAACTGATCGGAAAAATAAAGCAACTTAATATATAACTTGTGATATCGAGATTGAATTAACATAAATAATGTTTCTTTTTTGTTTTCAGAATACAAAGAAAATCGCTGCATGAAACACCGCTGATTGAACTAATTTTCTCCCATCTCCGCAAATCATCTTCTTATTAAATCGAAAATAAAATAAAATTATATTTTATTAACTTTTTTAGTTTAGCATGCGTTCTTATTTAATCTCACATGTGCGAAAATATTTTCTTTTTCTCGATCATCGATGCCTGCTCTACTTTGTAGATTTGCGGAGATGGGAGAAAATCAGTTCGAGTACATCGCGCAGATCATCAAGCGAGTATAACGACGCTTGAAGTCTACCAAGAAGAACTTATCGAGCGAACTACGGAGGGAACCGTTTCCTCCGCTTTTCCGGCATTTCAAAGAAGCAATTTAGCGATTTTTCGTGGCAAAGCGCCGTCGAGGAAAATTGGCGTACGAGCGGCCAATCAGCGGTGTTTCATGCAGCTGACACGACTCAAAGAAATTCTTTCAAATATTTCATAGGTTTCTCGTACTTACGAACTACGAGGACAGCTAGCTTACTGCCACTACCTTCACCAGCGACTTTCTTTGTATTCTGAAAACAAAAAGAAACATTATTTGTGTTAGTTCAATTTCACAAGTTATATATTAAGTGCGTAATGTCACGTGTAATTTAATTGCATGGATATAAATGGCAGAGCAGTTAATACATTTTATAAAGAAAATATAAACTATAAAAATTTAAAATAATGAATAAAATTTAAAACAATAATAAACAATCATTGAGAACAACCCTCGCCAATATTTTATTGATTTAAACGTACAATATGTATAATGTTCCTTGAAAAGAAATAAGACTTATATATTAAAAAGAAACACATATATACCTAGTACCTAGTATATATACTTTAATGTTATTAAATGTGTATGTAGAGATATATATTTTATAACATTTGTTTATAGAGATATATATTTTAACATTTTGGAAATGTCTTTTGTAACAAAATATAGAGTGCAGGACATGCCAATAGTAAAAAGTATCGACTGAGAATGACTGTTTCATAGGTTGGTAAATCAGATATTTAGGCTTGTGAGTTTCTGAGAGAGGCGATTTCACATCCCTTGATCTCTCCAGCGTTCTTAGTGCAAGCGACAAACGGTTATAGTTTCACGCACGGTAAAGCAGAATTCTCTACGACAATAAACGCATATTTCTTTTTTAAATAAATTGCTCACAATTATAACTTTAGATAAATTTCGTAAAAATTACACATTATTCCTTAGTGAAAAAGACGTCACATTGAATTCAATAATTTCGCTATACGTTTATAAATAATTATTAAAATAAAGGCTGATTGTGAGTGTGGAAGCATTTTCAAAAAAATAATTTTATATTTCTAGTAACTTTAACAATAATTTTTTAATAGTTGTATAGTTAGAAAATACCTAAAAATTGCAAAAAAAGTAATATTTCAGATTACTAGATAATAATGTCATTCTTTTTAATTTTTAATCTGTTTCAATTAATATAAATCAGCAATATTCAGAATAAAGTAAACACAATTTGATTTTTAACACAAAATTAGATATTTATGTTAATGTTTCGTATCTTATGGTCAACTTTATTAATTATATTAATACAAAATGCAACAAGTAGGTTTTCCTGTTTCGCAACCCTTTTCTAATTTTTTAATGTCGAGATGATTAATGTGATCTGTATGTAAAAAAAACCCCCCATTTATAACTAAAGTCATCTGATTTGCGTATAGACATTGGCTCTTTTATGCATATGCTCATCTATTTGCACAGCGTCGCGTGCTTTCTCTCTTGGGACTTCGCGCAAACGTTCGTCGCGGTCCCCCTTTGGCTTACAAGCAAATAGGATCAAATTTCTATGTTGAACGTTTCGTGATTGATTATCTGAATACATGATATCGTAATGGAACCGTGCTGATCACAGGACATAGATATACGGTGCATGTGGAGTGATGCATTGATGCATCGACGTTATAAGTTTGAGAGAAATGCGAGAAACATATTTAATGCACAAAAGGATTAGTTTATTTAACCTCCAAAAATTAACAACGATCTAATTCTGAATACATGGCACGAGAATTAAATGATTCAATAAGAAAATTAACCAACTTCTACTTTCGTGTTTTCCGATGAAAGTTTCATCGAAATCTTCATCTCTTTTATGCTACATAAATTGTTTATCTTTTTCGTGTAGACAACATATATCGATGAGACGGATCGTACGGATTAATTTATCTCCCCAAATTGGAACCCCTATCGCAAGTGCGGCTATATAATAGGTGGATGTCTGGAACGGGATTGTGGTGCAGGTTGCATTTCGTTTAGGTAGATACAATGCGGCCACGTGAGTCTTATAAAATTAACAGTGACATTCTTATCGGCTCGTTCCCATGGCTCTTTATGGCACCAGTAGCACCATGAACGCGATTACACTGATGTAAATCGTCTACGTGGGCAGCACTTGACTGCCAGATGACCCGTCGTGTTCGCGCGATAACCCAAAAGACGCCCATGGCTTCGCTCAAGCTGTCAGAACTTACCTATTTATAAATGCCATTTCGCCATATTTCCGTATCGAACCGCGAACTCACAAGAGGCATCTGGATCAAATTTAATTCGGCGGAAATCGACATCGATCGTAAATATACGAGGCATTCAAGTAAATGCATTAGTAGCAAATACGTCACGTAAATAACATGCGTTTGATTTCTTATAATAACAACTATAATAATAACAATTTTATTGAGTAATGATAATAGAACAGTAGAAAATAAAAGAAAACGGTAGAAAATAATGTGATTGCAAACAAAGCCGAGGTAGCAGTTGATGATTCGATGCCGAAATTTAATAAACGTTGAATTCTTTAAAATCATTATTTCTTCATGGTATACTTATGTCAATCGATAAACTTGATTGCAAAATTTATTTTGCTTAATATAAAAATTACATTTTTTAAAACAAGATAACAATTTAATCTGTTACTAAATATATGATTTTAAACCTTGTGCTCTTCTGGGGTATCTTCTTACTTATAAATAATTATAAAAAAGAAATTAATGATTCTAAAATTAGCCCCATGTCAAATGTAAAACTTTATTTAAGAGTCATAAAATAATTCTCTATAAGTGTAGTACAGAAAAAATACAATACTTTCACATATTTGTGTTACATGTTTAATAGAAAACTGAACATTTCTCGTAACTTGACAATATACACAATTCTGTTCCTATTCAGCAAAATACCATCTGAACAAAATTTATTGCACAACTAGCGTCTGCACTTGAAAGTCAGAGGAAAAAACTTTCCGAGGCACATAACATACGCGGAAAAGTGCTCGATGTTTCCGCAAAGGCCACTTGAAGCAATTTCCGCTCCCTTGCACGCCGCGTTATTATTTCAAAGGGAAAACCTTAGCTAACTAAAAAACAGCTGCCAATATCGTAAGCTTATTTTTTAGTGTATTTCTAACGTTAGCGTTACTCGGTTATGTATATGTATAATAATTAAAGAATACATCTTTGATTAATTTCTTTGGTGTATTATTTCTTTTTTCAACGTTAGTTATCCTTTGCCAAGAATCAGCAATTTAATTTAACGTCGAATTATTAACCTAATGTTTTCTAACTTCTTAAATAAATGATATAAAGGATTGATGAGAATATCTCACCCATTTATGTTACACACGTGCGTAAAAAATATCGTATACATAATATAAAAAGATAAAAATATAATCCATCTCGGGAACTCCATTCTCGGGTGTTAAATTATTTTTTATCAATCATTGTATCGATTCTAAATTAATCAATAATCGACATTAATAATTAGATTGATAATAAAATTTGAATATTTATTGATAAATGTAAAATTCTTTTCAGAAGCACATAATTAATTGGCTATTTAAAAGAATTCAAGTGATGACTTAATTAGTTGCTAAATCTAAATTGTTTTTATCAACAGAATCACTGTAGATCCGAAGACATAAACTGTAATGCAATTTTAATTATTTAAAATTTTCACATCAGATATATAATTCTCTTTCGAGTGCACCTACCACAATCGCTGCAGATTTTGATCCATAGGTACCTGCTCCATATAATTCACATACTGCATTTGGTAATTGGTGGGAGCAATGTAATTTGAAAACCCATACTCGCCATTAGAGACATCCATAGACATCCGCCTATCAGTCATAAGCTGTTTGTTGTCGGGCTGAACAGTTTTCAGATCTGGATATGACACGGTTTCGTTGACGTTCGCGCATGTCTTAAATTCCGTCTTGATCAATCGATTGCAATCGTGCACATTCGGCGGAGCTTCCGTCACGAAATTGTTCCTGTATTCTGGAACGTGCTGCCTGTCCGGCATGTCGTTGAGGCTTGATCTTCCCGGCATCTCTGAATTTATTTCCGATTTGTATTCCGGGCTAATATTGGAGTCAATCCTCACTTCGTTTGAGTTAGACCTGAAATCCGGACTGAGACGAATATCGTTTGTCCTAAAGTCCGTTTGTATCGGAGCGCTTAAATCCGATCGGATATTCGGCCAGTAAGGTGCGTTGTAGGACTCTTGTACATTGGGTTTGCCATCCTTGATGAGGATCGGCACGGCGATCTTTTTCAACGGTTGATTCTTCATGTTCTGTGCCTGCAGCTTCTCGGCGTCCTCGATCCGGGCGCGTTTGTTCTTATATCGCCGATTCTGGAACCAAATCTTTACTTGAGTGCTGGTTAACTTCAGGGTCTGGGCCAACATTTCTCTCTCAGGTGCGCTCAGATATCTCTGCTGCTTGAATCGCTGCTCCAGTTCATAAACTTGTGTCTGCGAAGTGGATTATGGGGTTATTTATAATTTAGCGCTTTGCGCTAATTTATTTTTAATATTTTATTTTAAGCGTAATGTCTATGATTTTTTACAAAAAATAATTTTAAATTGGAATTAAGCCTGTAAATAAAATCATTTTTATAAAATCATTTTACTAAATTCCTATCCAAATAAAATTAAACAATTTTAAATTATTTATTAAACGTAAAAAAGATCAAACCTACTTGCGAGAACAACACTCGTGGCTTCCGCTTCGTTCTTTTACCAGATTGACTTTTGCGCAGTTCTGTTTTGCTGGACGTAACAATATTACCTAAAAATAATTTACATAGATATTATTTTATCAAAGAATTTATTACTAAATTTTTATCAATAAAACTAAATAAAGAAAGTATAAAACATTTGAGAAGTAATTCTTTTATGTGAATTCTAAAACATCAGAATTTTTTCATAATTCATCCTTTAACACAATATTTGTTTCTTATAAATTAGCACTATGTAATGATAAAAAAAATTTAAAAAATGCAAGTATTTACTGCAACAATTTGTAAAGAAACCGTGATATGGAAAATCTTATCTGTAAATCATTTTTCATTACTTTCGTGTAATAAAGATCACCATAAAATACAAGAATAAGAAACAAATCTTAATATATATAATTTCATGTTATATAATTATTATTGAATAATTACAAATCATGAAAAAATGACATATTTCTAAATCAAACTTTTATAAAGTAAAGGGATACTTACCATCTTCAGTAATAGAAGTCTCTTGATACGGCGGTACCACCTGACTCAATTGGTGAACGTGGTTGAGATCCGAGTAATGTTGATAGCTAGGCATCGGTTGATCCTTAAATTTGTCCATTTCCCAATTGTTTTCTGGGACAACGTTGTATGAATAATACTCTTGATGCACATGTTGTTGTTGAGCTTGATTTTGATGATGCGCGTAACAATCCATGACGCCAAGTTGCTGATCTTCACTGAGAATATCACGAACGCTGAACGGAGTCGACACCGAAGAGGACAACATTCTAAAGCATTTTTCGATTTTTAATCGAGTCACTCGTGATGAGTCGAATGTCACTTTGTCAGAAAAAATTCTCGACGCATTGTATTTCTCCTTAAACGAATCTCGTCTTTTTAAGTCAGCAACTAAAGTCTTACTTTGCAGAGCTTGGAAACTCGCTACACCATCGCGATTCAATTGTTTAATCGTATTCTGATGATTATTTCTTTAAATTTTAATTTAATAAATGTTCAAATTAGTTTCTCTCTCTTCGTGGAAATCTTGATAGCTTCGTTAACTGTCAAACTTGATTGCAAATTTATATATTTATCAAGAGTCAAATTCACGCACAGAAATCTTGATAGTGCGCTCACGTTGCGAACTGTCAATTTAATTACGAAGCCGCGAAGAGACTTCCAAATTTGTACGTGGAAGTCTTAAAAATTTGTTCGTGTTCTAATCAACTATCAAAATTTGATATCAGCACACGACAAGACAAACACGTCACTGCGTCCAACGGTACATACAGTATCTGTAAAATTAGCGAGAGCAACGAATAGTCGTTTATCGATGCACTATCCCTGTTTCGGGGGATGGTCACGGTTGAGTGGTCGGGTCGGAGGGCAGACGTATAATGTGACTTGGTCTTGCAAGGGAGTCAAGTGTTGGTCCCGTCGCACAGGAACGTCATGGCTATATAATACACTGATGTGAGTGTGAGGATGCGTTGGTGTACGACTAAAGATTTTCACTACTACAGTTACGTACAATTTTAACGGTAACTATATGTGTTGAAATTTTTACGGAATAATTCATTGGAAAATATATCATTATTTTAAATTACGTAAATGTTGTAATAATATTTCTGGATTAACATTAGAAGATATTAATTCTTCAAGTGACTTTTAAATATACATATGTACATTAGAATAAATCTTATAAAACGAATAATAAGAATTATTATAAATGTTTTAGATACCACAGATTTTTAATTCAACAGTGATTTAGGAGAGAGAATATTACTAAAATTTTAAATAAATAAATTTTTGAGCAGCTTTTTATAATTTTTCACAATTGTGTGATGCAGAATATAAATACAGATTTAAATTTTATATAAGTTTATTTTTTTTTTAAATCACGAAACATTTTAAATCAAAATTGATTTATTATTCAAGCAGTTGAATCAACTTTAATTGGCTGATTAAAAAACGTTGGGCTTTCAATTCTTCTTGACAGAAATCGTATAAAAACCACAATCGAAATGAGGGCAACGACTGCAACGTATAATAATTATTGACCTCGGAAGTGTCTGAATAATTGAGAAGACAGCAAAATATCTTTTTGCGTCGCGACAGCCATAGTCGTTGGTAACGCAAGGCGGAGGAGAGTACGAAAGACCCGCCTATACGAGACGAATCCGACCAATCGAAACATGCTGCGAGTCGTGTTTCTAAAAGCAACGATTAAACGATCATTTGCGCAATACATTCCCTCTCGTTCTCCCTCGATTAATCATCATCGTTTTTCCTGGAAGCAGCGCGCAGTGTAATTAATTGTATTTTTTCTCGACCATCGTGCATGCCCTGCTCGGATAGCCATAAGCTCATTGCAAATCATATAACGAAAATTAAAATAGAATTCAATAGAATAAATGTAATATGTGTCATATTTCATTGCACAAACGGAAAAGTCAAATAAATTTTATAAAATAAATAACTCATAAAAACAATATCTCTTTCTGTAATTTTTCTAAATTTGCTGCTTTTGGTAAAATTTAAAAAAATATAGATATAGCCGCAGATCTCAATTAATATAGCATTTGCTCTATATAGCATTTCTTCTAATTTTGAGGTAAAAGAAGACTTTATAATTAATGATCAAATAAGAAATATTTATCAAATAATATCCCAAATAACAGTAAATAACTAAAAACAAGGTAAATGTTTTAAAAAAGTAGAGAAATTTATTCTCTGATGTGAATGCTCTCCGTCGGCAATTGTCGACACTAAGCAACGGAAAAGACTCAAATTAATGTGATTTCTGTTTGAAACAGAAAACGTGAAACGACCCACCGTCTAGACATCCAGATACATGCAATTGTCTGGCCCACTCACTCGGGAAAACGACAAAAGTCTCGATGCGCTTGAGCGCGGAAATGCATAGTCTGACCTCTTCAATAGAGAGCATCCTCATCTGCAGTCTTACAAGTCTGCAAGCTCGAATATGCAGACAACGTTCAACAGTGCGTTTTTCAGATTTTCGCTGTTTTTGTGTCTTAAAGTGTTTTCTTTTACAGGTGACAATATTAATAAAAGTATATTTGTTATTCGTTCAATATAATGCTTGTATCTTTAGCATTTAGAAGTTGAATGCACAGGTTAACATTTAATTCACGGATCTTTCTTAAATACGCACATAAAACATATTAACAATTTACAATAATATAAATTTCAAAATCAAAGAAATTAATCTCATTAATCAATATTATTCAAATATCTGATGAAGCGATGTCCCAATTATGTTGTTGTTTAAATTAAAAACCTACAAAGAAGGAAAACTTTATACGATAATTATATTGTTGACACTAAGTAACTGAGGCACTTTCTTTTGCGTAAATGAGCCGGAAATCATATTAGCTTTTCTCAGGTTCCACCTGTAAGATTATCTTCCGGCCCATTGCAGTAACGTTCATTTGGCATTGTCTACTAATGTGTAGCAGTCATCGATAGTGGTAAGAAAAAGAACAGATTCCGAAAATGCTTACGATAATTATATTGTTGACACCGACTGAGGCACTTTCCTTTGCGTAATGGGCCGAAAACCTACGTTAGCTTTTTTCAGGTTCCACCTGTAAGATTTTCTTCCGGTCTATTACAGTAACGTTCATCTGGCATTGTCTAGTAATGTGTAGCAGTCATCAATAGTGGTAAGAAAAAGAGCAGATTCCGAAAATGCAGACGGCTCATCATGGGCGGCATGAGACCCCCCACGTGCTTGGCCAATACACGCCACCGCGTGCGAGATTTTTCTATAAACTATACACGGATAGGGCATCCGAGGCCGCATGCGGCTATTTAGATGCGAGAACGACAGCACAAAGGACCCATTTATGCGGCAACACGGACGGGTCCGTCTTGCAACTGGACACCGCATTATGCCGAGATCTCTTTTCACGACCTCAGTTTAGCGTGCGAGCAATCAAAGTGCAACGATTCTGCTTATTTTGGATACCTGATTATTCGGTTGTCAATTCCAATGCATCATAGAATAACGTAAATTTTTAAATAATGTAAATATCTCGTAGCATTCTCTTGATCAAGCTATCGCAATTAAGACCCAGAATTCCGTGGTAATTAAATTTTACCTCACAAAATGTCATATGTATAAATAATCGTATTTGATACACCGGGTTGCGCCCGAAATTTGCATTACGAAAGATATATTCCCGAGAACACTCGTTGTTCGTTTCACCAAGGAACAACGTTATCGTTATCTGTAGCCGAACGAAAAACAAGCGAAAGTTAGTTAATAGATTCGTGAGGACGCTCACACGGCGCGGCGCCTCCGCAGGACTTTCCAGACGCCGGCGCTTCTTTCCCACAGTTAAGAAGGCGCCTGCCTTGCTATCTTTTGGCGCCTACCACGCATGAAGCTCAACGTATGTCCACGCACGCGCCGCGCTCTTGTGCGTGTATATATAATTACACGCGTGACTAACAAGGCGCATTAATAAGATCGCGTCAGTTAACAAGAAAACTTTATGGGAATAACCGTTTTATGATATTCTTTATATTGACGTTCTTCGCGTGACACTTGATTATTCTTTTCATTTTTGACTTACGTCACATAATTTTCACTATGGTGGCTATTTTAAAGAATCGCTATGTGAAATACTTCAAAAATATCGATACGACTACAATTCGTTTAGATAAAAATATTAAAAATCAGCGATGCAAAATAAAATAAAAAATAATGTAGTAAAATTCTAAAATTGTGATGTCTTTTTAAAAATATAGAATATAATCACTTAAACATTCAGTTTAATTTTCTATATTCTGTACCATTTAACGAAATATATAAAAACGAAAAATAGCTAAACAAATTTAATATAACAATATTTTATTTTTAAAGCGATTTCTAACGATATATATACAGATTTGATCAATCTTTCGATTTTAGAAACAATTGCATTTAAAATACGGGGTCAAGTATTATAAATATATAGAATTATATACATATATGTATATATAAATTATGACAGCAAGATATGTATGTATATGTCTAAATGCGCTGCATCAAGTTCGAGTTTCGAGGGGGCGATTTTTCGAATTCCAGCCACGGGTGCGTCAAGGGTTCCGGGCGCCTCTAGAAGCGCGTCTGGATTATGTTAGTTTCGACTCGTCGAAGTCGCGCAGTCGAAAAGGGCCGAGGAGGATTTCTCCTCCTCCTGTTACCCGGGGAAAAATGCATTGTTTTGTTTGTGCTTTAACTCCGTTACCCGAGAGAGTCCCGATACTGACAGCAAAATCACCCTGTCGAAATTATGACACGCTCCTCCTCTGTTCCGTGTCAGATGTCACGCTAACGGGACAATTAGCTTTCAATTCTCGGTAATCAAAGTGTCATTCTTCAAAATCATGTTCCTGGGAAACCCGGAGCTTAATTCAAAAATAAGGATTGTGGGATAACTCTTCGACATTTAAAACTGAAGGCATATTCTTCAGATTGCAAACCGTTGACACGTAATGTGTCACATTATTTTTTAACTATTATTTTCATACAAATTTATTGCAATAATTTTTAATCGTTTAAAAAAAATACAAAAAAATCAATATTCTGAGATTATTTGTTCGTTTATTATTACGCACTTGCTTATTGTTTAATCCTTTGTCCGCAAAATTGTAATTAGGATATGTTAATCCTTCTATCGAATTTTAAAGTGCTCTATATGATTAAGAGAGAACATCGTGGGAAAACGATGGCTCTCTTGTAAAGGATAACCTGTCCTTTTCTTATCTCCAAGATTATCATGTCAACAAACTTATTTACAAGTTTTTTTTAGACCAATAAATTTTTAACTTCTTCATTATTATTGTGAATTTGAATTTATCTGAAACGGTTTAAAATTTTTTATTATTTTATAATAAGTTTAATAATGCATAAATAAATAAACCACGATGTGTAAGATTTATCGCAGCATGCAATACACAATTCTTTTTAATAAATTACACATCAAAATTAAGAGAGCATTTTAAAATCGGAAATCTTTAAAAAAATAGTGATTTCAACTTTATTAACAATATTAACATATGTATTTTTTATATAAAAATTATCTAACAAGAATAATTTCCACTATGTTATCAAATCACAAAAAATAAATAATCTTTTTTATAACATATTTCCTTCCCGTTTCTAAGTTAAATTATATTTAACATAAAATAATGTACGTATGTATATGATAAATTTTAACCTATTTTTATATATTTTTTTAGTAGATAAACAAATATAACATATATAAAATGGCATGAAAATTAGCGATGTAATAAGAAAAGTATTCGAGCCATCGGTAAAGTATCGATAGTAAAAGTGTTGATAACTTGTTATTGATTCTAGGTATAGATAGATCTCTTTTGAAAACTGATAGCTTCATATTGTTATTAAAAGATTGCAAATGCGAATTCAAATGTAAAATGTTGAAGTCAGTATCAATAAATAATTAAAATTAAGAGAAAAAGTATTAAACTCCTTTTGTACACGCACAAATATCTTATGTAGATCAATGTTCCAAAAATATGGATTTAGAAATTATTAAAATTTCTTGACGAGACATTTCTTTATTAAATTAATAAATAATTATTAAATTATAAATATAATATGTTTGTAATTTTATACCAAGATATAGTAAATTTTCTGCAGTTGATATACCTTCTATACTTTCCATGTTACCAACGTTAGATATGTTCAACACACACACACAGAGATCGGTAATATATATAAATTAAATTAAAAATATGTTTTTTTCTTTATATATATTCTTTTTTTGTGGTATACATATAATTTATAAATATATTCTAAAAATATTTTACAAGCACCCGTGTAAATTTTGTGTTTCTAAAGGAGAAGATAAGTCGTTTACCGAAAGAACAGTACTTATCTCTGTAGGCAGATGGCATATATTACCATGTTTTATCGCGTAACATTCTGTAATTCAATATTACAAACTATTTTGCAAATATCTATAAAATTTTCATAAATCTATAAAATAATAGTCACACGTTTTAGGCTGTTTTAAAAATAATTAATTTTTTCTATGATTAAGTAAATAGCTGTGCTTTTCTAATTTCAAGATTATTCATATAGATATTCTCTAATTACTATTAATATTAATAATTTTTGCTTAATGAGTATTTATCATTGTGTACTCTAAAATTAAAAGCGATATGTACCACCGTAAAATCAAGAACCCGTGCTCGATTTAGAACTACCTAAAATTACACTCAATTGCTCTGGGAAAAGATAAAAGTCATACGATTAAATCCAATCTAACGTCAAGCGAAGAACAAACCAAATTACACGCCGTAAACTTTAATTAAGATTTGCCGAGCTCCCTCCACGTGCATAATGGCGAGCTCTCAGCGCCGCAAATTTCTCAGCCGCGGCTTTAATTATTCTTTAGGGCCACATTCATCCGCCAACGTGCAGAGCGCGAGGGAAGGAGGCAGTATGAGAAAGAGCGAGAATTTTAATCTGATATCCACCTTTCCTCTTCCTGTCGCGCCGTTCGATCGTTTTTTCTTTTCTTACCGACGATCTTTCTCGTGCCTATTTTTCATGATTTATGATCCTCGAAAATACGGTTCCGACTTCTTCTTGCTACATCAGGGCCGAATAGACGAAACGAGCGCCGTACTAATTTTGTAATATTAGGCGGTCGCCGTTGAAAATTCATTAACGTCCGATAGCGCGGCCAATTGAGATATCGACTTTTCTGATGGAGACTGCTTTCTGTCAGCCGGAGCATAGGTCGGTCGTTTCTCTTTTCGATAATGTCCGCTTATTGAATTTCTCGAAATCCGAGTTCCTTATTTATGGGACGTACCCTTCCGACGGGATCCGATTTTGTACCCATATCGCGCGTTCGTTGTTTTAGATTAGCTACGAGCGGGAACATATTTCTCCTCGGTCTGGCATTTCGCTGATCAATAATGCAGTCAGTTTCCATCAGATTTGTATTAAAGATCAAGGAAGAGAATTACGAGACCGATTAGTTACTGTGCTTTAAGATAACTTTATCTCGCTTTTATATTTATAACACTACAAATAAATCAAATAAAATTAAATTTTTTATTAACAAATTTTTTATTGCGTATATAAACTAGTATTTTAAAAATTTATAAATACTAATAGCTATTTCGCAAAATTTCCAAAAAACCAGTTACTAATTTTTATCAATATTTATTTCGCATTTCTTGATGTAGTTCCGCTATTTGTCTTTGCAGAAATTGCATTACTGTCTTGACGAAATATACTTCAATTAGCCAAAAATTACGTCTTAATTATTAATATAAGGCAACATTGATATATCCGTCGCGATATGGCTTTCATAACATTGATCAAGAGACAGAGTTCGATGAAATCTTAAAGGGAACGCTGCCTCTACGAAAAGACAGATCATCGAACATATCTTGTAGCCAAATTCCTGACGAGGAAGACGAGCGCCCCTCTCGGCATCGTCATTATCTCGATATCTCAGCTGGTAGCATCCGTAAGCTTTTTTTTTACTTTGGACAGCGTGTGCTGAGGTGCACTAGGGGGTATTGCCCAGGGTGGTCCAATTTGTCTGTCGGTTCGATATTGTTACGAGCTCATCTTTAATAATATAGCCTCGAGCGCTATCGTCGTTTAAGCTTTCGGAACGAGCGGCTGTTTTTGATCGGTCACTTCACGTGTGCTCGATGAGCGTTTTCCAAACTTTATGTTTAAAAACGTGACGCAAAGGAAGTTAACATTGTATATTATTTTATACATATAAAATAATTTAAAAAGTACATAAAAGAATTCGTATCTATACTTTGATTATTGATATACATATATTTGAATTTATCTGGAGCAGTTTTATTATAAATTTCAATGTTTATAATAAGTTTAATGATAAATAAAAAGCCAAATATCAAATTAATGTTGCAATAATTATTCGAAGACAGAATGTGTAATTAAGATTCATCGAGGCGTAAGATTTGACTTGCTCTTTCGTCAGACATACCATTTGTTGTTTTCAGAAGAAGATATGACCTGCGATGCAGTTCGAACAGATCGAAAAGCTTGGGACGAGATTACGTAAATACGGATATCGGTTGAGAAAAACGAAAGAGAGGAAAGAGTAAGGGGAGGCTGCGTTTATGTCTCGGCTGTAAACGCGATAGTGGCTTATCTAAATAGTTTAGACGTAAATTACACAAGCGGGAATAACGTTTATGTTTTATCACTAGCCAGACCCGAGACCGTATCTGTTGGTCGGCTCTGTTAACTGCGAGTCTCATTTTTTCCTTCTTCATCCCTGATCTTCTCCTCCCGTCTCTCTTCGCCCGTTCCATTCTGCTTGTCGCTGCATTTTCTACACTTCCTTTTTTTCACCAGCTCGAACGTTACAAATTGCTTATCGTCTCTAAGCTGGCAGCTTGCTGGACCGCCTTATCATCTCGTCGGAACCCTCATACAAGCATAGTTTTCGAATCGTTAATTTCATTCGTTAATGAAAGACTCTTTTCTTCAGAGTTTCATTGGAAAACTTTGTTCTACGTATCTCAATACGTATATATATAATATTCTGTCTATTCTGTCTTTTTGTAAAGCCTGAATAATATGATAGATATTTAAGTAATCATATCTTGGAGTTATTTAAAAATAGAAGAGACAATGAAGGACATAAATAGATATATCTCTGATTAATGATATACACATATCAAAAGATTTTTCTGTTCTAACATGTTTTAATCGTAAATTAATCATATTTAAATGTTACTATATTGTATATATATATTTAGGTAATGTATTAAATATAAAATGTTTATGTGTCTATTTTTCATTTTTTATCTGAAAACTTTTCTCTCTCTAGAAATATCTCTTTAGAAATTATTTCTCACTTCAATTAGGTGCATTATGTGAATTAAAATGTCGCTATCTTCATGATAAGTGTCGTATAAAAAAAAGGAGCGATCTACGGATAAAAGACGCGAAGAAAGCTCAAAAGAAAAGAGCGAGATGGACAGCAAAACTACGGTTTACTAATGGCTTTTAGACCGAATCTTACTTCTGGGGCCCAGACTGCGAGTAGTGGGACGTGAAAACATCTCCATTCCGTGGGTCACAGAGCTGCGGTAGAATTCATAAGAGAATAATGTTCGCTGCTCGAAAATTAATTTAATTTGTACGGAAGAGAAGACGGAGAGGGGGAGGAGAGCCGAGGGAATGCCGACGAGACGGCGGAGAGAGACGGGGACAAAGATGGAGAAGGACAAAGGGAACGTAGGACGGTCTAGCACAAGACCGCAGGTTAGAATACTCTTTAGTGGTTGGGAGGGGGAGGATGGTACCCCGCTGGGTAAAATATAGCGGGCCAGTTCCTTCGAAAGGCGCTGGTCTGTCTCCACCGTGGACTCCTTAGCGGGGCACTGAAACTTTACCTCCCATAATTGATACGAATGTCTTTTCGGCCCGTGCTCGAACATCGCACGGCTATTTAGTCGCCGAGAGGAGTCTTTGGGCTCTCCAAGACCCCGCTGACCGATCTGCTACGTCAATTATCAACGCATATCTCCGGCACGGTGCCGCAAAACAGTGTGACGCGCGACGCGGTATCGATAACTCGGATCGATTCTAAGCTCCGTTTGTTGTCTATTGGAAATCTTTTATTTTTCTATTATTATTATTAGAAAATTTAGAATTTACTTAGAAAAGCTATGTCAAACTCATTTCTATTCCACATGTAAAACACTCTTATCACCACGAATAGCCTTTCGACTTGTCGCTTGATCGAGTAGAGATAGAACAACACGTCCAGGGTGTGTACCATAACCGAGGCTCTTCTCTTACTCCCTCTCCGAGACTCATTAAGCATGGTAATGCTCGTTCACCTTGCAGACGCTGTTCGGTAGGTACCTACTAATTACCCGAGACTACCACTGCTGTTAATCGGAAGCCACGGGATCGGCGATTTCGATCCCGCCGCTGTGCGCGATCGCCTAATTAATTCTTCTTCGAATGTGTGCGCAAATCTAGTAAGACTGCGAGTTATCTATATATTCGCGTGAAAGATCAGAGCAAAGCAAACCGAGATATATTCGTGAGAAAGTTTAAAGTGCTCGAACGATTCGAATAGTGATATAAATCAATAAAAATAAAAATTCCATATGCATTACTTTCCGCATGTAAATAAAATTCAAGATTTTTATCCTGCTTTTTATTAGTATATCTTAATAAAAACTTTCAATCTTGTGCCTTATGTTTAAATAATTTAATCAGTTAACCCAATAATATCTTTTTATATATCAACTTATTGTTAGTAAAATATTACATTTTGATTTTATCAAACATTCTAATTGTAATATAGTTACGATTAATTATATCACTATCAAATGATTCGACGTAGCCGACTCGCCACATTTCGTTTCTCAGAAACGGCGAAGAACAACAGGCGCATCGGTGTAGGGCGTAGGGAGACACGTTGAATTTAAGATCGGCGGAGGGGTGGTAAAGACAGCGCATATAACAACCACCGAAGACGGAGCATCGGAGAGATTACGATCTAAGTATCCCCAGAAACAAATGCCGAATGCAACTCGCCCATTGCCGGGGTCTTTGTCGGCTCTTCGTGCGGTGCCCTGTTACCGGTACCAACACCTGCGCGATCGTATGCGTCGCCTGTCATAGAGGCCGCAGTTATTGATTGCTCACCGCGAGAAAGCGACGCAAAATCACGGCCTACTCCTCCACAACTTGGACTCTTTAATTCACTCAACGATCTCGTCCTCTCTTTCTTCATTTCCATATTTCATTCCGCAAGCCTTTCTTCTTGTTATTAGAAAGTTGCCTTTCAATATTATTGCAGAAAAAGCCCTTCATTTTTCATTCTATATATTTTATTATCAATTTTTTAGTATTCCCTTCCCTAGGTTTCTCTCTCTCCTTATAGTTGATAAGATTCAATAAATACAAAATTCAGTTAATGTATTTTAATATCTAAATATGTAAATTTTGGTAATTATTCAAAAACGTGCAACGTTAAAGAGATTATTAAATGAATATTTTAGAAGAATATGCAATACCTTTTCGTACTTATTTAACATCTTAATTGCCTAGAGTTAATTCTTTTATTTTTAAGAACATCATATAAAAAATAAGATTAAAAAATGTATTCTCTCTCAGCAGTACTTATTTATTTCATAGATTAGCGCGTATATTATTACTTCAAACTCTTTATTTCTCGACAAATTTGCGTGCCATTTATTTTCGACGCTTTCGATTTGAGTGCGAGCAGGTGTCATATTGATCTGAGTTTTGCCGGGATCACATTCGCTATTGGAGTTACCTATTCTAGCCAAAGAAAATTGGAGCTAAACGTCACAGTGGTGCGAACATAAGCGCCTTTATGACACTCAAGTGACTCTCCTTTGAGCGCTTTGAGTAGCTTTTTTACGGTCGATTAAGAGGTTACCGATGAATACAAGACGCAGGTGAGTCCCTTCGACGAGACTCGCCGCCACGATGACATAACTTCGCTCTGCTTGTCCGAGATCGCTTTGTGTCTTGTCAAGATGGCCGAAACAGCGCACCAAAGCCTGAGAATCCTGAGAAATTCTAGATCGGGACGGGACGTCGACGAGGGCTTAATAAAATCATATACAGAACATTTCTCCACGTGGGAGTCGGTTGAGAAATTTTCCAGATGACCGCTCGCGACGCGACGGATCAGTTTGCTCCTATACGCGGAATCATCGAACAGGTAAGAGGTGAGAAGGGAGGAACCCAGCTTACAATAGATCAGCCACCCTTTGGAAGAAAAATCGCTTTTTAACTCGGATCTGACCTACCTTCCACTCCCGACGAGCCAACGACGTATATTTCGAGCCGGAGTAATTTGTGTTTTCTATCTCGCACTGGGGGGTGTGGCGGAAAAATTAAACTTTCCTCAGAGATTTCAGCGGATTAGTAACCGACGCGGAGTCGTTTGTCATCGTTAAAATAATTTCCTTTGCTATCTATGCCGGCGGGAGAAATACAGGTATCATTCGTGAGAGGATCGTGAGCCTATAACAGCAACGCGACGTTCTCTATGATGGTTTATAGCATCTTCGAGATATATATCTCTGTGAGAGTTTACTCCTTTAGGAAGAATTCATGCCGGAATCTCTGAGAAGCATCAAATTTAATGTGCGTATGGTTCTCGAAGCAGTGACCGTTACGGTCGAAACTTTTATGGATCGCTTTATATATTTAACGTTATTATTATAGGTGGATCGAATCGTAACAATTATAACAGTCACGATTGTAAAACTAACTTTTCCGTTTAAGGCGATATTTAATATGATCTTCAATTCTGTACGTACAATTTTATATTTCCAGTATACTCGATCTTTAATATATCAATATGTTTCCAAATATATCAAAGCAGAATTTCGTTATGGATCGTTAAAATTTTATATGAGCGCCTAAAGCACTCTCTCCTGTCACACAAAGAATAATTAGCCTCTAGATTAATACCAATTAGTATGGTTATTCGATGTCATCGCGTCCACCTGCCGAGTCCGTTACGATAACATACGCGTTATATCGACAATACGAGCGAAACGGGCAAATCTCTCTGTATATTATCTCTCCCATTCTTTTTCAAGAGTTTTCCCTCGTCTCAATCTCTGTCGATGGCTAGATAATCAATCTCCATTGTCATTTGTTTGTCTAACTTAGCGGATTAGAGCCAGTCATCTGCGTCAAAGGCGGCCGCCCGACCGATCTGGCTGAGATATCGAAGATGAGAGCGCAATTTGTTCGTGCACGGGCCACCCTCGAGCCGATCATCCGCGACCGTATGACTTACGTAGGAGTAATTAATCCCTTGGAGCCAACAGATTAGACGAGTTCACGATGCCAGCTTATAGTCGCTGATGATAAAAGGCCTTTTCAACACTCCCAGTACGCCCGTACCGACGAGGAATGAAGTTTATGCCTATTATTGTGACGATAGTCACGCGATCGGTTCAATTAGCAATTAAATGAGACAGAAGGAACAGAGATAAAAATCTCCCGCATGAAGAGATACGAGTTCAAGATTAATATTTCAAATTAGATCGAGAGAAAGTCTGTTTTAATAAGGTCATAGTTATAATCACGAGCGAGATTACAGACATATGCAAAGTACTGGCTTTGAATTTCTATTATAGATAACTAAAAATATACGTGCGTCTCCGATTCGTAAATACGAGCGAGAAAACTCGGAAATCATACAACAAATTCAGAATACGACAGCCGACGTGGGGCGTGGCCTGTTTCTAATCATAGAATCCCGCGAACGTGCGTTAATCTGCAGTACTAAATCGTCTTTATGTGCGCCCTCAATTGTCAACACCGATGACAACATCACGACGTCTCCGGTTTCTTGCAATTTCGTCGACGAGCAATTTACGATCGAGAATTCGTCATCCTCATTCAAATACCGTTAGCTTTTACGTGGTTTTAGATTTTTCATTTAAAATATTAATATTTTTCGTTACTTATAAATGTATAAATCGTAATTTCTCCTAATCAAGAAGAGAGACGGATCGATATATACATATAGATTGCTTCAAATTAACAAAATTTTTTGAAAAATTCGTAACCGAATTAATTCCTTCTAAATAAAACAAATCATATGCGTTATATCATCATTTATGCTTCCTAGGTCAAAAAGTATAAATCTTACAAAAGATGTAAAAGAATACTTTTATTTTTTAAACGTGATGGAAACTAAAAACACTTATCTGTCAAGTCTACGTTTCTACTTCTTCGTTACGATAGAACGAGTCACAGCACTCTCGTCACTGATTGTACTTTTTCTTCGAATTCAAATGCGACGTAGTCGGGATCGAGCCAAGTCGCGTATCGGAAAGAGGAAAGAGAAGGCAGAAGGTTCGTGAGTGTACGTAGAGCTGATCGTAAATACGATTCTCTGAGAGCATCATGGCCGTTACAACCGACCACGATGTCTCAATCCCAGTGCTCCTTCTCGGAACATCCGCGAAGGCTACATGAAGATTTTTATCGTGACAAAAGATTAAATGACGTTTCTATCATTT
The DNA here is from genome assembly GCF_048541705.1 of Temnothorax americanus. Classification (NCBI taxonomy): domain Eukaryota; kingdom Metazoa; phylum Arthropoda; class Insecta; order Hymenoptera; family Formicidae; genus Temnothorax; species Temnothorax americanus. The sequence continues at coordinate 9,196,475 of NW_027509338.1, read as the reverse complement.
TCCATATTTGCAAAGCGCCAATAGACGTCAAGCAATTATAAAGCCTATCTTTCTGAATCTATCTAAAATCAGTCTATTTTTAGAATTTTGCTACCGATAAATTTAAAGAGATATAATGGATATAGAGTTCTGATTCTCTCCAAAGAATTCTAGAATTTCTGATATATATATTTTAAGCAAAATTTCGACGACTAAATAAAAATAGAGGTAAATGCTGCTATTAGCTTATTGTTATGGAAGAGGCCTTTTTCTACGGCGGCTCGGTGCGTCTTCGGCATTTATCGACTACCTCCGATATATCCTCCTTGCACAGAGAATCAATCTCCCGATTTCCTCTCTAGAATAAACTAAGCCAGTGTTGGTCGTCGTGCCGACCATACCTTTTCTTCGAATTCAAATGCGTTCCGGGCGTGCAGGGGCGAGCCCTGGCTCTTTCTCTCTCTATCTCTCTTCTCGCGCGGAATCGGGAAGAGGAATCGACGAAGAGAGTTATCACGGTGTGGAAACGAGAGGCACGGAGAAGAGAAAGGAAAATACGCTCGCAGGCGCACGGTTACATGGCGTTACTCGTAAATACGATGCTCCGAAAGCATCACGGCGCGGTACAAAGAGGCCACGACGTCTCAATCCTGAGTTCTCCTCGAGAGGCCTCCTTGGAGGGTCCACGAGGAACACGCTGCCCTCTCTCCTCGTCACCTCCTTCCCGCCGCTCTTCTTCCTCTCGTCGCGTCCCCCTTGGCCGCGCTCTGCTTCGCCCGATCGCGCAGCCCTCTTCGCAAAAGCGTGCAGAACGCTTCGCGAAAGGGGTACCACACACCGGGCCTCACAGATCACCCTGCTATCTAAGTCGCCAGATCTCCAGGCTTCGGTATACACCGTGCAACGTAGCCACCACTGTTCGCTCGCTGAGAGACTCCCTTCCTTCTGTGTCCTTATATTCCGTTGTCTCGGTCTCGTCGAGTCTTCCGTTCGCTTGGCTCCCGTGTTCTCCTCGTTCGTTCTTTCTCGCGTTCATAGTCCTGGGACGTAGATCTTTTTTTGTATCCCTTTCTTTGCGCGCTGGCTATTATTTTCTTTCTGTTCTCGCGATTCTTCATCCTATTCGCGTTTCATCGCAACTTTCTCCAAGCGGTAAATTCCTCTTTCTTTTTTTCTCTTCTACTTTTTCTATGCTCATCATTTATTTCTTGACGATTATCGTACATATATGAAGTCAAGCGTTAAACTGTACATAATGAACGGTAGAGAAAAAGATAGAGAAACAGAAATTAGTCAATGATTATTTTATTGATACCATTCAATAAAAGACGAAAATTTTTCCCGTGTATCTGTATTATTCCATATTATTTTTGAAATCTGAAAAGATCGAGTCACTAGATTCATCGGTCGATATAGATCAATGGAGCGTTAGATGTCTTTGTTTCTCGGCAACGACCAAAGAATTCAAGGTCGCTACTATACTAAATCCGCGAACAGGCTATGGTAATGCAGAATGTCATTTGTTAATTTAAATATCACGATAATTCACTCTACCTCTCAGATTCATAGTCCTCTCTCCCTTCCTATCTCTCTTGTCTTTCTGTATCGCGAGACCTGCACTCATTCCCGTCCACTCTCCTCTTCTTATCCTTCGTATGTTCTCTTCTTCTTCCTCCTTCCTTCTCCTTCTTCCTCGAATCCTCGGCGACGCTCGTCCTCGCTTTCGTTTCCTCCATACCATTCGCGATGTTGCTCGCTCCTTCCTGTTTTGTTTTCAACGACCCTCGAGGATGCCCCGAACGGCTTTAAAATTTCAAATTAGCTTCAATCGGATTGGTTCGAGCGTGCCAGACGTATCGCTCGCGAATCCAACGATGCAATTGGGCTCCTGTTAAAGTCCATGTAGCTTCACGAACGGAAGAACTCGAAAGAGAGACAGAGAAAGGGCCATTGGCGTAGCCAAAGTTGATTCGCGTCCGTTCCATTGGCTCTTCGCGGGATGTAACAATAATTTGACGTGTTTCATCGGTGCCGAGCGTAATTACGTGAAGGTTAAGTATCATCTCGTGAGAACGATCTAAAAGTAGCATGCGCGACGAATGGAACAAGACGGAATAAGATGGGCGCTTGGGGCGCTCTCGCTGTTAAACCTGCGACCGCTGGCATAATGATCGGGCCTGTCTCTTTTTCCCCTTTCTTTGGCACGGGGTATACGTGTCCGCTTAAAAAGTCTTAAACGCGAAAGCAAATACAATTAGAGGTAAGGCCCGGAAGGGCTTCTTTCCTCACCTCCACCCTCCCCGCCCCCTCTTCTTTCTATCCCACTGTAAACTGGGCGCAGCATCTTAAGCTCCTTTTCGCCGCTCGAAGGCGCCGCGGAAGGAAGAGACAAAAGGAGGGAAAAGCGAAGAAGACTCAATCCTGCGTGGCGAGCTGCGGCGCGGTATATATAACCGAAGAGGAAGAGACGGTAATAGCCAATCACGCGGCAGACGCAAAAACCACACGAGAAGCGTCGTAAAGTCCGCCGATAGACTCTCTCGCTCTCTTGGTCGCTCTCGCGTGCCCACGCACGCATCTCTCACCCTCCACGCTCACCATCCACGCGAAACGAGGCCCGGGACGAGCCGGCCAGAGAGAAGAGAGCCTCGGGAGTGACCGCGGGATAGGGTGGAGACCCTCTTCTCGTCGCCCACCAATGGGGGAGATATTAATTAGAATAATTGCTGCTAACAGGCTCGTTAGCGTTGAACTGAGATAGCAAACGAGCCCGTCTCGGACGCGAAAATAAAATGAAGGAAGCCTCATCCCCGGGCAAAACCCGAGCTGCTATGCATGGAGAATTGAAGAGAGAGAAAGAGAGACAACGGGAGAGAGGCAGGGGGCGAGCTAGAGAACGTACGCATCTCGGAGGCTTCCTTTCGCTAAAAGTGCCTTGATCAGACGTGAACGTAATCATTTGCATATTTCTCCGCTCTCAAACATCAGTTCCTTCTTATAACGAGGAGAGTCTTCTCGCTAAATCTGCAGTATCCGAATATTCATCAATATCAAAGAAGTAATACGTGTATCAAGATTTGAATGCTCGATAAAGCAAATTATGCATCGGTAAAATGATCAAAATATAGAAAAAAAAAGTTGTTTAAAGATGTTCTTATATACTAGATATTGTCTTACATAATTGGGAATTACATATGTTATCCAGTATGAAGTATTCTCATATTTTAATACAAAAGTTTTACGATTTATAGCTTGATATATTCACTACTGCCTATTTTGATAACGGAATTGAGAGTTCTGTCAGCATATTCCGCGGAAGAAGAGTTGAGTAATCGCGTACCATTCTAAGTGATCTCCTTCCTCTTTTTTCTCTGTGACGACAAGGATACAGTAACGATCTTCGAACGTTATACCTACGGTCAATTATCTCGATTCTTTGGAGATACAGAAAGAAGGGCGGTGGACGAAGTCGTGGACCATAAAGGGTATGGTGGGGGGTAAGACGAGCGAGCGCGATCGGTGAAAAGAGAGCGACGAAGAACCCGCGGAAGTCAATGGTTGGCCGGCCAGCAATTCCGTCTTTATTCCGCGGAGCGACGCGCCGGGGCCCTCCTAATCAATTCCAATTAGAGAGCGGAATATTTGCGAGGTAGGCGCACAGGCCATGGAGGGACTATTAGCAGTCTCTCTTACTACCGAGAGAAGTCCGCTGACTCGTCGGCCGTAAATCAAGCACCGGCCCATACAGAGGTGAGTCCGTCGTGTAGCCACGAGGAGCCTGTAGAACGATGTGTGTGCCCCGGTGCGTTCACGCGGTCCTCGTACGTATATACGGACGCGAGAGGCACAGCCGTGTGTATGCACGTATACCGGAGTAAGCGGGGAACGAACGACGAACGAGGAGGCGGCAGGGCCCCACGGTGGCCGGAGAGGATTGCCGGCTAACGAAGCGAACATAACTCGGCCAATACAACTCAATACGCGATCCTCGGTGACAGTTGGTAAAACAGAGTATTTCTAATTGGCTGGACGGGCCGCATGCTGATTAGGCTTTTCTTTACTCTCCTTGCAGGATTGCTCGGGAACCGTGCTACCTACGAAGAAGAAATACGTTGATTGGACGCGTGGGTTCCGCCGTCGTTACACGCACTAACCATCCGGTTGGGCTCGTTGGATTACCCCAATGATAGATCGCCGTTAATATCGTAATCATGCGAAAGGATAATGACAATTCAAGCACTACGTGGCAGGTGCGCCTTAATTTGCTAAATTAAACGTATCAAAAATTTAAGCTTTGATTAATTTACGTCTAATAGACGCATGTATATTTCAATCTTTTAAATATGAATTTATAAAAGCAGATAAGGCAAACGCGCAGGGAGAAAATCATTAAAAAAATTATTGATTTTTAATATTTTTTCTATACCGATATCCTCATATTTTATTCTACATTTTATAACACGTAACACGGCCGATTCTATCTTGTTGAGTGTCGCGCTATTAACGGAAAAAAATCGGTTAAAATCAAAAACAATTAATCAAGTTTTAGTAACGAGATTATCGTCGTTGCATCAGCACGATATTCTCCATACGCCTGTTTGTTTAAAAACGCTTGTTTTATAAAACGTGTACGGCGTATACAAAATATCCGCATAGCGTCGGCGAGTTTACGTCGCGGTCTGTACAATGGTAGTTATTCAAATCCCGGCCTCACCGTCCCATTTTATTCGGCAAGCCCTTGCATTGCCATGTGAGAGGTCGCAAAGGTAGATCGTGAATCGAGATTTCGAGGGAATTCAACGTCGGATCCGACCACGTGGCGGAGCGTATAGCCTAGAGTCCGCGCCGAATTTAAAATTCTAATCTTATGATTTGTGGCGGTCTCTCGATACTTCTGATGGCGACTACGCTCAGGATGACTCTATTAGCTGGACTTTACACGAAGCCGCCTCCGGAGGCATTTGCGCGCTCGCAGCCACCCTTTGTTTTTCTTGTTAATGATACAGGAGATATACCACTTGAGGACTAAAGTCTGTTTTGGTCACGTCGTTGTATAGATTTCAACGAGAATGCAACACGCACATATTATGGTGTCAGACAATAGAATTTTGCATAAAGTATAGATAATTTATCATATTGTATAATAAAAAATCAAGAAATAATATGAACTACGATTCTGTTAATTATAAGAAAATTTGACTTTGTCTACTTATTATCGATTAAAATATTGATTAAAATGAAATAGTATATGCGTTTCTCTCTCATATATTACATACATATGTTTTTATCCTTTATTTCCAAATAAAATAGTAAAAAAAGCCAAAGCACATTTTAAGGGTATTTTAATGAACGCAAGAGACACGCGATGCAACTTCTCGACAGCGAACACCAGATGAAAATTGTCGGCTTTGCGCGACTTAATCGGCCCATTAGCTTGACGATTAGTAAATCTAACGTGGTTAATTAAGATCTTATGTCGATCGATTTACGATCGTCGGATGTGCAATAATTAAAAAGCCATAAAAGCTCTAGATTTCCATGGCGCCGTACGTCTGCGGTAAAACGTTCATTAAAACAGCAAAATTATAGGTGCGAGGAATAAATTGGCCAATGCGCGATCGTGCCTGTCCGCTCAGTGCGTTAAAAACTCAACTATCATATCATATATACATCTACCCGACATGCGTATTAAGATATCTTAGAGCGGGCAATTAGACGTTTAAGATAATGGCGCAAGCAGAGCAATTATTAGAGATCTATGAAATAATATAATTTAAAATGCGGTTTGCTTTTCTTTCCCAAGAATTGAACATTTGAACAATACAATGCGTATTTGATGCAACATCCACGCGTAGATTTATAAATACGCATAGATTAAATATATTATATAAATTTTTTGATCCCGATAAACAGGATGCCAACGTAAAACACGTTGCATTAAATAACTTCGATAAAATGGCATCTTATTTTCAGAATTTTGATATCATTAAAATTCTTACTTTTTCTCAAAGAGTTTGATTACTCCTGATACAGTTAAGAAGTCTGACGATTAAATGCAAAAAAATAGTGGTCCAAAGATTAGGTATACCAATTTCACGTTTTCGTTCGAATTTAAGTTGATAATACTTTTCGACGGAACTTTCGAGCTACATCCATATTAAGAAGAGAAGCGTGTTTTTTTTTTTACTACAGCAAGATGCCTAAAACATGCAGATCCGATGCCGAATATGCTAAAAGCATGCTTGCATCATTATTTCATAACGTATTAATTCGGATTCCCCCTATTTGGAATATGTTGTTATCTTAAACCTTTCAATCCTGGAGTAAAGTAAGATTTCGAGTCGGCAGAGTTTGACGATCGAATCGTCGGTTAGGACGAAACGGAAAGTAATGAGAAGACCACTTAGCACAACGCAATACGGTTACACATCACGCTTGTTAAGGTAACGCGAGATTAAGGGAGAAGAAATTGAAGAGACGTTCTGGCCAATTTAAATATATATTGTTGGCCCCGGTTTAATTAAGCCTACTTAATTTTCTCGAAGGGTCCACGCCAATGCTCCTCGTAATTAGTACGGGCGCGCATGCCGGCTCCACGGTCTCGTCTCGGTTCGCCCTCTTTTGTTTTCTCTCTTATTCCTCCGCATTAGCCTCACCTGTATCTTCGACTCCCCCCCCCCAATATCACCCTCCTCTCACCACGACGGATTCGCCAGCCCCTCCGCCCGACGAGAAGAGAGCATCAACGAGTCACTCTTACTTTGCACTTTTGGGACAGGCTTTGTGCGTTGTGCGAGCCTTCTTACGTTATTAACTCTTTACCGTGCCATTCTTTTTTGCGGATAAATTATTATATTTGCCGAAAGAGCAAAAGAGAGAGAAAGAGAGAGGGGGAGGAGAGTATATATCGCGTAAAAAATATTTTAATATGTTTCACAGAATATTGATATAATGAAGAAAGTGGCGTCGCACCAATCTCGTTCGCGGCATGACGCTGTGTATTGATGCCCGTGCATGATAATTAACGACACGTTAAGTAGTTATCGAGGGTTCGTACACGTGACACTTCGATTGACGTCATCCGACAAGCGGAAACAAAAAATCAATGTAAGAAGAAATACGTGAAACATACTTTTCATCTCTTCTCTCTCTTATTCTCCTTATAAAAACATTAAGTAATAGCACTTATATCGCGCTCTTGAGTTTCTCTAAGAAGTATTTTCTCGTTGCATTTGACGAATGAAAAACAGCGAAGAATTAACGCTGCTGAGAAAAACGCAGAACAATATGTAAACAATAATAATGCGGAAAGATAAAGGAATGTTTTTAATAATAATAGATTGTGTTAATAACGCATCGTATTAATATAATATTAATATTTTAATCATTTATCATTCTAAAAAATAAAAATTTGATATTAATTAAATAAATAGATTTTTCATCGACAAAGAGCATTACAAGACAAAGATAGATGCGTAACATTGTAAAGTCTATTAAAATTATTGCATTCGCTGTGTTTGATTTATTATTCTATTTTGCCGATAACAAGACTTATCAACCTGAAATTTATTTGGGAACTGACTACCTGATACAAAATGTATATTACGTTGATCATTAAAAATGGATATCTAGTTAAATTTAATACTCTTGTACAATATATATATATGCTTGCGTAACTGAAACCAATCAGTAGCATTTAGGGAACTGTAATTGGGATATTCTCGTAGCGGCTAATGAGAGCATTTGTAAAATCGGGACGTTTTTACTGCATATAATTTTTAATAAAGAATAAAAATCGAATTTAATCATGCGTCTCAAAGTCTATTTAGTCCATGGACTTGTATAGAACACACAAAATATTTTTCTCAACGTATATCTTTAAATTACTTCATAGCAGAAATGTTGCAAATTTATCGGTATTAAAAAAAACTTGCGCATAATATAACAATTTTTACAAAAAACAAACGATTTTGGTATTTTTAAAAATCTAAATTATTCAAGACAATGTACAACGTTATACAAGTAAAGACCTTTTATATTCATAATTTTTTCTTTCATGATTACTCGAATGACAGTGTGCACGTGGCACGTGATACCCATCACTCGACTCGCAGCTCGCGTCAAAAATACCGCAGGCAGTATACGCATAACAATAGTAGTCAATTGGAGGCCCGTAGAGAGCGATTGTCCCCTAACACACCCTCGATGTGATGCTGCGACGTACGCTATTTTTCTATAGCTCGCCGTTATTCTTCTGGCATATGCTTGCACGTTCCCCCTCGTGCAGGGGATCACCAGCTACATTCCCACCCGAGGATTTAAAGTGGTCTCGGAAGATAATCTGGCTAGTTAAACCTCTGGTAAACATGATCAAAACATCAGATCGTGCGAGCCGACGTTTGCTGCTTTTCCATAAAAATAAGCTCTTTGCTTCTCGTGTGTTTGCCTTTCGCACAGTAAAAATAATTAATGACTGTAAGGAAATCGGTGCAGCAAAAAATCATACGTAAATTCGCGAAAGAAAGATTGATCATTATTTCGTGGGAAATTACAGAGACTACATAAAACGAAATATAACGACAAATACGAATTAAACCTATATCTGTTTATCAACTTTGTTGGTTTAAAATAATGCTATCAAGTAGCTAAATTGTAATAATTTTACAGAATATCCTACATGTCTAATATAATATTTCATCAAAACACTATTTAAATATATATTTTTTTCAAGTGTTGTTTTATCAATTAATACGTAAAAATTCTGTTCCAAGAAAATTCAAAATTGTAAAAAAGATTATAGAAAAAAGTTATTACGTATTGAGAAGATTAAGAAATGGATTTTTATAAGAAAGAAGCATCAAGCTTCCGTGAAAAGTCAAACTTTTTTACGCATACACACAAATAACAAGATCAATTTTTTAGCAACTTAAATAACTTGATAATAGCAATATTATCGAATCCTAAATGTATATAAGACGTTAGATACTCGTTGAATTTGCAGACCATTGGATTCACATAAATTCTCAGCTCGTACACATTCGCCTTAACGCGGATATTAACTGTTCTTAAGGTAAATTTCACATCAAAATTAAGCACGCCTCATTATCGCACGTAATATATTCCCGCATTCTCGGCTCCATTCCTCCTAGTGTCGGATATTAATAATCGAACCGTCCGACACGAGCAGTCGTGTAGATGTAACCGACAACACACATATTATGCCATTATCCCTCGCATGCACAGTAACGCACATTAACGGGTGGCAATAAATTCATGATCTGCACCCACCATATGTAAATCGGGTAATGTCATTATGGCCAGATTACACGCGGTGATCTCTATCATACTATGTGCATTTCCCATCGTAGCGGCTCTTTGGTAGGGTGCTTTTTTTCGCGGGGGCGAGTGGCTTATTAAAAAGCAGGGTGTCGCCCTTCGGGTGTCCATGGGGTTCGAAAGACCAACGCTTTATTAGTTTATTTATCGTGTGTTGCGCTGCTGCATTCGGTCGACTAAAGATTACGCGGATTTTGATTGGCTCCGGGACTAAAGCCCACGTAAATCCTACGCGTGCCTCATAATATATTGCGAACGGCGAGCGATTGGCTTCCACGATGACGAAGACGTATGATTAGAGAATTGCTAGCTTCTCAATTTGTTAAGAATGATTTATGGTTAAAAGAACGTATTTCGAAAAACAATAATTTATTATAAATAAGGCTATAGTTCATTAGTTGATACGAGAATAGACGACTAAAATATTAGAATGCTTAAATAAAATGTAAAATAACTTACAAAAGTCAAGTAATATTTCATAAGAGAGAATCGGAAAGTTTCGTATCTAGAAAAATATGTCAAATATATCTATTTTTTCGTATGAAAGTAATAAATATAATATAAAATAAATATTATAATTATTAGAAAATGAAGACATCTCTTGATGGGTTTAATAAATATTGTATTATCTTATCTTGTTTTTTCACTTACAAGATTTAAAATTAATTTTTTTGTATTAAACTTCTTCAAGCTCAAGAAAGTATAAAGGGAGGTAAGGCCGAGATCAGGCCCTTATACAGGGAGGCCTAACAAGGTCCAATACTTTTCCCATCTTGCAACCAGTGGCAATATATTAAAGTCTAAAGCACGGGGGGCCTCCGCATTGTTGCCGCCTGTCTCCCCATGTACCTGGCAAACTTTTGTCTCGATCTTCGATATATACGGAAGACCTCGCGGCATATCGACTCTCTATTCTTCGATCGATGCTAAAGATCGCGAGCATGCACGTTACTTCTTTTTCAAGATAAAACAAAATAAAGCGATACAAGAAATGACAAAAAATTGATTTATCTGTATTTTCTCGTTCGAAGATCTACAAACAAGAGAGATATTTTCTTAACGCGATTAATAATAAAGATAATTCTGAATTCTGAAAGTAATATATATAGATTAATTTATATCAAATATCCTAAAGTCATCAAATATTTTTTTAACTAGAGATTTATCAGCCAATTTAAAATCAACCGCAATTCATATAAATATTTTCTTTACGATATGTGAAAAACGAAGGTAAAAATATAATAATTTTATTTTACGTAAGAGCAGTGGCGATGTGTCGCGATTAAAACGCGGTATGATCGCGTCGATTACTTGAACGGTCGGTTAATGAAGCGATGGCCGCAATCAGCCAAGACTCTCGGCATCGAAAATCAAACGCGTGTATTTTAAACATCGTACCAGGTAGATCTCGTATCTTGCTCCGATGCAAATTCGATGAATTCTACAGAATGCGTTGCACACTAAAGATCGCAAATTCAGTGCGGGGCCAATGAAACAGTCGGAGTGGTTAATTGCGCAAAAAGTCCAAAAAATAGAGAGCCAATGATACCTGAACGGAGGAAGGATGGAACAAGAAGATGTGAGGAAAGAACAAGGCTGAAAAAGAAGGAAAAGATTTTAGAATAGCGACGAAGACGAAACGTTTAAAACTATTGGAAATTTATAATTTTATCTTTTGCAATTGCAAATTTGTTAGATTTTTATCTATATGGTTACATTTAGCGTAAAATTCAGTTATCTATATCTCAACATATAATTATATTTACAAGCCTTATATTAAAATAACGAATCTCAGAATTTAGATAGAAATGTGAATAAGAATCGATTAAAAATAAAGTCAATTTTTAATTTGCCCTGAACCTTTTAACATATTCTCCGAAATTAGAATTTCTTTTCAATGTTTGATAAATAAAACAATTGAACAACAAGAAACATTTACCAAATTAGATAAAGCTGTGACAAATATCAGAATATCTATCACCAATTGGATAATTATGAAATTCAAGATTTTTTGTCATGATTGAAACGTGCTTCAAAAAGTCACGTCTTCAACGAGTCGAATGAAGTCAGCAAGAAGAAGCGACGTGAGACCAACGTTAACCAGCGCGTTACTCATCCCAATACCGACGCGCTGCGCCCATAAAATTTGTTTGCATTCTCTCGAAAAAAGAAGCTACCGTGCGGAGAGCGTCGAAGATAGTCACGTCGACGAGAGAGGAAGAGGAAGATGCAAGAGAGAGGAGGGGCCAGCAAGGGGAGACAAACGGCGAAAAACAAAGATGGGGCCGAAAATGCACATCGGGCTGCGGCGGGGGAAGAGCAAAGGTAGGGTGAACGCAAAAAAAAACCCGAAGAAGAAGAAGAAGAAGGGAGGAGATGGAGAACGGTTTCACGAAGAGTCGGGTTGGCTAACGGATGATTTAATTAAGAGAGGCACAAATTACAGGCCCGCTGGATGCTAATGCCCATTCACGCTCGGCTCGGTAGAAGCTCCTTAATTAGACGCTCTTGATTCATTGAGAAATTAAGCCCTGACGGATGATGGCGCGGCTACCAGACGTCCCCGCGTGGTTTTTTTCAGCTTCCAGCGCGCGAGTGTAATCGCTCTGCGGACCCTGTTTCTTAATGTTGCTCGCCTAGTTGACCTTTCTGCGTACGCATGTCAAAAAAATTATATGACAACCCTCTATCCTAATTACTTTGCTGCTAAATCGTATCATATTTCACAGGAAGCTGCAGAAAGCGTTAGTTCAAAGAATAAAAACACGCTCACAAATCTTAAGCGAAAAATAGAAGAAGAAAATGCTCTTCGTTTCTTTTATTTTTCTAAGCGAGATGAGAAATTATGAATCGAAGAAGATAAATCTTGGCGCACGTTAACAAATGGCGACAGTTCTTGCGTAATTCCGCAAACAGATCCCATGGATTTTGGGGCAGATGACGATGTTTACAAGATTAATCTCACGCGACTCGAGATATTCGATATCGCGTGTTGTTTTCGGATCGATCATGATGAAATTGGAGAAGCGACAGATTTACTTTCATCTGTGATATTCAATGAAGATCGTCCTTCGTATTTTCTATGTAAATATGTCATTCCTAAATATTGTAAAATTATGTAGAGAGAAAAGCATCTTTTGTATGTCCCTTTGCATTAACAATTTCAAAAAAGAAGGATTACTCATACACTTATAAAATTTACAGAAAAATCGAAATTACATATTCGGGATATATAGAAACACGAAGTATCTGGTCAAAATTGATAAAATCCATATTTGGTCCATACTGATAATATCCATTAAAGACATTTAACGCTGATTATATTTGTCTTTCCTTCCTTTTTATTCTACTCGGACATTTCTGGAAGAGAGAGTATACTGAATTAAAGTCCGCATGTGTTAATTAAATATCACAGGAGTAATATGCTCTTTTTACGCGCGTTCTCCTTAAACCTTATCCGCATATATCAAACATATGAGATCGTGTTATGAACTTTATTGCGCGTTTCTTAAAAGCGTGCATCCATTAAAACCAGTATATTTTATCGTCGGTCAAAATCAGTCCCGCGCATGTAAGCGTATCGTCACTCCGCGCGTTGATGCAGCTCGCGTATTAATTATACAATTAAAGCTTAAAGATTCACGCTGGTCGCGCTCTCGCGCGGTACTTATCGCCAACTTCATTTCAGGGAAAATATAAATGCACGAACGCGTTCCATTTATGTTACCGTGCTTCTGCGCTAACGAAAGAGAGCACTTAATAAAACGAAGATATTATGCAGCGCGATTACCGGACGGTTAAAAGTTAAAACAGTCGCTACCGCACAATCGTAATGTAAAATACTTACAGTAAAATACTTTTGAAATTTTAACAAATCAGCAGTCAGATACTTATATTTTATTTATTATCTCAATCGCAAAAAAAAAATAAAACAGGAGAGAGTTAAACAGCTGTTTTTAACTTCACCTTTTTTTACAAGCCTTTATAACTACTCGACGGTATTGACAAATATTTTCATCACACTGCATTTATTTATTCGTAAAACAAAACCTAACCATTCTGGAGATAAAAGTATCAACAAATAACTTGCGATAAAGAATTTCAAAGACGATTGAATTTATGTGTTTCGAAAGAAAGCATGATTGAAAAGTAACACGATCTACAGAATTAATTTCAGATCCGGATTTATTAATGACAAAAAATGTAATACTCAAAACGTCGAGTATTAAATCGACAAATGGATTTTAAAGAACCTAGTCATCATAGTAATCAGTCAGTATAATCATTTTTCGCTGCGACGGATACTCCGGAGGGAGAAAGTCGTGACGAGCTGAGCGTAGCGATCCGGTGGCGAGTGCGTTAATTAGTGGGATGCTCACGCGAGCGGGCAATTAAAACAACATCTTCATTATTAGGTGTATATACCGTACTCGATGGTCCGGCTCTTACAACGAGGGACGACTGAGGCAAGAGAGCCGGTAGTCCATAAACGGAATAACTCGGTAAGCCGTGCTACCGCCTCGTTACCGTCGCGTTATCGCGATCACTGACCAGACCGGGATTACTTAACGCCATTTTCATCCTGCCAGAGGAATAAATATGTTTTCATAATTGGACGAACGTCGACCGAACTGGCGGTGCCGCGCTAAAAAGGATATGGCTCTGTCGTCTTGGAGAAAAAAAACACACGCCCCACGATGCTAATTGTTTTGTTAGTACCAGCCGCGGGATTCTCACACCTGATTTATTTATCGAAGTGTGGGGGATAATTAAAAAGGTACATACGGATAAAAAAAGAACACAGATGCAACGAATATTTACTATATAAAGCGATTAGTGCATTACGTCTCGACAATGTACAAGACTTTTGAGACACGTTAGTGTAATAAGAGAAATAATAATTTATTTTCGGATTTAAGTTTTGCGACATACCTTTTTCCCATTCTCTTCCTTCTGCCATCGTAATATCTCCAAACTCAATTTTCTTATGGCGTAATTTTCTTTCTTGACAAAAATATCAAGGATGAACGACAAAGATTCCCATTCGCATCTACTTAATATTTTTCGGAGAAAGATTCTACACAGAACTTTATGCCGTATATCTCCATAACGATCGTATCATCAAATAAAATCTCAGAATAATAATGGAAATTGCGAGATAGCCGACCAGCCAGACAGCCAGTCTCGAAAGAAATGTAGAAATAAATGGATACGCCAAATACGCGAAAAAGGGGCGTAGAAGTTAACGACGTTAGCGGCAGCGTTGCGACGCGTATATTTTATTATTTAATTTCAGCCGGCAAGGCGTTATGAGACATGAAAAAAGTCTTGGGCGATATTGTAGGTGGATTTCCAAGCGAGAACACGCCCCTGGTGCCCCGCGTCCTACCACCGGGCCCTGCTGGCGCACCACCGCCTCCACCTCGCCTCGCGCCTTCGCGCGCTGGCGGGCGACCGCCGCGCGCGGTGACATTATTATTCGTTATGAACGGGTTTACGAGGCCGCAAATCATAGCCATGTTCATATTTCGAACGGCCGCTCTCCTCGTTATTCAGTTTAATGGCGGTGGTATTTGAATTCCCGATCCCGCCCGCTGCCCCCTTTGCCGCAGCCAACGCTGCCGCTCCTCAGTCCCCTCGGCATCTTTTGCCACCCGTCGCAGCCGCACATCACGTAGCGACATTACAATGTTAACTTGATGATATTTTGAATATTCTTAACCTCATACTCGAGACGTTTCGCGTTCAACATGAAAATTTTTTTTTAAATATAATTATACTAGCAAGTGTCTCACTTTCACGCCTCGAAAAATAACAGTACAATTATAAAACGCATTTCTGGGCCTAATTCGTTTTATAATTAACATTAGAAAAAATCGCGATTTATGTAATTTGAATGGCAAAAGTTAAATACAAAAATACCTAATGCTGTCCTGCTTTTTAAATAAAAACAGCTATATAAATTAAATTCATATACCATGTATATCATAAATTAATAAAGCTAATTCACGTCGCATCAGTTTTCTGAATTTCTAGGGATCAAATTACACGTGATCTTCAGAAAAGAGCCGCGCGGCTCTTTTGGAAAAACAAGCACGCGCAAAGGTGCCGACGATGGTCGCTAAGTAGTTTTCCTTTTCGCTAGGACCTTCTCGAGATGTTTAGGCAATGTCGTCGGGAATTTCTACACCTGGTGTCAAGAAAGGATTGGAGCGACACGATGTTTCCTGTCGTCGCTCAGGGGTTCGCATTTATCTAACAATAAAACAACAACCCAGACTTAACCGCCGTCATGACTTAAACCGCACGCGGGCGACGCGAAGCCATGGATCTGTGGTCTCAATTGTAGGTATATATACGAAACCAGAATATAGGTTCTCTGTGGCTTGAATTGTATTAATACAACTTACTGCATTGTCAGTTAAGTAGAGATAAATTTAACTTGATAGATAAATGCGTCTATACAATGTTTCGTTCGTTTTATATAAATGTTGCATGTTTAATGTTTAAGTAATTTTCCCCTGGAAATATTCGACAAGATAGCGATCGCGTTTCACAATGTCGTAGACTTATTCTCTTTCGCGCGTGTTTGCACGATCATTAAGGAACCCCAAAGACTCAACGTCAACAACCGACGGGCAATGTTCCGCAGTAAATTCGGAACGTGCGCGTGTCGCCGTGCGAAAATTAAAGATCATAAATCATGCATGAGTTTCGCATCGGCGGCCCATGAATATTAATGAAAATCATTGCGTCGTTTACAGGCCTATTAATCCGAGGGTTAAAATATTCCGTCTTCAGTGGTGTTTTATCGGTCGCTGCTCCACGCGGGAGCTCCACTCTCGGGCGGCGCAACGATGAGACGGTCGAAGGGAAGGGGGGAAGGGAAAAGGGGGGAGACGTTATTAGTCCTATCGATCATCCGACGCGAGGACCGACACCCTTTTTGGACCCTTTACGTGCCGCGCGTAGCTTAGCCGATCACGTTTAGCACTGCGCGTGTTTTCTTGCTTGCGATCGCTTTCGTGATTCATTGCCAATCATTCATTGATTACAGGGTCGACGTTCGTAATATGCCCGATATAATACTAATTGATAGAATTGATAGGATACACATGCTGATCCCATTACTTTTTTTATAAATGCATTAGCAAATTAACACGCCGCAACTTGTAAAGAAATTAAATGGCTGGTACAATTTCTATTAAGCCTGTATAACTAGAATAAATTTCAACGCATACAAAAAGTTTAAAGAGAGTAATTATTTAATAATTTTTATTCAAGAGACAATAAAATAAGGTATAAGATTCTTTTCATAAAACATCGATAAATTGAATCAGGTGTGAATTCATGAATGGACGGTCTATCTTTTGACATCGGGTCGAAGATAGACTGTATGCGTTTAATTTGTTCATCGCCGCGACAATATATGCAGACCCGCGACGTGGGCGATCGTGAGAGATTCACGGCCGTCGATCACCGAGAATCGCCAATATTTTGGCAACAAACCGGAGGGAGGCTAAGACCACCCGCGAGGAAGCCCCTCGATTTCGAGATCGATCGATCTTCCTCGCTCGAAATATACGCGGAGCGTCTGACAGAGTGGACGGCCGTAAACCGAGCGGCGCGATACTTTAATGGACTCCGGGAAAATCTATCGGGAGCAATACCGGACGAATCTCGATGCGCTTACACCGCGTTTTAGCGTAATTCGCCGATTCCTGTGCAAACGCGTATTCCGATATTCCGATCGGCCGACGCGGCTCGGGCTCGACGCGAACGGAGGCCGGACTACGGTCATCCCGCGGGATACGCGGAGGTCCCGAGGTTCGGGACTTATCCCCGGGACAACGTGGATTTCCTTGCGACCGAACGCTTTATCCCCCAACGTGAGTGTCGCGGGGGAGGAAAGAGAAGCCAGGCGCCCCATGTAAATCCGCGAATACGTACGCGGACGGGCGCACTTGCGTTAAACAATGGCTTTTGTTTCGCTAGAAATGCTGCGAGCCACCGAGAAAAAGGCTTGCAGCCACCGATACATCGGGAACCTTAGATTTTCCGCGCAATACGGTAAGCTTGGGGTGTACCTTTTTATACGCGAGTCGGTACATTCTTTAGAATCGTCGCCGATAAGATTAGCTTTTGAAGATCGGCGTTATATTCGTGTGCAAAGACAATATTAAATGTAAAATAATGTCAAATAACAATATTTATGTGTGAAGATAACATTCAATGTAAAATAATGTAAAATGATAATATTCGGGGATGTAAAGACAATATTAAATGTAAAATAACAATATATTATGTCACATTATTCTGTATTGAGGTGTATCTCACCAAGATACACGCTGGTTTTTACCTCACAATTTAGTTTAATATTATAGCAAGTCAGCTATTAATCAGATCAATTGGAAAATTATAGAGTAAGACTCACCACTGTGCTGTGATGCGAATGAAGCGGCTATCTAGTAAAACACAGGAATCTGAAAAAAATATAAACATATTTGAAGATATATTATTACTGTATTGATGTGTATATCACCAGAATATACGCTGGTTTTTACCTCGCAATATTAGTTTAACGATAATAGCAAGACAGCTATTAATCAGATCAATTAAAAAATTATGGAGTAAGACTCACCACCGTGTTGTGAAGTAAATAAAGCGCCCATCCAAATACAACCAGACCATCCAAATAGAACACAATCTGAAAAAAATATAGACATATTTGAAGATATATTATTACTATACATATACAGAATCTCTTAAATTTTTGAATAAGTTAAAAATTTTATGAATAATTGAATCTTGCAAAATCTCTTTTTTCCTCTTATCTTAACTACAAACAAATAAAGTTACAAATCTCACATAAATTTATTTTTACTTTTACACTAACATTTAATCATTATATTTTTTAATGTTTTCATATAGCCAAAAATAGGGAAAATAAAAAGAGATGCATAATATATTCCTCAAATTTAATATATATATATATATATATATATATATATATATATATTAAACAATCTATTAAATAATTAAAATTTGAAATAAAAATGCAAATAGATGGTGCATTATATATGCAATAAAATTGCAAATAGATTTTGCGGATAATGCAAAATAGATATTTTCATAGATTATCAAATAATTTATTTAATTAATTCGTAGTGAAGTAATATTAATGTGGCGAAACAACTGTTCGTTCGCGAATACGACGATAACATTCTCGTACACAAAATGATAATCGATCAATAAAATAAATAAATGAATTTACTCACCAGAATCGATCGTCCCTGCCGTTTTAACTTTTTCGTCTCGCTCCGATTTTACAGTACGAATACACGCCACTTGACCCGCTCGCTCACACGAACACGAACACGCGGTGCCTAATGTCGGACATTGAATCGATCCGGCGATTACCTGTTCACAATTATCCGGCACTCCCGATTCGCGCGAATAACAACATGGAGAACGCTCGATTGCATGTTCAGGACACTCCCGACATTACGCACTTTGAGCTGCGTTCGAAAACGTCACCCGCGTGCACACGAGTATACTCCCTTCTCTTTCTATCTCAGCGAGTTAGAAGGAGAAAGGAGTATACCCGGGTGTACCCCAACGCAGCGAAACTCGGAATACCGTAAGCGAGCGACAATCACATGGCAAAAATTAACACGTTGCTGAGATCGTCCGACGATCACATCACAATGATGCCCGACAACGAGAGTCGACAATTACGATGCCATATTATTTCGATAGACGCCGACTCGACGCGACGACGGCGGCGGCGGCGGCGGCGGCGGCGATAAGCGAACACCGGTTGTACATATATACAAGGACGAATGATTATACGCTCTCCGTTGGCGATCGTTAGCTCCATATCGTTGGCTTCGACGCTTCCAACGCTCGTTCGCACGCGAGATTCACCGTTGACGAGTAAAGACACGAAAAAGATACGCGGCGCGATCTCGATTATTCCACACCGAACGACCGTTACGCGACGCGAGCTAGCTGAAGGTGGCTACGTGAAATTCGGCGCGTCGTATGTCGTATATAGCCAACCCAACGCCACGGTCGCGCGACTTCACGCTATAGCTTTCCTCCGCGAATCTAGTGACATGCATACATCATATACTTTACGCGAGAGATCTTACGATTAATGACGCCGACGCGTATTACTATAGAAGCACTTGCGATCGGACGATCTTATTAGTCTTCTTACGTTCGACGATGACCTCTACCATCATTTCGCTAAACAACTCGACGAGACGCCGCAAAAACACTCGCGTGTACCGAAAGATAAAACATTTCGGTTACATATCGCTCGTTTCGATGCTTCCGACGCTCGTTCGCACACGAGATTCGAGATTCACCGTTGACGAATGCGCAATTTCGATTATATTCCACCGATCGACCGTTACGCGACGCGAGCTAGCTGAAGGTGGCCGTGAAATTCGGTGCGTCGTATAGCCAACGGCCAACGCCAACGGTCGCGCGACGTTCACGCTATAGCTTTCCTCCGCGAATCTAATTACGTACGTACATTACACATACCTTGCGCCGCGAGAGATCTTACGATTAATGACGCGTATTACTAGTAGCGACGATCTTATTACGTTCGACGATGAGTATACCATTAGGATATCATTACTTCGGTAAACAACAACTCGACGAGACGCCGCAAAAACACTCGTGTGTACCGAAAGATAAAAATATATGTCAATTACACGTCGCCTGCTTCGACGCTCGTTCACACTTTCACACGCAAGATTCGTTATTATAGGGAATAAAAGATCCAAAAGATACGCCATCTCGATATCTCTACCAATTTAACGTTATACACGCGACGCGACATGAAGGGGCTCGCAAAATTAGGTGTGTTCTACAATCAGTCGTACGTCGAAGTCAAATGTCGGAACGCAGCCAATCGTCCAATGACAAGTAGAAAATTCGTTTTCGAAAAAGAAATTTTCTCATTGGACAATCGATTGCGTTCCTCGCCGGGCGTCGCGTCGCGCGCGCGCGTTTAAAGTTTAAATATGCGTGATATTCACACACACAGTCCCGAATATTATATCAGACGCACTTGTCTACGCTTCGACGATCGCACGATACAGTTTTGGCACACCCGACACTCGTGTACGCGAGATTCACATTCGACGAACACACCCGAACACACACTTTTTCGTAACAGTAACAGTAAAGTTTCGACCAATCGCGTTGCTCGATTCGGGAACGTACGGCCTTAAGGCTGATTTATAGAGGCCGTAAACGTTCATTTAAGCCGTAATTTTTAAGAAATTGACCAATCACAGTCGAATGTAAGAAGAATAATCGACTGTGATTGGTCAATTTATTAAAAATTACGGCTTAAATGAACAGTTACGGCCTCTATAAATCAGCCTTTACGGTTCGAAACTTCAAGCGGGGAGCACACACTTCTGCACAACGCATAATGCGTAAGCATAAGAAAATTGATTGGTCCATATACACATGTGCATAAGAAAATAGACCAATCGATTTTCTTATGCTTACGCATTATGCGTTGTGCAGAAGTGTGTGCTCCCCGCTTTACTGTTACTGTTGCGAAAAAGTGTGTGTCCGGGGCTTTGAAGAAAAACAAGCGAAAAGCGCAGAGTGATCTCGAACTCGCCTCCATAGTCCGTACGCCACAGCGCGACGCAAGCTGGGGTCGAGGCTTCCCGGGCAACTCGATTGGTGGGAATGAAGTGGAAGTAAAGTAACTAGGTACAACATTGAACGGGCCTGAACGCGCAACGTCCCTAGTCACTTTACCCCCACTCCATCCCCCCTACTCAAGTTACCGCGAAGCCGCGACCCGCGAGTCCCGCGACTCCATTTTGCGTCGCGCTCTCTTGCGCTGTGCGGGCGGTGCAGGTGCAGATGGCTCTGCCCAGCTGTGTCCTTCGTCCTTCGGAGTCGAGTTCGAGATTACTCCGCGCTTTTCGCTTGTTTTTCTTTACTTGTCGAATGTGAATCTCGCGTACGAGTGTCGGGTGTGCCGACACTATATCGTGCGATCGTCGAAGCGCAGGCAAGTGCGTCTAAACGTGTATTCGTATTAATTTCGCTTTCGATACGTGCAACTAGTGTCCGTGTCCGGCCGGTATTTGTCGAAACGACGCGACGCCATTATTATCGTCTTATCGTCGAGCGCATTTCGCGCGTTTCGCGTACTAGCGAATGTCGGGAGTGCCGAAAAAGTAACGTGCGAAGTATATTTTCTATATAACCGCCGTACTTTCCGATGTAGTCAGTGCCTGCCGCGTCTTTGCCGCTCGCCCAAATAACGCCGTCGTTTTATTGTCGAGTAACGAACGAATCTCGCGTGCGAGTGAGTGTGTTTTTTCGATTGAGAGAGATTCGCGTCCGTGCTCCGGTCAACGCCAAAGTGCGAAGGACGGTACACCGGTCGGTAAGTAAATTCATTTATTATTATTCTTGCATCCCTTATTTACTTCGATTATATTGCATTTTAATTGCGAGAGATTTGAAGAGTTCTTTTGTATTATTTGCTCCTTTATCGATTTATTGCTGTTTATTAAAAGCGAGAAGTAACGATAAGAGAAATTAATTTTTTAAAAATTCTTTTTAATATTGAGATTGAATTCGTATCTTAATAAATTTGATTTTTATAAATATTTTAATTTTTCGCAGATGTAGACGTTCAGGTTTCTTCGTCCCGTCATCGTTCGGTGAGTTTCATATTATTGCTTTCTTTCACATCCGTATGTATATCAAATCTTACCATGTCTATAATGCGTATTCTTTTCACCAATTTCGCAAAGAAAATCTATCGGTCAAATTGAAAGAACACAGTTTTGTTTCAATTATATATATATCGGGAATATTCTTATAAACGAAGCGTTTATATCGGTCTTTCATTAGCCAAATTGATTCCACTTTTTACAAATTTCTTAATTTTAATATACCAGAACATTATTAGTTCATAACTCTTTATCATTTTCTTTACTTCTTATTTAACGGAGTTGAGATCAGTTTGGCTTCCGAGAGACTGACGTACATTTGTTGGAGAGTATAAACGCGTAAATATGAAAAAGAAATAAAAGAACGACGTCCCGGAGACGTTCTCCCTCGATAGCAGTGCCTCTCCTTTCGTCAGGATTCGATGAATGCGCAAATACATTTCGAAGCAGTTCCCGCGGGAATAAGTATATCTCGCGTCGTCTCCGTGTCGATTTCGAGAGCGCCGTGAAAAGGCGGAGAGGATGCGATCGAGCGTGCGCGAGCGCTTAGGAAGGAAGAAAAATCGTTTTATAAATTCCATTCGCTTCCCTTTGCATTTCTCTTCTGTCCTACGGCTCTCACCGTCTCCACTCGCGCCCCAAAATAGCCCCTCCTTTCGACGAGCGCGAGTGTTCGCGCCAATTCAGCCTATTCGCTCGATCCGGTGCGCCGTTTCGCTTTTCGTTATCGCGCGTCCAATTTCAGCGGAAGATATATCCGGTCAGCGATAAGGGCACGGAATTTAAATAAAACGAATCAATATTCAAATCCGCCACTCTCGCTAGTTGATTCCCCAAGCGTCCCCTTTTCCGCCTTTTTTCTCGCCTTTTTTCCCTTCCTTCTTTATTTATTTTTATTCATCTCTATTTCCCGTCGCACCTCCAACTTCATCTTCTCGGTCTCTTTCTCGTTTGCTCCGATCCTTCATTCATTAGTACAATATCGAAGCGTCTCATTTATTCGCGTCTCTTTACCGAATCGGGCGATCTCCTTTTCCAGACCTTTTCAACCTCTGTACTCGCATTGGGTTTCAACAGCCCGAATGATTGGTTTTATATTTGGCGAACTGCCTTCGTTTCACTCGCCAAAATGAAGAAAAAATACGAAATAAAAAATCTTTTCGAGGATAACGAAAAAAAATTAAATGTTTAGTGTTGAAATCATCATTGTGTGTGTGTGTGTGTGTGATCCGTATATTATATTGATTAAGTAGATTTCTTCTATGTAAACTTGATTTTTATTTAAATAATATGCTATAAGTATTATATAAACTTACAAGCTATAAGTGTAATGATTATAACAGTAATTAAAAGTTCTAATTTTTTTGTCTCTCTTTAAATTGAGAAAAATACGACTATTTTAAAATTATATATAAGGCGTTATTTATTGTTCAATATTTAGTTTGATGTTTTGTTACCGAAATATTTAATTTTGCAATTTACACATTTTTGGAGTTAAATTTAATATAAATCAAGACTAATGTGAGAATATCTTAAATCTTGTTTTGCATTCGAAATTAATATGAAGAGATTGAATGAAAGAATATACACAAACCCGACGAAGTCAAAGTTGTTGCCAAGAGAGTCCTTAATAAGAATTACGTGGTCAATAAATTTAACGGCGGGTATATTTAAATCATAAGCATCAACCGCGTTCTATATCACCATTCTCATCCGTAAAGTAAATGCTTAAAGTTTAACAATGGTCTCTTCAATCTTTATAAAGCATGGGAAGAAATTGCTCTCGAAAATACTTGAGCAACTGACAGAATTCGACGAAGATATTAATTCTCACTAAGATTTTGGATGAGGCATGCGTCTTAAGAATGTACTGTTTATTTAACCTCCTGCATCTCTCTACTTAATATTAAATTCTTGCCATATTTAAACATATATATATTCGCGGTTATACATCAGGGTGCTTCTAATCATGTTTCAGGAAATTATTATTAGATTTAAAATTGTTTCAAGGATGTGTGTGTTAGTCAATAGTCAATATTCCATAACTTTATCTAAATCGTAAATTATCATTAAATTCTGATTCTTTCGCTATACTGAAGTTTTTGATAAGATATAATCATTTTAATTAAAGTAGTTTATTCGTGCGCTTTTCAATAAAGTACAGCTTGTGCAGTTAACACGTACATACATAACTTCTAACATGGATACTCCATGTATATGTATATACTATCAAGCGCGAAGGAATTAAATTAGAGTACGATTTAATTTTTAATATCTAGGCTGTATTGTTTAGCGCGATATATTTCAATTCCATCCTATACATTAGCAAAAGAAAACGCGAGCTAAATCCGAGCTTTTATAAGACGCATAATTTCTCAGACTCTTCTCCGGCAATTAAGAGTTTTCATGATGGTTTTCATAAAGCCGTATTAAATCCCGCGGAGGCATCTAGTGCGTTACGTCGGTGGCCAGAATGGTCGGCGGGGGATGAAGACAGCCCATATCCTGTGGGAGAAAATATTATTTCTTATTCCGGTGAATCGTGGAACTTCTACGGGGCGGCATTAGACGAGCGAAATAATTCTAAAGAAATTTCATAACTGTCGCGGCGACGGACCGCGTCGCTATAAAAGATTCTGCAGGTAATAACCAAAGCAAGAAAGGCGGCTCTCCCCGTGTGTTCTTGAGATGAAAGAAAACTCGAAAAAGACAGGGGATGTAGTTGTGATTTGTGGTGAAACAGATTATGCATTTCATTCAAACTTTTATATCTCTCACTTTTTATTTTTTCCTTCACGTTCTTCTATTTGCGAGTAAAATTGATTTGTGGGCAATCACAATTGTGAGTTCCGATTGTACTCTTTATGTTGGTAAAAAATCTAATAATCGCGACTCTAATAAATTATATAATTATAATATACAAGAAGTTAAATAAAAATCATCTCATTGATATATAATAAATAAATGTAAGTTTACCTATATAATATACAAATTTAGATACATAAATACAAATAGCGGTTAAAAAAGTCACGTAAAAGATAAAATAAATGAAATCGGTGTCCTCGGAAAAGCCCGCGAGAAAAATTTGGTGGTATATATACGGATAGCAGACGAGCGATGCCAAATTTGGCCGACCGACGCCAAATGTCGGGGCGTAGTTTGACGCGCGAGAGGGATGGAAGAGAAATTCTTTTCGAAATTTCCTCTTCGACCGCGTAAGCACCTCTGTCGCGCGATCTGTCAAGCCCGGCTTTCCGTCCGTTCTCTCCCTCTGAACTTTCTGTTATCCTCCCTCACTCTTTCTATCTCTCTTTCTCCCCGCCCTCCTCTGTCCTCCGCCCTCTTTTTCTACGCTGCTCTCCGCTCTCGGGGGCGTTTTATTCGCATTCAAATGGCAGCACTTTAATTTGCATGCTAAGAGTGCTCGCCGTCCTCCCGGTCGCCACCCCCTGCCACTCTCCCCCGGCCGGATTTCCATTTAAACTCACAAAATGGCGCTGACTCCGCGGGGCTACAAAATTTTTTATTGAAAGATTCGATGCGGATAACGCGAATGCTCGGGATAAAAAAAGTGAGCGAGGGAAACGAAGAGGGCAGACGAGAGAGAGAGAGAGAGAGAGAGAGAGAGAGAGAGAGAGAGAGAGAGAGAGAGAGAGTGAGAGGGGGGACACGCGGGAGGATGAGTGGTTGCCGAAGGGGTGCCGAAGAAGAGTAGGGAGAAGTAAATTCACATTCTACGGAGCGTTATTTTTCGAGATAAAATGTCCTTTATCTGCAGTTCTATGTCTCTGCGTCACCTGCTGCCCCCTGGGATAACCACCTTTATTTCGCCCTCGAATTACTTTCCTTCAAGCAAGATACGTTTCGAATGCCGGCATTGCGTCGCGAATCGCCAGCTAATTCGCTCGTTTTATCCTTACTGTATATAGAGTTTTACAATAGAACTTTGCAAAAGCTTCTGCTATTTCAGCAGAAGCTACATTTTTATGAGTAAAAAGTAAACGTCTTTTTTTATTAGTTAGAAATCTATTAACCAATAAAATTAGAAAAAATAATATTTTTAACATGTTATTATATTATTAATAATAAACTTTAATAATAATAAACTCCAAAGAATTCGTCAGAAACTTTGTTATTAATAGAAAGAAAATTGAGGGAGGGCAGCTACAAATCGCAAGTATACAAAAGAAGAACGATGGCGACATTAAGATAATTGAATCTGTGTCTTGGAATCAAACGAAATGTCTTCCGAATATCATTTGGCAGCTGTTATGAGCAATCTTCCTTTTTTATCACATTTTTTTCCTCATTTTATTGTCGATGTCGAATCCAAATTTTTATCGCCTCGCAATGCTTTCATTTTTGTCTCTTTATTTTCGTTTCTTTACTTTTTTCTATATATATCTATCATGACTACACTGTTGCTTCTTTCTTTATTTAATGCTAAAATTTTAGGATTACTGAATATTCATTAATAATCAACGTAATAACATAAGCTAGATGCAATTTAGACAAAGCGTTTCTATCGCGACGTACTGCGGCGGAAATCCCGAAAACGGAGCTGCGCTTTCGGTGTCGGGAAGGAAGGTCGTTTATTGGTCCAACTGGGCAAACACAATCCCATCGATAACCCTCGAACTGTTCCGATCCACGACCCCTCCGAAACAATAAGCCATTGACTCAACGTTATCCGCTTACAAGTCAAACGCGCCTAGCGTTTCCGCCTGGATCTTTTCGAAAATTCGAAATCGCGTTGACTTCAAAGCGTACGGCCAGGTTCCGCTGTTTACGGAGCTATTAGGGTGTTTAGGCATTAGGGAGCGGAGTGGATCATCCCTCGTTGCCTCGCTTCGGCCGCTAAGTTTACACTTTCTAACATCCATTGATTCTCAAAGTTGTATCAGCCATTTGGCACTTCTGTCTCACTATCCGCGACATGTGTATAATTACATCAAACTTTCTTATCTTATTATTGCAATGTTATGCAATTATACTATTATGTAAGCATCGTGTAACATGCAATATGCCTAACTTGTGACATTTAATCTCATACCTATTTGAAAAACCGAACCGAACAGAGAGACAGATAGAATTTTTGTACGTATTGTATATGGTATATATTAAAAAATCGGTCTTTTATTCTACTATTTTATAAATATTTCTAATACGATTAATTCAAAAAAATTATAAATATATTTGAATGTAATTATACATAAATACACGCAATTAAATTTATGCATTTTTTACCATAATGATACTTTTCAGATTAAATTTTTTCGTTCATCTGAAGTTCTTTTTAAGAACATATAAATAAATTATGTCTTCTTTCTCTCTCTTCTTTTTCTGTACCATCTTCAAGCGGCGATAAACACTCGATTAATGTTCCGGTCGAACGAGCTCCTCGCATTTCTCTCAACCCCCCGTCGATACCCTCAATTATGCACTCAGTGCGCTCTGTTCGATTGCTCTGCTACGTGCGGCCTCAATTAATAGAATCGCTCTTTCGATAGCCTCACATGCGCACCCGCGCGTTTACGAGCCACTTTTCTCGCCATCGCACCACCGTCCTGCCCCCTCGCAGTCCCTCACATCCTCGCCGACTTCGCCGGCCGCCAGCAGCGAAATAAATGCAAGTGCCGATACAGCGGTGATCGTGTGCTGGGTTTTCGATTCGAGGGTGAACGAGTTCAATCCCGAGCGATCGCGCCCGTTATCGTAGTATCCGTGAGAACCGCACGATAGTTACCGCGGAGAGGGATGTATCGGTATAAGGTAGACGCGGTGCGCGAGGGGCAAGGGGCGAGGGTTCGGTCGGGAGGTTGGTCTCACCCCAAGCGATGGATCGCCAAAAGAAGATGTATGAAATTCCGGCGCCTCCTAGTCGGTTTTCTCCGCCGTTGGAGTAGAATATATTGGATTCTGGTAGTCAATAGAGACTGTTAGGGGTGGCAACACGCAGCCGGAGGCCGGCGGCGTTTTATCACGGGCCTTGATATACCGGGCGGCCGCTGTTAGAGGGGTTAATCTCTCACGCTCGGTTAGCTCCTATTTCTAACCTCGCCCTTTCTCTGCTTTTCGATCCCTCGCCAACCCCTGCGTGCCTCTCCGGACGTTCGCGTTCTTTCGTTGCTCTTTCTCTCTGCTCTCACTCGCATCCTTCTTCGGCCATTGGTTAACGGTGACGTTTTCCGATACTTGGATGGGGAATGTTTGGCGGTAGAGGCCAAATTGGAACAGTCGAAATGGGAAGGAAGCGGCGCGAGGCAAAGTGGCTATGTCAAATATTAGAAAATAATGTAATATTACATTGTAATGATAAAAAACGTAATATCTACGTAAATATAGACAGTTGAAAGAAATAATTTTTGATCTTCGGGAAACTATCTTTCGTGTTAATTCTTTGTAATATTTCTTGCGACAATCTTGTGTAAATCTGGGATGGATAGCAGATTAATGGACGCATCGTCGACTTCCTTCAGTAATTAAAAATCACAATAGTGGGATAATCGAATAGAACGCTAAATGCGTAATTGCCGAAATTGAGAGGAGAGATTGCAACGAGATTGGCGATGCGGAATATTAATTGAATATTTATCATAGCTTATATAGAGCTTGTGATTTAGTAAAGGAAAAAGGAAAAGAGAAATGCAATTTATTCAAACTGCGGCGTGCAAATAAAAGATTCAATTATAGTAGATTTTTATTGTTTCTATAAAGACTGGGATTTGTACATGTAAATTTTTGCTTAATTTGCCAAAACTTTAAAAATAATGTCACATTGTTATATGAAAGAGACAATTATTCGATGCGTTCACAAACGGCTAAACAGATAGAATTCTATTTTTATTTACACAAATAAATTCACGATATCGTTGACGCCGGTCCCTCTTGAGCGGACCTTCCTTCGGCCCACCTTTCAAGAATCCGACAAATGTTTCGTTCGTTCTCACAAGCGATCTATGAATTGCGCTCGCTGTTCCTCCGCAGCGAGGCGCGACGGAAACGGTATCGCCTTTAGCGGTCGTCGTTAATTCTCACCTTCCGTCGGCCGGAGTCAGCAACGGCCACCAAAGGCGGCGCGGCGCGGCGCGGCGTCGAGCTTTTCAAAAGACGAAACACGAGAACCGAGAACCGACGTAATTGCCACCGCGACCACGTTACGTCCTCACGAGATTCATCGCGGAGGTGTTAAATGTGCGGGTGCTATTAGTGAGGTAGCAAAAACGCGATACCCAAAGCACAAGCAATATATGCGTCCCACGCGTCATTATTGAACATTGCTACATAATTGAAATTGCCACTGGTATATATTCCGTAAACTAAATCAACGTAGGCTAATGCAAAAATTGCATTGTACGAAAGAACTTAAGTATTCTTATAGAATAACATTTGCGATCCGTAGAAGGAGGTTGAAGCAATAACAGTAACATGAGAATACGGTACGTTTGCGGCATATCCTAATGCATGTAAATTGACGACGTGTTAGCGGTCAATCGAGCGAATTAATCGCGTTGGTATTATTCTCGCATAATCACCCGAGTCGGATGAATTACGTTTGTGAAACGGTACGAGGTGTTAAATGCGCGATTCGAAGATACAAACAGCGGGAAAAGAGGTTGGTGAACACGACGTAGAGGAAAAGGTGGAATAAAGAGAGAGGGAGAGAGAGGGCGAGAGAGAGAGAGAGAGAGAGAGAGAGAGAGAGAGAGAGAGAGAGAGAGAGAGAGAGAGAGCTCGTTAGAATTTTTCTACGGATGCTAACCACCCTGCCGAGTAGAGAGCAACGGACAATGCTGTCCTCTGTGCTCCTTGGAGGCGCAGCGCTAACGAGACGACCGAACACTGGCTGGTGCCCGTCAATTGTTTCAGCAAACAACGAAACAATGGACAGTGGCCAAGCGATACTAATGGCTGGTTTATACGCTCCTTAACTCGACGTCTCCCATCGGCCTTACGGCCCAACGGGACGATGCGCCACTTTGAAACTGCGTTTTATCTGCTTTGACTCTTTTCGTCTCTGAAGATTTTTATTCTAGTTATGTTTAATTGTAGTCTCTCTCTCTCTCTCTCTCTCTCTCTCTCTCTCTTTCTTTCTCTCTCTTATTTATATATATATTTTTACAGTATATAATTAAATATAATTATGTAAAAATTACTATCGTATATGTATATTAATAAGTTACGAAGCTTACGATAATTTTTCAAGTATTTTCGTGCTATTGCCCACAACGTGTGAAATAACAGCTCTACAGGAGTATATAAAATCGCGTCTATGATTATCCACGGCTATAATGAACACATAACTTCTCGTATACGTAATTCATCGCATCTTTATGTACACAGAATCCTCGCACCAAAGAAGTCGGGCCGCCGTCTAGTCGTATCGTTCGTCGAGATCTCGACGGTCATTTACGGGGGGAGGGGAGGGGGATGGAAGCGCTCGTTCCCCGGCCAAAATCAGCGTCTCACCTACGCCGGGCGATTCTCGATACCCTAAATTGTTAATAACACTTCACCCTCGTTGCGCGAGATATCGCGTCTGGGTCTCGCATTACCATGTGAATATAGTCGTATAGCTCGAGGGGTAAGCGAGCCCGTTTACGAGGGTACGGCCCCCTGGATATATTATTCTATGGGCGCTAATGTAATATGACGAAGGTCGGGTAGGGTCTCCCGCGCGTCTCCGCTTATCGCGCGCACAGATAAGAGAGCCCCGCTAGTTATCCAGTTAGCTCGTTATTGTCCAATGATTTTAGATCGCCCACCGATACATCGTTTTAACGCCGTCAAGCACGTGCCCCGAACTATCCCCGCGCCGGCGGTATCCCCCGCACCGATGAAGGCTGCGACGGGATACGATGACAAATGACGGGAGGGACGATCGATCTCTTCCAGCCTAACAGATTCGATTCCACGGCGGGAAATGTCATTGATCCAGAAGAAGTCGATATGAGATTTTGCTTGCGGGAAATAAAATCTTTCGCGCCCTTGACGGAATTGTCGTATCAGTTTTTTTAGCATCTATACATGTAATTTTACATTATACAAAATTTATGAAAAACGTGTCCTCTTCTTTGGTCATAGGCTTTTTATTTTTTAAAGAGATTTTTGCGTAAAATCTAAAATATTTTTATCTTAACTTTTAACATTAAAGCACTACCAAGCAACAAATAAAATTCCTATTGAAGTACGTGATAAAACTTCGTAATTTTTATTTAATTTTTAAAAATCAAATTTTGTCAACATTTTTATTAATTTATTATACATTAAATTTTTTATCAATAATTTTAAATCGCTATGTGATTAGAGTTTTTATAACTGCAAGTAGAAAGATGTGTGAAATTTTCTCATGAATTTGAATTTTTTCCGAGCAATCGTGTAACATTTTCGTCCAGTTCATCGCGTTTTAACCATCATTGACTCCGCTTTATGTGTGCTCTCGTGCGCGGTACCTAACATATGAGAAGCAGTGAAATATTTATGCGTTGCATTGTCTCCTGCCGATAAGCGCGCTGTAAGAAAACGACCATGACAAAGACGACTTCATTCGTGCTATATATTGAGTTATGAATACGCTGAGCGTATCATGCGACTGTTACTAACTCCACAGTCAGTTCGAATTAACATTTAATACTGAATTTGAAACAAATACTTTTTGTCTCAAAATTCATTATTATTTTTAACATGAACTATTTAAATTTCGTTCTCGAAGGACTGATGCTTTGCCAGTACACCATATAAGAAAATTTCAATTTACAAATAAAACATTCTTGCTAATTGTAAGACGCTAGTCGAATCGTAATATATGAAAATATTCCAGGAATTGTGAATCTTATCTTTACTGCACCATTATAGCACTAATGATCTGCTTCCGAGGCTTATTTTATTCCACGTTATCTGCTTGAATTATAGCTTCCACGCGATTTATCTGATTATAATAGGGAAATTACCTGTCTTCGGGACGCAAAGTTGGATAAAAAGTGTTTCGTAAAAATTAAAAGATGCTTGGAAATTATAAGAAACTTGTCCATGATCTGTCTGTAATATCTAATCGCAAGAGATATAGTAGATAGAAGTAGACAAGAATACAGCATACGTAAATAGAAAGACATATCTCGAAAGATAAAATATACTACTTATCTTTCTTGATTTCGCATTGAGAGGATTTTTAGATTCTTTGATTTAACTTTTAACTTAATTTTGTCTAATATAGTTTAAACAAAACCACAAATGAGTTGTGGCTATTGTTTTCTTCAGAGTGGTTATTGTCTAAAAACAAGTTATATATTTTTGAATGAGAAACACTCTTGTTTCTTCCGGGTAAACCGACGAGCCAAGAGTCTACTTCGCCGGGATTTAGGTACAGTCGAAATTTAAGCGCACGCCCGACGGGATTAACCACCATTTTGCGCTTGCAGCGTCGAGCCGCGTGGGGTGCGAAATGGGGGTGGAAAAGCAGGGAACGAAAAACAAGATGGCGGTAGGAACGAAGGGTGGTCTTGGCACTCGCGGCAATTAAATGCTATAATGGCGTTAATTATTGTAGAACGACGGCGCGCGGGGATAGTTTTGTCCGTGTTTGCCCTACGATAGCCATGCTGGGTGCATCCCTTCGCTGCCCTCGGTTTCCCTCTTTACAACTTTACGCACATCGTGTCTGCGGGAACAAAAGGCAGTTAAACGGGAGGAACGACGCTCGAATGTTTGGATAAAAGTTTTTCTAAGGACACGCTGCGATTGTAACGCGTAATTTATTTTGTGATTTCTTTATTTATGTTGTACTCGTGTATATCAATATAAGTACATTTTCCCTCAGAAAGGAGAGATATTTTCTGTTTGACTGAGAAAATTTTATACATTGGTATTAATTACATTTTCTTCTAATACAGTCATACATTTTTTAACGTTTAAAATTGCTTTCAATTTTAATATTCGAATTTTAAATATTTTTGACTGTTATTTAATATTAATTTTAAGCGACTTTTTGCCTCAACCAAAATTAGGCAAAATACTTTGCTTAATGTGAAGCTATAATACATTAATCTTTGCAGTGTCACTGTAGTTGCATTCTTCATTGTTGAATGCAATGAATCGTAAAACAAAATCATGCGATTTGAAAATGATAGTAGAGTTATAAATATAAAAACTGCGAAGTATCGCGTTGCGCGAAATTACATATAACCGTTACGTGTAGTCATTAGAAACGGCTGTGTCGGGGGAGGGTTGGCGGACAGAACTTTTGCTGGGTTGGTCCGGCAATTTTGGTCTGAGTTTAATTACAGCAGCCCCGGGGGACAATCAGATATAAGCATCCTGCACGAGCGACCGCCTTCAACCACCTCCGGTAAGGGCTGGCAAAGCGTACGGGGTAAATGGCTCGGCGGTGGCCGGGCCGACGTTATCGGCGAAAAACGAGGAAACGAGTAAACCTAACCGAGGCCAGCGGCCTGGGTAATTACAAATTTTTCTTTAAAAAACTTTCAATTTCATCGTCTTCTTGTTCAACGGCGCGTGCGCCCCACGGAATCACAAATCAGGCTATCTCTCCGTCGTTTTCTTTTTTTCTGTAAATTAGCAGCGTTAGGCAATTGTTCTTTTTTATCGCATATGTGTCTTACTTTTTAGAAATACTGTAGGTATATAAGAAATCTTCTTATATTTTGTTGTAAAACAAATTTCTGTGATTATTAGCATATATATAATGTTCAAAATTTAATGAAAATTCATCTATCAAAAAAAATTTAATATTAATCATAACTGTTTTGCTAAAATATTTTAATTTTAATTATTAAGAGAGAAAGTAACCCGTGGGATGTGGTTGAAAAAAACAACGCGTTAATTTAATTTATATAAAATAATATATATAGAATTATGTGTGTAAGTTAAATAAAAGAAAATGGAATTCAACGTTTTAACATAATACGAAACAATTTTTACTAACAATATAATATATAGGACATCCAAATAAGGAACTATAATATTCTAGAAGTAGATCTCTTTTCCCTCGAGATTAACTTGGAGATGTCGTAGAGATATAAAGTCATTTCAGTCGACTGCTCTACTATAGCAGACTTTTTCCCGCGCATCTCTTTCTTCCTCTCTAACAATATCAGTGAAAAGTACAGTATTAATATCTTCATGGTATACGATCATTCTATTTTTCGTGTACGAGAAATCACCGTCAAGTGTAGGATGTTCCTCGAAAGAAGCTCCGACCTTACAATGCTGATGGATAAATTCGCGATCTTTTCAAGCGAAGACGTTTTATTACTGTCGACCATTCAATCTCGATGAAGTGACTCCCCGTTTTCTGGCCTTTTTGAAAATCACAAAGTGGCTCTGTAGCAGTGCGGAGCATGTAGGTGAAATGCAGTGGCGCAGAAACACGTGAAAGACCCGTATTCTCGCGGTACATATTTCTTGTGCTAAATGTGGCTTTTATATCATATTTGTTGATTATTAATATTCAGAGTCATAGGGAAATATAACTGATGTTAAATGTACATCCCGACAAATAGGAATGTGCATATAAACCGCGCTAATCTATATATTTTGCTAAAATAAAAATGAAAACGCTGCGTTGATATAATTTTTAATGTAGGTAACGCGTCACGCTAACGAGCGAACATGATTATCTAAACGAGAGGGGCAAAGGAGGTCTTAATGTACGAAATATTCGATACGGTAATGATGGGGAGCATTTTGCAAAAACGATAAGAGAGCTTTGCGGGAAACAATAATAATAGAAAGTTTACGGCACGGTCGTGTTTTCGTATTATGTTACGGCCACCTACGGTCAGCTACACGGGCTACCACTTTGCGTTCACTTAAGTGGCGACGAACGACAATTCAGCAAATGTCTTTACCGTCAAATAAATTACGCGAAATTACGGTGTGACATTATGTCACATAAATGGCACGATAGAGAGACTCGCGAATGTCGTGCGGTGGACGCAATAGCTTCCCGGAGTGCCTCGTTTTCGGGTTAATGACGAGCGGGATAATCGAAGCGCGTAAAAGTTCACGATAATAGTGGTTTGCTCTGAGATTATATTTCGGGAATGCTCGAATAGTTATTTGGTAGAAGGTATACGCATTTGCGATTCAATAAATAGAATTTTCACTGTTTGTAATAATTATTATATCCCCAGAAAAATGTTCGTTATTGCTCAATTTTTTTATAAACATATGTTTAAATAATTTGGTATAGTTAAACGGCCTGACTGGCAAGTTAGACCATTGGTCTATGATCGAATAATTTCTTCACTTTAAGTTCTCCTTCTATGTTTACTGTATTTTGCGATAATGTATTACTTTAAGTTGTCCTTCTATGTTTACTGTATTATGCGATAATGTATCATTAGTTTTTCGGCCTTCACATGAGACCGTCGTATTTTTCCGACCCGCCACGAATTTTATATAATTGACGCACAATGATTCATGTAAGTCCTATTTATCGTTATTATCGTAAATCCGTTCAACGAGTAATGTTGTTTTTTAATTTTCTTATATATTCTTTCATTCTCGTATTCTAGCATTGTTAAAATAACTTGAAAAGGACCCAAATTAGTGGTCGAAACGTCGTTGTGATATACTAATAAAACTCGGCCGTTTAACTATACCAAATTATTATTTCATCACTGGCGAATAATTCTTATTAAATATATGTTTAAATGTTATCTTTTGATATAAAATGTAATAAACTTATTAATAAATATTCTAAAAGAACAAAAGATAAATGGCATTAGAAGTAGTGTAATAACACAATAAGTAAACATATAACTACTATAAATTGAATTTTTGTTATTTTATATAAAAAAATAGCTGTAATTTTGTGTGCTATTTACAAACAATTTTTTCGCTGTGTTAATTGAGGAACAAGTAAAATATAAATATTCTTTGGTAAATTAGTCGACACAAACGCCCACCTTCTCTCGACGAGATATATTTGTCTCTTATCCATCCAATTAGTAAGTCAAAGATACCGCGATGACCAACGCATTTGTAACCGGTTTAGGATTAACTAACACCGACCGGCCCGCTGCCGCCGCGTTTCACCAGCTCAGCTTTGATACCTCTTTCTATTTCTTTCTCCCACTGTCATGAAGATATTAATTAACGTTAAGATCGATTCGATAGCATGTTGGAGTTAACGTTAATTCAACCCCGGCGATTAAACTGTCGGCAGCTGATAAATGAGTCCACCATTATCCGCAACGTTTAATGTTGACGTCGAGTGAATTTAGCATTATGATTTCGCTTCTTGCTCTCGCTGCGATTTTTTGGCACGCGCGTACGTGTCCCACATAATGTCACTAGTGATTCATTGCGTTTGCAATATATTCCATCAGGCTTAATTGCGCGGACGTTAACCCTACGTCGTGTTACACGATGCATATATGCCCCTCGCTGTCTAACACGAGCCGTGTAAAAGAGGAGGTTGTATTTTATTCGCGCGGCGTCGAAGATCTCGAAGATATCTCGTTAACCTGAAATTAAGGTAATTAAAATAAATCGTATTTCTTTCCCAACGGTGTCGATACTAATGGCGAAAGTTTCCGAACAGAGACCGGTTATTTGCATTATCCCGTAATTAAATTTAACGATTATCGAAACGAAATGCTGTTGGATGTGCTCGTTTCCTTTAGAATAACTTTCTCTAAGAAAATGTATCTGGAAATACTTTCTTAGAATATATTTGTCTTCTAATATTATCTATTTGTCTAAATTTATTAATTGCAATCTTACATTTATATGCGTATGTAACTATAATATTACATTTATAAAAAAAATCGCAAGAAAATATTAAATAAATTTCAAGCCAGTTTTAAATATTTTGGTGAAAAATATGTAATATATATTGAAATGTGTGTTAGGATTAAGAGATTTTTAGAAACATGATAATTTTGAAGAATTTCCAATAAATAATTGGGAGTTATAGATAGAATTTTGATAAGTATTTCGACAATAAAACATTAATCCATTTATTTCTACGGACGAAATATTTTCAAGTAGAATATTATCGTACTCTTATGCTGAAGAAGAAAACAAATAATGTTGATTCTTCTTGAGCAAGCGTGATTATTTGCATTGCGTAACTCTTGATACATATGCATCCTCATTGTATTCAATCAATAAGGTCGGCATTACAATAGTTCAAGTTCACAGTACTTAATTCATTAGAAGGCTGGGTGTGACGCAAACGCGATTTACAAACAATTATAAATTAATTAA
Organism: Temnothorax americanus; assembly: GCF_048541705.1. NCBI lineage: Eukaryota > Metazoa > Arthropoda > Insecta > Hymenoptera > Formicidae > Temnothorax > Temnothorax americanus. The sequence goes on along the minus strand of NW_027509338.1, from coordinate 9,159,198 downwards.
TAAAGCGGATGTTCTTATTAATTATCGGCTAGTCTCTCAAGCGTAGTTTCTAAGTTTTTAAAAAGAAAAGGTTTATCTAGATTTAGTTATTTTTAATAATTAATGCGAGCAAAATAGCCGTAATTAAATTGTCAAGTATCGCAGAAATTATAGTACTGTGTAAAGCCAGGTAGTCATACTTTATATAAACGAACGAACAAAATAGTGTAAATGAAATGTTGCAATCCGATAACCATGAACCGGCCGCATTGATAACACAGTTGGAAAACAAGATTTTTTATGCGTTAATCTTGAATGAGATGTAATTATAATTAACAAGATTAACGAGTGCTATCATAAACAAATTTACGTTTTATATTAATGTCTGTGGGATCAATCTCATGCATGATTCTTTCAACAAGAAAATATTATCTTGTTGACAAATTATCGATCCTTTAGCTTTCTTATTTAATTTACATTTTGATTCGTGATTTTCGTATTTATTCTGCTACATGATTTATTCCGCATCTAAGAAGCTAATTACGCAATTTGACATTTTCACATTATGATCGCATCTGCATAATTAACACTTGTGGTTTTTGTGACGCGAAATTATCGCGTCTTCGTAATAACAACTGGCAACATTATTATTACGCAATATGTTTGCACAAAACGTTTTATTTCGCTCGAGAAAAGATTTCTACTTCGATAAATGATATTAATAAAGACGTAATTACTAATTACACGTACATCTGTATATATGCTGTTCTATATATTTTTTTTCAACTTTGCGCTAAAAAAATCGCAATTTGAATCGCTATAGAGAGAAATTATACATGAATATATAATAAATCTAAAGTCTCTATAAGAAAGTTAGATATTATATAGGGAAAGAAAGCTGTTTATATTTCCTTTTTGGAGTTTATTATTAATAATATAGCAAGAGATCTGATTCATTTATCGATTTTTTGAGAGAATGCGATATATTTTACTTATTTATTTCTGCATTTCGAAACCGTTAGACGTTATGAAGTGGCAATGGCATCAGTCTAACAGTTGCAGGCCCGTTTGTTTAGCGGCACGAAATAATCTGTATCGTCGCGTGTTTTCTGCCACGCGGGTTTATCACGATCGTTAATACACCCTCCGTGGAAGGCATTTATCGGCAGATAATTAATTTTGTTGCGTAACGCCGAGTTAATCGCTCATTAAAACTAACCCCGCCCCCGTCGGGTCGCGTCGCCTTCTCCGAAAAGCGGGACACAAGCATTAATTTGACAACAGATAATTTTGATCGCGCCGTAATGTCGATAATTGGATTGAAAAACACGAGCCGGGTTGCGGCGATAGGCGCGATCGGGCCTCTACGAGTATCGGCTCTCTACGAAAAGGTACGCTAATTAAATCATTACAGTTAACGATCGACAACGATGACGACGACGATTCACCTTGTGTTGCGTATAGGCGGACTCAGCATTTAAATGAGTCGGCTCGATAAAAACGGCGTCACATGGCGTGAATATTGATGGATTGCGGTCGCATATTTCTGGTAACCATCGTTTGTTATTTAATAACGAAAGCAGAATGAGTTAGCAGAATGCCTTTTTTGAGTGAAGAGTATAACAATGACGGACAGTTGAAGTGAAATAAATATACATGTAGGTTGAAAATATTGAAGTAAATTTAGGGTCTTGTTTTTTTTAGTCTTTGGATCCCTGGGTCGTAGGTCCCCATATCGGACTGATATGTATATATCAGTGTTCATATGCATAATACGTGTGATGTATTGCTATAGGTCAAACTGAGTTTGAAGCGTTATTATTAAAGACGATATTTTAAATGTAATATTAATTATCGTTATTTACGTCAATATACATTGAGATATTTCATTGATTTTATTTACATTGACTCTCTCAATCAAGTAATTTACACATAATATTGCAACAGCTACTCAACTGTGCGTATTGCCAATGCAATTATCGATAATGAGAAATAATTTATGTCATATATCAGTATTTTCTATAGAATTAAAGATTTTTATCGATTAACAAAACACATTATTAACTACACTGTTATAGTTTTGAGGTTTTCAAATAAGTGCAGAAAATGTTGATGTATGCTTTGCGCTTTAACTGCTGTGCTTATTGCACGATACATATAATACATTGCCAAAATAATTTTTTTAACTATGCTACGATTATTATCAATTTTATTCTATTATTTTGAATAAATAATAATAACTATTATTAATTTGAAAAAATTTAATTAATACCATTCATAAGATGTCAATTATAAGATTGTTAAAGACACATTTGTTCAGTATATTAAATATGAACAAAGGCTTATAAGAATTGTGTAATGGGAATTAATGGTAACTCATGAAATCCAAATTGTATTCAGAATGTTTAAAAAATGTGAATTAATTTCCATTTTAAAGTAAATCGTGGAAATATCTTGACCCAATATTCGATTGAACTTAGTCGGGCATTATCGAGATCGTAAATAGTGGAAATAAAATGTGCATAAAAAAAATATAAAACCGTTGCTATTTGCAAAGTATCTACCATTGATTTTGTAAGAAACGCAATTACATTCTGACATCATTATATATCAGTTTGACCAGTCATCAGTAATAACACATTAGTTCTTTATAAATAGTATTGAACTGCATTTCTCATGGAAATATTGTACTTTTATTAGATGCATCAAATTATTGCACTTTCTAATTCTTTGATTGAAACTCTTAACTCTTAAGGCTTAATATATCATTGAGATATCATATTATGTAAAACATTAAACATGAATGCGACAATTAATATCTCTTTATAACTATTACAGGCGAAGAATAACTTGAAACTTATCACTATCAGTACGTAGATATATATATATTTTATAACAATTTAAAGATCATAATTTTAATTAAAAAATTGATTGTTAGTAGAATAATTGTACTAGAATACTTATATACGATACACTATAAAAAGTATAATTTATGAACAATATATGTTAATTTTTATTATATTATATTTCATGCGTGTGGAAAAGTCTGATAAGAATTTAGAAATACACAGACTTTTATTTTATTTTATTTTATTTTATTTTATTTTATTTTATTTTATTTTAAATGTTTAACTGTCTAACATATTAATTAATATATTAATAATGGAAATATTTTTAAAACATGCTCTAAATATAAATAGTATTAAAAATAAAATATAAGACGTAAGAATGTGATGTGTTTTTCTCCAACGCAAGAGACAGTAGTGAAATATGTGAACGATCTGTCTTCGTAATAAAATCTAACAAGCAATACGGTAGCTCGCGTGATACGATCTGACGTTATCTTATTTACTGAAACAGTGGTCGAAGCAGACGGTAATGACTGGCGACTAATTGCGCGATTAAAATTCAGGCACGTACCGTCCAGTTCTTCGGAGACTATCCCAACGCGAAATTTTTTGTGACTTACACAGATTAAGTTTAATTAAAAAGATAGTTGAAAGTGCATCATATTTCTACGAAGAAACGTCTAACAAGCAATTTCCTCAGCAGTTTATACGATTAGTTCGAGAAAGATTTTACTATCATATCGTTCATTAATTTTAATTTAGTCATAAAAATTACGTGGTGAATACCATCTAATCTTGTGCTATAAATGGTAGATGATATTCCTATGAGGATGTTTAACTTTGATTGCATCATGAGAACGATAAGATAAAATTGATTATAAATTTACAAGTTTGTATATGTGTGTCTGTACATATGCTATAACTCTCGGAAGATAAAATTGGAGCTGTTGACAATCGCAGTACAGCTTCAATTTTATAAATAACGTGCCAATTATCGTAAATAAGATTTGTGCAATTATATATAATGACGTAAGATATTTAATACTTCAGGTATTTCTGCTATCTGATATTTTTTATAATGAGTTGTTATCATCAAACGCAACACACAATATATTAGTTTATTTCATTTTAGTGTTATTTTCATTGTATTTTCCGTAGCTCTCTCATATTTTTCTCACGACGTAATAGTTACGGCACTGTGACTGTACTAGTTCCACAAATTTACTTCCTAGAATTTCTGTTTGGCCTTATAGATGTCTAGCTTCCTATCTATACGAATGCTTAAAGCGCCGAGAGCCCGCGGAACAAAGCTGCAATTAACTAATGCAAAAATGATATATCGCGGGCGGCCGCTCGCGAATGAACGGGGGCTAGCAGGGGCGGACGGGCCACCAGACGAAAAAATTCGAAATATTTATGCTCGGTATTATTAGCGCACGTCGGCGATATCTCGGTGGGCATCGCTAATTAGCCCGCGCGAACGGCGCGGGTCTTTCGGCAAACAGTGCTGGCTACTGTCTTCTCGAAGGTTCTTCCCCGGGCGCAATCAAGATGGTGGCGCCAACCACCCGGCGAAGCCGATTCCGAAACTAATTGCCACGGCTAATTTATCCCAACGACATATACGCACAGAGACGCCATTCTCGGATACCGCGTAATCGCGCTCGCGTAATCGCCGCCGTAGGAGATCCGCGTGGACGACCTCCTCACGTAGATGCTCAAACTTAGACGAGGACACACTTTGAATCGATCTCGGCATCGCAGTATTATTGTCTGCGACTGAACGAGGTAGTCAATTTCCGTCACACAATTATACGCCCGATGTTTCATTATCGATATTTTCCTGTTCGTGACATTTTGATGAAAATTCGATAAAAATGAAAGATCTTACTACGAGGTTACTTATAAAATTGTTCAAAATCGGAAATTCGAATTGTTGAAGTTAGCAATCTGTGAAATATATTTTAAAACTAAAACGAAGAGTGCGAAAAAATAATATGAGCTTATTTTATTGTTTTATTTGTAATAAATATTATTTTTATCAAAATTAATTTAAAATAAATTTTTAAAGAACAACATAGATAACATAATCTAATTTTAAAATTGTTCAGATCTCTCATTAAACAAATGTTATTGAAACATTCTATTTTTTGTGCGGATTGTAGTACTGAAATCTAATTCAATTTTCATAAGTAAAAAGCACATTATGGGTACGTATAATGTGCCATATTAATTCAAATTTTAATTAATTTTTAAGTTTATGTTTTTGATTAAGACTTATTTTATTAAGGCGAAAGAAAGGATCGTAGGCAATGAGGGGAATAAATTGCGCTGTTTACGATAATACAATTTATTAAATAAATTCTCCTGATCGTCGTTATACGTTTGCTTTACATTTATACAAAATTGGAAAAGAAATTTTCTTCATATTAATGAGATTCATTCGTTTTATTATTTGCATTCAGCGATGCAAATGCAACCCCATTTCTCGAATAGTCACTAGGTATTTATGTACAAAGTAGTTAACGCGTGGTGCATGAGCAATATTTACAATTCTATTTACAACAATCTCCAACCTTTTCAAGACAGGCAACATTGGCACAGATGAATTTTTTAACAGATTTGTGAGCCTTCACTTCTTTAAACTAATACTGTAAAGCCAATGACGATCTCTCTCTCTCTCTCTCTCTCTCTCTCTCTCTCTCTCTCTCTCTCTCGAATTTGATTTTATTCGATTCTCTTTTCTAGATTATTTTAAGATCATTTATCCACATATTGCAATTGCATTGTAATTTTTAAGTCTGCCCTTTTCGCGCAGCTAAAAAAAATCATTCTTCGGGATATGAGATTCGATAACAGATCCTTTCAGTGATTTCTAATCGGTATCGAACGTTACTGCTCTCATTCCCTCGCGGGATGCTGAGCGATTGCGTGATGAGATGTCAGCCCGGGATGAGACAGCATTCCTACGGAATAAAGTCCCGCGGGAGTTAAGATTCCCGGGTGTGAGCCGTAGAGCGCCGTATGATGCTGTCTTACAGCTGACATTCTCAACTTCTCGATTTCTGCTTCTTGCAAACGCTTCGCCTTGGCACGTCGGTTCTGAAACCAGATCTTCACCTGCAACAATAAATCAATTCGACTTTACAACGGCGTATTTTAATGTGAGTTCCGACACGATGATTAATATGGGATATAACGATCGATGTATAATAGCTTCCGAATTCATACGTGTTGCAAACGAGTAACGTTATATCAACGTAGAAAGAATACACAGGGAAATAATTAAATTCACAAACTAACTTTACACAAATTTTTAACAAAAATACAGAAAATAATTTATTTTCAAATCTGGAATAAAAATGCAGGCCAAGAAGTTTATTAAAAGATACGAATAATAATGTCTGTGATGCTATCCATTAATATTGACTAGATATATCAACACAAAATTTGCCGGTTTGACGTTAATTTGGAGTACGGGAGTAATAAATTGCACCAGTTTTACGGCATCGTATAATTTTGTTCGACCGTTGGAATTCGCAGCTCGAACACTTGGCATCGCGTGTAAAATCTTTAAAATAAATTGGAAGGTAGAGCACATTAAATTCCATTTAAATGTCACTTTCGGGATATAATTTTGGCAAACGGCGTCTTTATGACATCGCGATAAAGTCGAAGAGAGGAACTGATAAATAATCCGCGATATCTCGTGGCGACGCATCTGCGGCTATAAACAAACCGTTATCCCTCCCTATAATTTTATCGACGTCTATCTTAATCGAATAATCGACGTTGTTGTCGGATCGTTTCGAAGCGGCAGCCTGCGCGGAAATTAGCTCATACGATTCGCGCTTTACCGCGTGTTCGTATACGCGCGAAGGCACGCGAAATGCGTTTCGGAAATCACTGCCAGAGAATCGGGATCTCAGCCGGAGATAATTGGTCGGTCATCGCGTGCTATTGCGGAACGCGTTACAGGCAATTTGTAGTCTATTAATAAAAAAATTACCGTCCTCTTTACTTTGTATCGCTGGTACGGGTAGCGCGCATTTACGCGCGCTAATTACCGCGCATCTGGCAGCGCCGTACAGTTACTATGACTAAGCTGTGACAGACATGCACAAACTGTTTTGACTCGTGAATGGCACCCGGCTGGCTCCGAGGAAATAAAAGCGACGAAAGATATGCGAGAAGCGTATATACCATCAATGCCAGTTTGAGAGTCTAGTCGCATGAAATCAGTTGCCACGCCGCATCTCGAAAAAACCACGATCCTCACGGCGGATCGGATATTAATGTGCTAATTTGATTGCATAACGAGTGAAGAATGTAAGATATTCGATAAAATTTCCAATTCTGGTTCTCCGTCAAGCTATCTCTATAAACTCTTGTAATAATTATAATAAGCTTATAATAATTTACGATAAACTGCCAATAAATTTAAGACGGTTGTAGAATAAACGCCGGTAGGAGTTGAACAAGTTTATAGTTTATTCGCTAATTAGTGCTATTAAGCGAAATCATGCTGGTATCTTAGAGATATTTATTTTTAATCTTAAAAGAGAATTAGCCATGTTTTACTACCGAATATTTATGACTATATTTATATTTATAGACTTTAAAATTATGCCGTGTGACGCAGCGTAACTGTTAAGGGGATATTTTGATATCAAATTTAGCATTCCGTTAACTTGTACACGAAGCAAGAAATAGTAGATTTTTACCTGTGTCTCCGTGAGGTGTAATGACGACGAGAACTCTGCCCTCTCGGCGACGCTCAAGTACTGCCTCTCTCTGAACTTCTTCTCGAGGGCTAGCAACTGTTGGGTCGTGAAGGGCGTTCTGGGCTTTCGGTTTGGCTTGTGCTTCCTCAGGTTGCACTTAATCTTGGCTGGCTCGCCGTTCTCTGAAAGAAAAAAGGAACACGCTTTCAGTCCAAGTGCATGTTGCGCACGAGAACAGCGACGAGCATTATGCTCGTACGAACAAACTGACGGACAGATATCTCGCGAAGGTGTTCCGCGGGATAGGTAGGCCAACGGAGGAAAGGGCCCGAGACCGCAATGTCCCGTTTTTGTCGGCCTCGAACCGACGGAACAGCCCGGCAAGGGCAAACGCGTCTTTTTAGGGTGCAATTCATAATTTTTCCGTCGGAACGGCGCCGCAAACTGGCCTCATTACTTTTTTGCCGTCCGACCGCAAAATTCCGGCCGCGAATTGTTTCTACACGGCCGGGCCATGGCTACCGCTCGCATAAGAGTGTCGATCGTAACGCCTGCTCGCGCGAAGAAAGACGTTGTTGGTGAGCTTGGTATTCTTCGCTCGCTGCTTAGAAAAAGACACGACCGCAGTATCGGTTAATTGCGCCTATACGGCTCGATGGTTAATATTGCATTATTTTGCTAACCATGGTAGTAAGATTTTATGTTCAATAGAAGTAGATATACTAATTTCTTTAGATAAATCCGGATTTTATTAGTGTCATTTTGTTGGATTAATATCAAACGAGAAGAAATCTCGTAAAATTCTTAAATTTGATTACATTACAAGAATTTAAATGATATGCAGATAAAAAATTATCTTCAAATTTTATGAATTCTTATGAATAACTAATTAAGAATATAATATGAAAAATCCAAGGAAAATTTTGCGCTCTTTAAATAATTTATAATACTTTTTAATTGTTTTCAAATAAAATCCAAAACAGTTATTTCTTTATTTTCATCTACAATACATAGTTGGAGAGAAAATAATTATGTACAGAGAATATCGTCTATCCCTCCACGCCACTTTCAGATAATCGAGGACGCGTCAAGCTACTACGGAGCAGAAAGGAATACAGGGAATCCGGTATCGGAATATATCGGTTATATTCCTCGAGATTTGTCTCGAGACAATTGACAGATTTGTAGAGCGGAGGTGAACAGCTTCTGTACCGAAACAGCGAGCCGAGATCACGACGAGACAAAAGGCCACATCGTCGTCGTCTTGGCAGTTGCCTTTTCTGAATTTCAAATTCGTCGTCGGAACCGCCCTTCGCTCGCCTCCTCTCGCCTTGTTCTCATCCTTCCTCCCTGTCGCTGTTCCAAGATTCTCTGCGCATCAGCCCGGACTTATAGCACGCTAGTATGCGCCATGCTCGATCCTACTTCGGAATTGTCCTTTGTATACGTTCCTCACCGCACGCTAAGGGTTCCAATTAGTCTCGGCATCCGGTGATCTCTCCGCGTCGCGGGGCCACCAAAAACGCGGGGGCCAATTTCAATTCGATGTTACCGATCGAGAATGTGCATTCGAAATAATTAGCTGATTCCGCCGCGATAAGCGTGTTCCACGAATGCAACGATCATCGGACGCAGTGCAAACTGGAAAGGAAGGATCGTGAACGGTTGGGTGTCTTTTATTGCATTGCATAACGATCGAAAGGATTAACGTTCTCGATATAATCGTGCTCGATTTCCTCACTGCGCCTGTGTATTTGTAGCAATTTTAATCTGGACATTTACGAACAAAGTGAATAATGACGTAAAAACCATCATTTTGGAATTACATTATTTCTGATAAGAAATCATATCTGTATTTTAAAAAATTATGATTATTTCTAATTCATATAGCTATGTAAAATGAAAATAATAGGAAAAATATACAATTGATTTTAAGAAATATAAAAAAATGTCAATAAATTTGTATGTTTAAAATATATGAATTCTATGAATTTTTTGTATCAATTTTAGCAAAAGTGTATCTTATGTTCTTTTTTCAATATAATATTCTAATTATATATATATATATATATATATATATATATATCAGAAAGCATTTTTAGGAGAATTGTGTATCGTTTATAATTGTCTGTATACAACTTAAAGATAAAACTGCTTAAATTTCGCGACATTTGTACCACCAGTAAATTTTTTTTACGGTACAGAATCACTTATTTAAGATAATCATGATAAAAGAACGATGGCGTAAAACTTTGAAGGGGTGCGCCGATCTATGAAAATACCCTCTACGAGAGTTCATATTTCAGAATTATGGCATTTTGCCCGTATCATATATTTCACACGAAATCTTATTTGAGAATTATTTGTGTTTACAAGTAGCTATTTTTATTCTCGGGATAAATTTTTATGTATTCTTATCTATATTTCTTTAATATACGTAAATATTAATTTAACTAATTATTTGCAACAAATATATATCTTCAATTATATATTTAAATTTTTTAATCAAAAAAAGATGAAGTGTAAATATAAACTTTTGAAATTCTTTAATGCTTTAGATATACATTACCTATATATTTGTTATACAAATTAATTTAAAAATTTATTAAAAAATTGATAAAGTATTTACGCGCAGATATTATGTTACAAATAAAGTGTACGTAAAAGAAAGTTTTGCATTAAAAAGAAAAGTCTAAAAAGATATTCATACAGAAAATAGTTAACGTATAGAGACAAACAAGCCAATTAAATTTAGAAATGATTAAATGATAAAATGTTTGAAGAGCATTGAGGCAGATTTTATTGCGTAACAATATTAGATAAATATTTTATCTACGAATCACAAGAGAGTTCTTTCATAACAATCGTTTATCAAGCGAGAATACGTTGAGAATTGTTTGACCCGATCGAGCGACGGTAGGCTATCGTTCCAGCAGTGGCCGAAACGGCCGTTAGAGAATCAATTTTTGTTCATCGATTGCTCGATTTGTCTCGGAACGCCTTTCGATAATCACCCATTGTTTCGTTTAAAAATCCACGAGCTAGTTAAGTTCAGTCCTGCGTTTCTAGTCCTTTGTTTCCTTGACGAGACAAAATGATGACTCAAATTGCCTCTTCAACAATCGTCTTTTGTAACCCGTAACTCGTTTAACTAATTAGCGCTAGAGGTGATATCATTTATTTACAGTCGTTTCAAGTAGTTAAAGACATTATATATTGGTGCTAATTATTTATGTAAGAATTAGAGAATTACGATTCACACAGAAACTTGTAGAAAATTATTAAATTGTTATAAGCTGTTGTAAAACCGTAAACAGAAAGTACATTTGCGTGATTATTACCACGAGATTGCCTTCTGCGAGGCTTATGTTCAGAATATCATCACGTGCAATATTACGTATCGATAAGGAGTAAAGTTGTCTGGATTCTATATAGCAGCGAGAAATTGCTATCCGTAAACCACGTCTGTAACCGCGTAATCGCTTTAGCCGCAATGAACCATGAAAAGAATCTGCCGAGAAACACAAAGGCGATTGGCACTCCGCCAAAGCTTAAAGACAATCGCAAACACAGTTGTCGTCACACGGCCAAATAGCTCGGCTCTTTTGAGATTAACGTTAGAACGATCAAATGATTAATGACTATTTAATGAAACGATTAATGGCTAGTTAGGAGAACTATTATTCGGAACATAAAAGAAAATGAGATTTCTTTGTCAAATATAATGTTTTTTTTTCCGTAGTATCATGTATCATCAATATAGAGATTAGAATGTTTAGATATAAATGAGGACATCACATTAGTCGAATTAATCATTCTACCGTTAATATTTCAAACAAAAGCAATATTTCAAAAATACATATAGATTGCTAAAATATCAAAGTTGACATTTACCGTTTAGAGGAGCATGATGAGAGAAATGAGATGGGAAGAATGTAGCCGTGGCCGCGGCCGCCGCAGCGGCTGCAGCTGCATTCTGATGTCCACCGCCCCAAACTGCAGAGTGAAAACCAGGCGGGATCTCCGGGATACCGCCGATGGTGGCAAAACCGCCGAGATAGGCCGGTGTCGGCCTAATAGGGGTTGGGCTGGACGGATGCTGAAGATCCTCCACGTCAACCAGTCTGCTCTCGTCGTCCTCTTCGATATCGTCCGTTTCTGAACACCTCGAGCGGGCTTCGCCGTGGGAGCTGCTTCTCGGTGATTGCGAACCGGCATCCTGGTGATTACCGATGATCTTCGGAGACGAGGAACAACCTACTATGGGTTCCGGTGTAGTACTGACGTCCGTGGATGGATGCATGCGATAGTCGATGCTACCAGAGGTCGATCGTCTGCCGGGTGACTCGGTATTGCAGGCATAGTCGATTGCTTCGTGATACCTCGGTGGTGTTCTGGATTCCGAAGTATTGTGAGGAGAGGTACAATGAATCAATCTGGTTTCTTGATTGAGATTGGGCGACGATGACAAAATATATCTCGACGTTTTGAAATCGCACGGATGCTTCAACATACGAGGTTCCTGTCGAATCGGGTACGAGACGATCGGTGACGATCTGGGTGATGTTAGGATCGCGTTCTGCCTCGTCGAGGAATCCGACGTTTTTCTGGTGTCCGCTAGCAGAGCCGCGACGGAGAAACTTAATCGATGAGCCGGTTTGGGACTTGCCTGAGCCTCATCTGGCGAGTCCGGACTGGTCGATGCAGGCGTCACCGGCGAGGTCATCCTTATTACTGTCATTCTTAGACGTCAATCGATCACGTTCGTATCGATTAGCACTGGTGAGATCCGCAATAACGGTGCCTCGATATCTGGTAGTCTGAGAACTATCCGCTCATTCCGCGACGGACTATAAGCCCGACGTAGTTCACTACTTCACGAATGACTCTTCACTGACTCGCACATAGTTTCTTACGAATTCGGAATCCGGAGTTTGCTCGAAGAGTTCGCCGACGGTCAACTTCAAATTAGGACGCGCGCGAGGCACATCGATCACACCAGGGACTCGACGTTTGACAACTCTCGTGGATCAATGATCGTTGACCAGCAGCTCTGGATAGCCTCTAGCCAAGCCGAGCTCTCCGTGTGGACTGAGTTTGACCGCTTAGCCAGCACCGCCCTGATTTTTCGTTTTGCCTTCGACTAAGCGTTCGTGGTGGGGTCGAACACTCGTCGACGGAAGAGCGGTCTCTTCGTGGAAGTGGGGAATCCGGGCGATGGAGCGAGAAGGAGAGGATCAGAATGGGGCGAGGCTGGGAACTACTAACGGGGGCATTCCTCGCGACGCTCCGCCCCGTGGCTGGAACCCAGGAGCAGGAGGAATTATCTATACAGCGATTTTTGTACCGAGGGATAAGTTTCTCTCGTGCAAATGCGACGTGCCGTCACGGAGCGAGAGCGGCGCGGTAAGGGAACGGCGACGAGGGAAAGATTTAATCGCCACTCGCTTTACTACGTCGGAGACGGTAATGAGCGCAATTGAGCAATTAGGCGGGGTGATTAAGATTGAAAAAAAAATTAAGAGCGCGGATGAGATAGTTTTCAATTGTCGCTGCATTGAATAACACCGATAATGCGAAGAGACTATATTTGGATTAGTCGATACAAAATGTCGTTATGAAGTAAACAACACATTTTAATTATTTTATCGCACTATTTTTTTGATAAATACTTCGATAGCTTAATCATTCTTTTAAGAAAAATTTGGAGAATTTAATTATGAAGATAATGTTGAAAACACAACATTGTTTTTAATTTTATTGCGAGAAGAGAAGGAAATAACAAGCTTGTTTGTTTTGCGATTAATTTTTAGTCAACAGATTTGATTTGAAGTAAAATTGGATTCGTGATTTTAAATTCGGCAAAGAATTTGCTTTTTTAGAAATTAATACAGTATTGAATCACCATTTTTTATTGAATTAATAAGCGATTTGTCATGTGTCTCACTCTATTGTTCTAAATAACTTCGATATGACACAGTTATATAAACTTTCCAAAATAAGTGCCATAATTATTATATTGAATTAATTATAAATCAAAACATAACAATGCGAAATAAGGCATTAAATGTAAATCATAGTCGCCAATAAGGATTAAATCGTGGCCGTAAGAAATATGCGAGACATGAAAATATGAGAATTTCGAAATTTTGGCCATGTCTTCTCGGTCCAGCAGTACGGAGATATATACAGTTTGCTCGCGCACGTAGGTAGATAGGTAGGCATATCGATTCGCGGTCGAACGTCAACCCCTCTCAGTCTCGAGACTTCCCTCTCGACGTTCAGCCCCTAAATCGAGCCGTCGCGTCGCATCGCTCCGCGTCGCCGCGTGTCGGGAGATTTTTGGGGTTCGTCCGTGGTGCTCGTTTGTTCTGACGGCGCCGCGGCGCGCTGAGATTCCATCGTCGCCCACCCGTCCGTCATATTTACGGTGGCTCCGTCACGTAACTTCGCGATAAGCAAAAACAAATGAGTCCCGATAGGGGCTCGATAAAGCACCAACACCCGCCGAATAAAACCTCGCGGACGTTCTTCCATTTTCGCGGAATTGGCTGGCGCCGTAAATTTCATCGCTCGGAAATCCGCGCGGCGCGGCGTCTATTTTCGCCGCTTTATCGGAATCGATGTCGAATTCCAAAAACGTATCGCGCACCAAACGCGAACAAGTTTATATCGTTACATTATTCGTGATATCTGTTTTGCTCATAGACTTAATAAAAAGACTCCGAACAGGCGAAGTTATTAATCGCGAATAAAAACTCTGTGGAAAGACGTTCAGTATAAAACAGATAAACGATTGTCTCTCGGGGATCAATTAGTATGCAGGATACTTCGTGACATTTAATTACGCCGCTCAACTAGAGCCGAAATATAAATATGCATTGTTCAATTGACCTTTTCACGCAACTATACTTTTCTAAGAAATTGTTATTCGTCCGTCGATATTATCTCAGACTCGCGTCGTACGTTATACGTTAGCGAAGCAGAGATACATAAGACGATTCGCCGCCTGTTAACTTCTCCCGCAGCTAAATCGGTAGACTTACAACAGCGCGATATTACGCTAGCTGCACGCTCGGCAATCGGGAAGAAATCACGATGGCAATAAAGAGGCTCATAAACTCCCGTAACAAAGCACTTCGCTATCTTTCGTTACTCGAGGCATTAATGTTTACAGGCCATTGACTTTTAAATTCGCTTCCGCGAGCATATCTATCCCGTTTTCCTTCCAAGATAAATTTGCGTGTCCGATTGGCGAGGTCGTAACTTCGTTCTCCTGGGCTGACTTCTTGAAAGTTAATCGCAATATTCACCGGAGTATTCTGAAGATATTTAAATTTTCGAAAATTTTAATGCTTGCGTGTAGATCTTTGCAGAGAAATTTTGACAAGTTAATCAAGCGAATCAAAATGATATCGGCTTTATCTCTCTTCGATCTTCTTAAAAAGAATTCGTGCAAGAAATACATAGCGTTGAAAAATATGTAATTATCATTCTGATAACATCCCAAATAAACTAGCTACCGCGTTGTTTGCCATTACGACGTAATCTTTCGCAGGAAACGAGTGTTTTCGATTAGGGCACACCGTGACGGTAGGATCGTCGTTATTAAACATCGCCTTCCCAATAATTAAGGAGGACACGAGCGGGATCGGGAGATGCTGTTGGTGCAGGATAGAGAAGGATGAGCTAATTTGGATGGTTACCAAGGCAAACGATACGTTAAATAGATAGGACGGGGTAAGCAGTGGGGAACCCAACATAATGAGGACCACCCGCTAACACCGTAAGACCTACTCGGTATACACCTACTCGGTGTATCGCAGAATTTCACTTGAACGCGTTCGCCGTTTGTTGCAAACTTCTACGTATGGTACTAATACAATCGTCGATAATCTTTCCCATAGCAATTCTCTCATAAAATTTGATTAGTGTAGTATTGAACACATATAATGTGTTAATTTAATTCAGTTAATACATTATTTTTAAACTAATGTAGTTTCTTATTAGAAAGAAAGCTTATTATAGAGCAAACAAGATATATTTATTTTATCATATTTACAATTTGATTATTTAATTTTAATGTTATAATTTAATTTTATTATTATGTAGATTTATAATATTTTATCAATTGTATACACATACACACACATATATATATAATTTAATAATAACATAATTATACAGTATATTATATTAATATACGTATATCAATTTTGTTATGTAATTGATCTATAGATATCTTCATATTAATATTTATAGTAAATCTGCAAATTAGGATAGTTTGATATATATAAGATATAAGACTTATTGTTAGTTCAGTTTCATTAGAGATAACGTAAATATAGTACACGTATAAATAGCGTATAAACAATTCGGTTTTGTGCACATTAATATTGTTTAAGATTAAGAATAACTTAAAAAATCGAGGTCTGAGTCGTGTCTCCCGTAGCATCGAGACACCCTGTACGTGCAAAGTGCCACACGAGTTGGCTGTTAATTATTAGCGAGCCGCTATATTGAGCATGAAAACAGTATTTCTTTCGGGTAGAGAAGATTCAAGTCAAATTGGCGTTAAAATTGCAATCACGGTGGTCCGTCTTTCTCGCTTCGCCCCGCTCCATCAAGCTCGTTCCTCGCTTTCTCTCGTCCACAGAATTAGATCGTCTATTCTCAGAGAAAACGCGCACGCTCACGGCTCTAATAGCCGTTTAGAGGGTTAATTTCTTTTCAGAAAAAAAAAGAATCTGGTCATGGGAGCGTGCTCTTGCGCTTTTTACAGTTGATGCGCCACTTTATATTATGATGATGAATATCGAGCGAATCAGAAAAAATTTGTGCTCATGAGATATGTGAATTTAAGAAAATTTGAGGAATGCAAATAATGTTTTATACGTTTGAGAATTTATTAGTGAAATTATTATGATAAAATTGCTTTTTAGACAAATTCATATATGCCTTAAATGATAATATTTATGTGAGTAACAAAATTTCCTCGTTCAGCTAATTTGTACTCTGATTTTGTAAGGATATTCGAATATACATATCTAACTTAACTCTTTAGAGAGAAAGTCAATTACAAAAACATCTTTTATTAATAATTTTTTCTATTAAAAACATTATGTGTGCAGAGTGTTATTGAAATATTATTTAATATCTTGCAAGTCGTTTTTGTTTACTATCGTTCTTAAGTAGATTATATCTCAGAATTTTTAGCAGAAAGATTGCATCTCGTAATCTCACGAGAGTTCGTTGCTCGCGGGCGTGCATTCCGCGCTTGTCGCGTTTCAATTTAAGTACCTCCGACTCGATTGGGCTCTTTGAAGCATTGCGTGTCACAGCGCGTATACCATTCCCATTCCGCGAATCCGGCGCACGATCGCATTTGCACGGAAAGCCACGACGGACGGAATGCTGCTCGTTTGTTTCAGATTTCTGCCAGGAAGCACGCCGTCTCACCCTCCTACCTGACTCACCCTTTCTTATTCTCTTTCTCTTTCTCTCTCTCTCTCTCTCTCTCTCTCTCTCTCTTTTTCTTTCTGTTTCTCTATTTTCCTTCTTTTGATCGCACAGTCAGACGGCAGCCGCAGGAGGGCAGTGAAACACGCGCCCGTTTGTGTGCACGCAGAAACCGTAAGCGACTTCGTTTCCCGCTTTTTGCGAATGGTCCACGAGCACTCGCGTAGCCAATAATTGAATATTGAAACCGGAATAGCGTAGGTGGAGACAGAGAGAGAAAAGAAAGAGAGAAAAAGTGAGAGAAAAAGGGAGAGAAGAGGGATTGAAAGAGATGAGAGAACGAAAGAACGTAAAAGAGAGAAAGCAACGGTTGGAGGGAGAGAGACGGAAAAAGAAAGAGCGATGGAGATGAGAAAGCGGTGGCTGTATAACAGGATGAGCGAGGGTGAGAAGGGGAAGAATCACGGGGTTGGGCACGGTCGATGTTACCGTATGGAGGGTGGCCTGGCGGATAGAAAGGGCGGAAGGGGGAGGGGGAGTGAGCGACACTGCAAAAGGCGAATAACCCGCGAGAGTCGCGGCGATGGGGGAGAAAATCGATATTTTAATTGGACAAAATAATTGGAACGAGCGAACGAATGGAAGATCGTAATCTCTGGGCTCCCCTTTGTATATTGGCGAACCTGCACGTCCCATCCAATCCTCCCTCCGATCTCCCTTCTCCCTCGCGACCCTCCGGTCCCGTCCTTCCTCTGTCTCTTTCTCTCGCTCTTTCTCTCCGCGACTCATCTCTTGTTCGCCGAACAATTCTCCCTCCTGTTAAACGTACTCCGCTTGCTCCCTACCCTTCATACTCTGCTATATCGTGTAGATGTACGTTACGTCAGTTACGTGACATTAATGATTACGAAAAGAGTATACGGGATTTAAGACTCGCGCGTCTGACCGTTAACTAAAATTATTCGCAATCATCGGTACGCGAAAATTAGAAAAATATTATGAAAGAACGGAAAATATTTTTAATTTAATTGTGTCTCTATATTAAAAATATGATATATTCGATTTGTCTATAGTATTTAGGAATTTAAGCAGATAAAATTGGGTTCAAGACTTGTGATTAGTCTTAAATATCAATTGGCCTTATCTATCTCTTTCATTACAGTTCAAAATTATTTCTGCAGATCGACTACTCTATATTCGATGACATAAAAATAATTGTTTATTTATACCGGTATACGGCGGGCAGATTTATACCACGTGCGAACGTGAGTGGCGGTAAACGAAGCGCGTCGAACGGATAGCGCGTAATGTCCGATAATTTCGCGTTGTTTCAGTTAATTAAATTTCATTTTATCCACCCTCTCCTCTAAGCGGTTTACGCGCGGCGGTTCATCCCTCGCCGGTTTGACAGTTGACCAACGGCACGATAGCGAGCACGCCGTCGAGCCGGCCAATTTCATCGCCGCCGGTTCGTAAAATTAGAATACGCCCGAGGAAAACCGCTACTGGCCGCTGGAACTTCAAAGACTCTTTCGCGAAATCCCCGAGTAACTGCCTTAAGACGTTGCGACTTTCAAAGTGAGATCGGTTCGCGGCAGACTACGTTTCTATTTCACGAGTTGCCAGGGATTGATACGTTTGAAGATATCGAATTATTATATTCGTTGGCTGAGCCGCACAGCTATTGGCAATCACTGTTATTCTATCTGAATTTGAATTAGCGCCACATTAAGATGATACTTTTTGTGTTATAGAATTTTTTTTTTCATCAAATTACGGCTAGTTTTGTACGTATTTCAGAAAACATTATATTAGCTAATTATAAAATTATTCACGAAATGGTTAAATCAATTTTGCTTAATAATTTCTTCTCTTTTAGAAAAATTACTGTACTTGTAAAAAAATTTTACTTTAATACCAAGTTTTTCCGATGATTCCCTCATAAATTGAAATTAATGTGCGACGTAACAATTTCTCTGTCGTCGAATCAGATAATTACGTAAAAAGAATGCTATAAATAGAATAACGAACAATAATTTCCAATAATGTTCTTCTTTCATACCTCGCAAAATGGAATAATTTTGTTTCAAGCGATCAGTTTACTTAATCAGGTGTATCAAAAATGAAGGGTGGCGATATATAGCGCGTGGTTCTAAGTCACCCGTTGTCGTGGCCAATTACGTAGGGCCCAAATATTTTCGCTCCGATTTCGTCCGGCGTGAAATGGAGCGTCGCGAAGGGGGTGGAGAAGTGGGAGGACGGGAAGGGTCACGGCCGAGGATAAGGGTCTTTGCGCCTCTGGCGCAGTCGACACCTCCACACGTGCTCGCCATGCGTGGCTAGTTAGAGAGTCACGAGAGGCGCCGTATATCGATGGTTATATACTTGTTAGCCCTTAACCGGTCTCCTCCCCGCCTCTTCCTATCCGCCTTTCGGGTTTTGCGGTGCCTCGATAGTCCATTTGTTTCGTTCGCGGGCTTCCGGTCTTAAAAACGCCGCACCGGCGATAACTTCCTCTCCGCTGTTCCCCGAAAGATTCCTTTGTAAAACGGAATTAACAACTTTTTGTCGTCAAATAAAATAATTGCGTAGAAAGAGTGATCCCGCAAATAGAGAAAAAGAGAGACTAACGCACAATAATTTTTGATAATGCGATGTGCATTAATATTTGCTATCCCACTTTTTAAAAAATCAATTACTATTGAAAAATCTTATTGTTCCATTTATTCAAACATTCCGATTGCTATCTACATGATTGTCTAATTTTAATTTACTAAAAGACTAATCGAAATGATAAGCGTTACGTAATTCACCGTTTTTTTTACAATTTAAAAAGAGATTTCTGAAAAAACTGAGATTCTCTGATGCCAAAGCAGTACTGAGGATACCAGTCGGTAGCGGCACGTGTTCAGTATTCGCGGCGCTTCACAAGGCATGCCGAACTCTCTTGCTCGTCAAGGATATAAGTATACCCAGCTTTCATGAGTAGCCATTCGCACTTGTCGGTAATAGCCCTTAAGAAGCGCCTCTCGAACGATCGTAACGAGGGATCACAGCCTCATCGGAGTTTTCACACGAGTTGAGAGCTTTGGGAAATCATTAATATCTCTTGTGGAGCGAGTGCGCGCATCTCGCACGCATCCACTTTAATGGGATCGCGCGTTTTCGCCTCACTGTGCCACCACTTAGCGGCTGCTTCCGCCCGACGTAAAAAGGTTTCGTCACTTTTCGGCGCTTTTTAAGCCGGTGCGTGTCAGGGATTTATCGCGTGTTTAGATTGAGACGTGCGTGTCTCGCTAGATTCAAATGTTATAAGTTAGGCATAACCGTAGCGGTAAAGTGTCGAGAAAATTATCCTGCTGCAATGTGTGGATCGCTTTGATGTTCTAAAAGATTACCGATATCTCTCTACACCATTTTTTTTTCTTAAGTTTTATTATCAAAGCAATAATTTTGGAACAGGACTGAATCATAAATTAATTCTTGATCTATTAATGTAGGCTTAAAATGGATGGAATTTTATTTCAGTTTTTTTTAAACGTCATCATATATTTACATACTAATGAATAATATATTTACATACCATCAAGGAAACATAATTTTATGTAATATTATTTTCGAGGAAGACGATTGACAGTAATAAAAAGAAATGCATGTGTGTGTCACTAATATGATGCAATGAATTAAAAAATTTCACTGGAGAAAGCGCAGAGGCCGAAAGAGACGAAAGAGCTGATGGCAAAAAAGATACGACGAGACAGATGTGATACATATTAATTGTTCGAGCAATTACCCAACGCTAATGATCGAATTAACGAACATATTTGTACAAATGCGTACATAAACAGTACAGTCACAAATAAGTTGTTGTACTTTTCTTTTTTTATTTTTTATTTTTTTTTAATTTTATGGTATGCATTTTGTCGGTCATCTTACAAATTGCGGCGAAAAGACACAATTAGCGCATAAGAAGACATTCACGAAGAAACGCACGATGAATGTTACGGACCACTTTCCCGATTTCGCGGAGAAATCTCGCGCCCACGTGCATGCGCGTGTGCATGAGAACGTACGTTCTTTCCCAGGACTTCAAAGAGTGTCCCTTGTTCTTCTATCGATATTCTCTGGTACACAGGTCGTAAAACGCATCCCTCGGCTTGCCCCGACTATGTTTAGCCGAGACGTTTTCGAGATGAACGTTCGCTGCGTGTCTTCGTAGTCTCGTTAGCATCCTTTTTTTCGCGTCACCGGCACTCGCGTGCTATTCTTTGTCAAAGTTCCTCTCCGCCGCACTCACGGTGCAATGAACAAAATTCCACTAATTGTAAATAGAATATAATGTAGATATACAAGAGAGAGATAAAGTGCCTCCGGTGTAATTTTAGCAATTTAATTATAAATGCAGTAAAAATAGACACGCATCTTCATATGGATGATAAATCTGAAAATAATTGTGGCCAATAATTAAATAAGGGTTAAAGATTCGAAGTTATACAAACTTGCACTAGCTTTAAATTGATTTTTATTAAAGCAAAGAGTGATCTTGCTGAAGTTTGGGAAATTGTCTGATAGCTACTTCTCAATATTTTTCATAGCGTCGTCAGTCCCAAATGTCTCAATTAAGCTAAACGTTAATTAAAAATCATCACGTCTGCTAATTTCCCTCGTCGTATAGACAGAAACGGGAAGGTGAAGGAAAGGGCTAGGCGATGGTATAGGGCCGGGCAAAACGTGAGTAGTTACGCTGCCGTTTAACGACAGGAAGTGTTGCTGGAAAGGAACATGTGTTTCGGTGTTTCGCGTGCATTCGTAATGATTATACTGGTGTTCGACAAGTCCCTCATTATTTCCCTCTTAATTATAGACGACCGGCCGAGCTCGAACGTGCCCGCGCGAGATTATTTTCCTTCGTCTCTTTATCCCCGTTTCCTTTTCTCAACTCGACGTCTGCATCTTGAAGTGAATCGCCAATCTTTGTTTGTGTTTATGGTAATTAAGTCACTTTATGAATCCTGCAAACAAACAAATTTGTTAATAATTATTATAATATAATCTGCATAATATTATTTATCTTCGCTCTTTAGAAGAATATATAGGAGACGCTCTTTACAATTGCCAGAATATCGATTCATTTCACACATAAACGGGTAATATTGGTTATCGCGATTATGCAGTATAATATCATAAATCAATATGAGTCGTTAAATCTTAAAGTTAAGTTGTAAGAACAAGATCGTTTATGAAAACGAGTGCGAGGGACACGAATTGATTATGTACATAAACTGAAGCGCTCGGCTCGGGCGGTTGGCCTGTCAGCGCGAATGGTTGCTATCGGTCGTTTATCTTGTCCCGCGACAGTAAGTTTCGATATTTTACAGCGTTATGACTTCGTCAAGTCGCGTTATAGCGAGAATCAGCTCGGCGATATAAACTGCCGCGCGCGGTTAACCGATACGCGGACCAGGACCGAAGCGACAGCATCGTAATCGCCAATATCTTAATGATCGCGCGATGACAAAAAATTATGCGACCTGAGACGAACGCGCGAGACGAAGGTGATACGCGAATAAACGAGCGAGGAGAGCTGCCATGGAAAAGAAAGAGAGAGCGCTGCTCTCGGGCGGAGGCTTCTGGTTTTCTCGCGAGCCGACCGACGCTTATTTCGCAATTTAAATTCTGCCAGACACCCTTAACCATGGACCGGGCACGAAATAAAAAGAATGCGGGGCGCGCGGAGGAACGAACGGAGGGAACGGCGAATGGCGAAAAGAGAGCAATCCGCGAGCGCGGCGGCGCGGCGCAGCCCAGCCAGCAGCCGCGGCAGCGGCGCTGCGACAGGAGCGTTTGTTTTTTGAAGTCTGTATTGCTTACAAATGTCCCGTTGTAAAAAGCAAGCAGCACGGTCCTAATGAGTCTGGTTGTTAAAAGACCTCTCCCTCTTTTTTTACGCCTTGCACGCTCCTTCCCGCGCTCACTTCTCGTCGTTCCCGCGGTGCATCCATTAAAGCGACGGACATTGTAAACCGCGAACTCTTCCTCGCGCAGTTTACATGCAACTTTTGAGCCGCTTTTACTAATACGCGGAAACTAGTTAGCATTAATTTTACTCGATGGCGTGATATAGAGATGTTATTCTGGAAAATTACAGGCAATTTCGTTGATTAATGAAAATACGAGTTTGCAGAGTCACTCGATGCGGGATTACGAAAACGAACGACTCACGGTGGAATTCTCGCTGAAACCAACACGCCGAGACGCGGTGCGCCGGATTTCGGTCGATCTCGGATATCTCGGACGTCGTAATACTCGATAGCGTCGGCCGGCGCTTGTAAATGGTCCTAGGTCCTCACTTAAACGCCCATTTCCTCGGAAATAAAATCCACCCCAAATCTCTTAGACGCAGCAAAGCGTTCCAATTAAGAGGTATGCGTCTCGCGCCTCTGGCATCTCAGCAACGAGAACATATATATTTTTTTCCACCGACCCTTCTCTCTCCACCCTGCACCCTCCCGCGCCACGCTCGCGTCATGCTCACGCGTCAACCGTATTAGTAGCCAGGAGAAGTTAACTGATGAGAATCTCTTTCGGTCTATTAGCGGCGCTGCCACCGACGTGCGTGGTGCGCAAACAGATTTGATATCCCGTTGCGCGCATACGCTGCATCACTCTCTGCCGTTTCTTGCTTCTTACTTTTGATTCCATCATCTCGGTTAAAGTTGCTTGCAAAATTTCACATTGAACATTTTCTAAAATCTAATTGAAACCCGGTCCGATTTCTAAAAAAAGTTATGGATTCTGTATTTTTTATACAATATTTTAAAAACCCAATATGTCGCCGAATATATTTATCTGATATATAATTTGATTACGTTGTTATTATCTAGATGTCTAAATTTTTTTTCTTTTCTATGTATTTTACTTTTCAGTTTTTAAATTTTCGCGATTTTTTGTTTATTCAATAATATGAGACATTTATAACATGAAATTAATAGAATAAGTTCAACATTTTATGTATTTATTGCTTAGCTGTAAAAGGGGAAAATTGTTATTTCTATTATTAGTCCTTGACTACTAATTACTCGTTCGTTCCCTTCGACGCGAATCTTTATATGCGACTAAAATTGCGGAGCGCCGGTCTTATAACAATCCGAAAGAATCGTAAACTAAGGATGTAAACGCACCGCGAAACACTTCCAGGAATCATTGCACGAAACATGTGTTTAAGATTAGAACGTTCCGCGACGTATTCCTCGACCGAATCCATTTAGCGAAATAAAATTCTACCACAAGTAAAAATTTACTTGTACCAAAGCTATACGATATTCGCAAAATCAAAGTTTACATGATGTGTTTTAGATAAGTGTTAAAGTCAGATAATATCGAACTTTCAAATAACCTATCTATAATAATTTTTAAAAATTCATAACTCATCTGTAAACCATACATGAGAAATTTATAATCTTTTAATATGAAAGAATCCGCAAAGAAACTTAAAGGACTCCGTAATTATTGATGCCTTGGGGCAATCATCATCATTTCTCTCACGTGGAACCTTTTGGTTGGAAGAATGAGTCCGAAACGCCCCGGTTATTAATGAAGATAAAGACGACCTCGTCGTAAAGTGCTGACCTCAGAAAAAGCGTTAAGGAGACGGAACAGACAGCGTGCGAGACAGCGCGCGAGGGGGAGGAGGAGGAGGAGGAGGAGAAGGAGGACAAGAAGAAGAGGAGCATACGAGAGAGGACGCGCAGCCAGTACTCGCATCTCGCATTCCGTGAGCGCGTGCCGCGGTGTCAGTTTGGAGAGCGAATGATACGTAATTTATAACGGCATGGGACTAAATACTCGGTGTGGAAGAAGGAACGGCCCGCACAGAGGCGGATACGCGCGTAGGAGCGAGCGGAATCGTCGTCAAGGGCCGCGCCCGTGCGGGAGTCCGAGGGGTATGCGGTGCCGGCGGCGACGGTGGTCGCGAACGGAGACGACCGGTGTCTAAATATCGAGCACATGTCGAGAGACCGTCGGCTCCTAAACGCCACCGAAAATAGAAGCCACCGTGGCCCGCCATACGTCATCTCGCTGGATGGCCGCCTCGAGCCGCGGGGATCCGCGCGAGCTATCCGGCGAGCTAGGCTATCCGCCGACATCGTGTTTGGCGTTAGGTGGTATTCTTAAGCGTCTACTTCATCTTTCTCATGTCTTCTCGCGCGAACCAATTCGTTCCCGCGTCGCGGACGTGCGCGACCGAGAGAGCGTGAAAAAGAAGCACCGCGCAGCCTGTCGTCTTAATTGACTAGGTGGGGTTTCGAGCGTGTGATGACTCGACCAAGCGTCCAAGCCTCGAATCCTTCGTAGGAACGGTCGCGTGTGGAACACGTGACAATAAATGCGGCGCTTGTGTTTCCTGCTTGGTCTTGATTTTACGTTTTTTTTGTTGTTGTAATGTCCCGATTGTCTACAGACAAGAGAAATTTCATCGTTTGATGTTCGAATGCGACGATTTTTAGATAAGATTGCATAGAGCTCGGAATAATAATGTACTAAACTGATAAGTGACATCTTCAATTCCTATTTATGAAACGGCCGCGCTTTGTTCTTTAACCGTACAATATAATTGTATTTTTCAAAAGTTTTATTAAGTATAATATTAAATGTTTAAAATTGAAGAATAAAATTTATCGTTATTTTT
Organism: Temnothorax americanus; assembly: GCF_048541705.1. NCBI lineage: Eukaryota > Metazoa > Arthropoda > Insecta > Hymenoptera > Formicidae > Temnothorax > Temnothorax americanus. The sequence continues at coordinate 9,133,498 of NW_027509338.1, read as the reverse complement.
TGAAATCGAAAGAAAAACAGAGATTAATTTATTATTATATTTTTCTAAATGTTTTACATCTCGAGAGGGGACTTTGAGAAGCGTTTTAATAAATAAATAGATGATGATTTTAATTAGATTTCATCTCTTTCGGTTTTTTTCTCTTCAAAATTTACTAGACATGACTACTTTTGTATATCACAAAATATCTGTTAGTTATTTTCTTATTTCTTATTCGTTGTTGTCATGTGTGTGCTATCATTTATGGGTAATGTCACATATGCATTTAACATCCATCAATTTTTTTTATTCTCTGTCACTTATCGTTTGCACGAGAGAGGGTGGCAAACGAAGGGGAACGAAAGAGGGAACAAAAATAAGAAACAAACGGAGAAGTTAGGTATGTCTTAATAAACTGGCTGTCTTCTTAATTGACTAAGTGGTTCGTATAAGTACGTAATGAGTCGCGCCCCCCCGACTCTCAGTGAAATAATACGGTCGAGTTAAATACAACGATTGCTGAGACATATAGGAGTCTCGTTCGCCTCTCTTTTTTTTTTAGTTAGTCCTCATTCAGAACTGAGCGAAGTAAGAAAAGATAGTTTTGTTCATAATAAGAATTAAAGATATTTTTTACATTACATTACTTAAATATAATTCAAAAATAAATTTTAGTTTACGTTCACGAATTTTGCATATAGTATCTTGCAGATGTACGTTTTGTCTTGAAAAATGTAAAAGCATTTATTTTAAAATAAATATATAATTAATTTTAAACGATTGTCAAAGAAAATGCTTTAATTTAATAGTAGGAAAATGTGTATAAGTTTTGAAATAAAAGTCTTATATAAATATGTTTTTGATCAAAAGAAGGTAAACTTATTCTTCAAGTAAACATTAAACATTCGTAGACTCGTAAAAATAATTAACCGTTTAATAAAAAATCTACCTAAGTTTACGGAAGACGAAAAAGTCATGTTTGTTACTAGGTCGTAAATCACTCGACTTCAGGGCGGTCGTCGTTTCGCTGGAAAATCGTTCGCGCGATTTTTACTACACACAACAGTGGAATCCAAATTGTTCGATTGTCCGTTTCGAGTGGCTGCACCATTGTCGGGCGGTCGCAGCTGTTCCGTGCCTCTTAAATCGCAATTATGCGAATGCCTGGCTGCGAAAAAGGGAGCCACTTTTCTGGCGTTTCGCTCAAAAACTGATCCTTCGAGCGATCTACAATGGACGCGAAACGAATCGTTTGAGTTACTTTTATCCGCCTCTCTCTCTCTCTCTCTCTCTCTCTCTCTCTTTCCTTCTCTGCGTCTCCTCGTGGGTCATCGTCTCGAGATTGCCATATTGTCGAGGGCGTGAGGCCCTTCCGAAGGCGATTTTCCTCCGTGAAGCTATTCAGATGCCGAAGAATGCCCAGTCGAGAAATACACGTCTGGCTTGTGTACCTACGCGTGGGAGATACGTTGCACAGATCAGGCTGAAAGTAAAAGGTCGTATATGTGCTTTATGGATCATACATACTGATCCAGTAGCACCGAGCCTCTGCAAGCGAATTCTTATAGTTACCAGATACGCGCGCGTATTTTCTGCTCTTTCCGATTTGCACTTATCGTATGCAAACTACAAGCTGTACCTATATAACACATCCAAACACTCAAAGTATCTTTAAATCAAAAAGTAACAAAAAGATAAAGAGTTTTAATTTAGTTATTATTTTATCATATTATATATTTGTATAAAATATTTTGTAATAAATATATATAATTTAAAGCTTTTCTATTGTTTTAACTTCTATATATTTTTGAATTTTGAGTGTCACAGCAATTTAAGATATTGATACTTTTGCTTAAGTAATTTTTGAAATAATTTAGACTGTAATTCTTTCAAGTGCTACGCAATCCTTATCCGATTTTCAGATCTTGATACCTTAGCTTATTAAAGCGTGCGGTTTCATAAATACGGATGTCCTTGCTCGAGCAAATCGGGAGAATAGATCAACACCCCGTTGCATCGTCGTACTAAAGGACCCATCCATAAAAGATCTGACGCGTCATTGTGCTCTATATACAACCGTGGAGCATTCGAAGTTGTTTAAATCGTTGTAAGGCTCTGGAGGACGCGGCTAAAGTGTCGCTTTCCGCTCTCGAGTGGGTTCGATTGTCGACTTTTTGAAAAGAGTGAAATTGAGTCCGACAACCCCAAACCCACAGTCCGGGCAGGTGTCGAAGCTTCTCTCCGCTTTTCTGAAAAGGTATCATAAAATCATAAAGACCGAAATGTATATCGGACCGACGTTAAACGACGATCCCCGCGTCGCGCTCACGAAAAAAAATCGTACATCGCGCGCCATCAAATTAATAAGAACGACTAACTATGACTAACGACGTTCGTAATAAATCTCGCTTCATGTTACACTTTTTACGATCGCAAGATAGATAGATCGCAAAGTTGCCGGAGGCATCGAGATCTCGAAAAGCCCGCCGTCCGTGCTCGGTCGTTCACGAAGCCGCCCGCATTCTCCCGCGCTGGTCGGATTGGATTTCGATCGTGTATAAACTAATTTATCCCCATAAAAGTGGCCTTAATGAGTCAAATTAAGCCGGCATATAATATATTTGCCGCTTGCGCGGCCAAGTCGATATTCAGACCGGTGTCGCGCACACTGAGGAGTGATATACAGTTCGGTAATGGTGCCGGAGGATCCGACACCTGGTCCCGTGGCCCCTTTGTCAGTGGGTCTCAAAGACCGAGTCCTGCGCTACGAGAGGGCCCACATAAACTCCCGAGGCATTCAGTTAAATGGTTCTAAAGTGCTTTCAAAATACGACGCTGCGCCGAAAACCTCGGCGGATCAGTGCGAGACACCGAAACTCGGGGGGGACACGATATGGGTGGTTTCGGGAATAAAAATGCAGATTAGGATTAATACGCGTTGCACCGACGATTCTTTGCTTCCGTTGATTTAATGCCGTATATTTAACTTTTATTGCCGCCGGTGGCTCATGTCAATATCTATTGCCGACACTAATTTTGTGATTTAAAATGATAAACCCATTCTATATGTACTACTGTATTTTATTAACTATTCTCTTGAACGTAACGGCCGACATGGAATTCAGTTATTAATGTGCAAAATCTAGATTCAAATTCTGATTTAAATGAGACAATTTTTCAAATAATAACAACAATTAATATCTGAAGTCATACTCTTGTATAAAATTAACTTCTTTTTGTATGAGTGATGAATCTGGCGAATATGAAATTGAATTGCCCTTAATGAGAAAATTTTTGTGAAAACTTAGCATTTATTATTATTTTTTTACTCCTTAATTTTGAACATATCCTAATGTTTTTTAAATGCGTACATATGTTGCAGTCAAAATGAATAAATTCTGATTTACGACGCTTAATTTTAACGGTCAGCTCCATTATTTATTTTTATTTATAGTATTGTGTCTTTAATCACCGCTTAAAAATACAAGACTTTTATCCGCAAGTAAAGAGACGGATTCTTCGCGAGGAATATTTTCAATCGCGACGGCAACGACGACAATCCGAACGACGCACGCGTGCGTGGGTAGAAATATGTGTATCGCATTCACGGCGGTCCATTGATCTCAGGGACCAAAAACGCGTCAGGTACAGCTGCTTTGAAAAGTGTATGTCGCCGATGATCGATACGCTTGAAGCATTTAATACGTGTGATCTTCGCGGATCACTGATCGATCTCACGTCTATCTTCCATTATCAAAATATACGATGTCAATCGTACTGTATTCCGACAATATAATTCTGACTTCCCGTATTAGAGCAACTTTCGCGTAGGAATATATCGAGAGAAATCACACGGGACACGTTAGTTATCCCGAACGTTTTACTGGTTACATTTGTTGCACTCGCACAACGCGTATAGTTTTTAAGACTTTAGGGCTTTAGGGAGAGTATTGAGAGAACGACAATTTTCATCGTGGCTGTACCGTTTCTTCGCAAGAAGGTGCGACTATGTCTGAATACACTGTTGATTGGACCATAAATGTGTCTGTTGGGGTACAAACATTTTTTTTCCTCCTATATTTCGCTTTATCATATTCTTCTTCGGAGAGCCACGAGCCATGCGGCATCACACGCAGGAACGCCGACGACTCTTCGACCTGTTCGATCGATGCCTCTCAGGCTCACTCATTGTAACTCGATTGAATTCCACTTTGAAACGATTGACGCAGAGAGAGAAAGAGAGAGAGAGAGAGAGAGAGAGAGAGAAGACTTAATTTTGGACAGCTTCTCACTTTTGATTCAAGTCGAATAAAGTATAACATTTTACTTAAGATTTAGAGAACATTTCGCGTATTTTACAAATGTAGAAAATTACATACAAATAGCTGCAGTACGAGTCTTAAAATGTCAAAATCATGTTTTACTATTGTAATTATTATATCAAATAATTATCATTAGACTAAATTATTATACCAAAACTGGTTATTTTTACATTCCAAATTATACTCCAAACAAAACGAATTAATTTTTTTTATTTTTTTTTAATAAGGAGGTCTGCATTAATCTACTCGATATTCTTAGCAAAAATCTAATTGCTGTGATCGCGTTATTGAAATTTCAATTTTGAATTTAGTTTAAATTTATGTAAATATGATTGTGCTGTATTGTAATAATACACGAATGGTATAATAGAATGAATCGTTCCCTTTTAAAAGACGCGGGATAAAGAGAAAGAGACGGACAGGCAGAAAGAGAACGCGGAATTCGACTGAATAATTGCATCTGGATGCAGTTTGACGTGCCGGCACAGGCGAGAGTCATCCCGCTCGTGCTCAACGTCGGTCATCGAGAGTCTTGCAGCACCGCGTGAAGGCTCGTCGAATTCTCAGAACCACCGACAATTCACGGCCGATGGGTGGTCTCCGCAATCCGTGAGGTCCAATATGTGTACCATTTCGCGCACTACAGTTCGCTTCGACGTGTACGCCAATATTGTTACGTTTCCGCCAGAAAACAGTCCGATTATGAAAATTGAAATCCCATTCATCAGATAATATTCGATAAACATCACATAATTCAGATATTAATGAAGACCGAAAATAATTTCGGCATTAATCATTTCGCCAATCGTTTTATTACTATCGTGTATTTAGTTCCATCGTAAAGATCATTTTTGCGTATAAAATCTTTAGATATAAAATCTGACAATGAGCCCACTAAGATTACATCGATGACTTTCAGTCTCCGGGAATTTATGACATGGATTTTATTATACTATAGTACATATAACAATTACATAGTGCCATACGCGTTTAAAAAGTTCTTTTATGATTCCGCTGATCGTTCGCAAGTGCTCGTCGTGAAATGCGTCAGACATCTCTACCGCAAGGAACGATCTCGCTCGGTAATCGAAGACAGTCAGTGCATTATTTATTTTCCGAGCGCGAAGGCGCGTCGTCGATTCGACGGGCCCAATTAAGCGATATATCCGCGAGCCAAGGTCATTAGCTCATTAGCCATTGATAGGTACATTCGGTGCCCAATCAAAGGGCATTCTTCGGTCCGCGCGTATTCGTGCTGATGTCATCCGACTCGTGGAAAATCGACGTCCACCGGACGGACGTCTATCGTGTGGAAGGAAGACAAACGCGCGGCCGAGGCGGTCAACGAGGGAGGAGGTGCAGAAAGGATTAAAAAAAAGGAAAGGAGAGAGGAGGCGAAGGTGCGAGGGGGTCGACGGAACGAGAGAGAGAGAAGGCTAAAAAGACGGGACGGAGAAGGACGAGGGGGAATGGAGAACGAGAGAGGAGAGGCTCGTCTCGTCCGCGCGAGACTAGTTAGCACCTTCTCTTAGGCTCGCGAGCTCTCGAATCAAGGCGCGCATTCTGCTTGAGCCGGGCTGGCCTGCCAGCCACAATGCCGCATTGTACTTAAATCAGATTCAATTTGGGCCCCATTGAAAATTACGCTTAATAAATTATTTGGGCAATTCATAAATCCGCCTGGCGCGCGGGCCTCTCGGCTGCCTCCATTCCGGCGAGAGAAGTCTCGCTCCGCTCGGTTTCGAAAGGGCGCAGTTGCGCCTCGGCCGAGGACCCTCTTACTAATGGACCCGCCGGAGATACCAGCGACTAAGACGAACCAGGGACGTACAATTAATTGAATTAATCGTCTAGATATCAAGGAATTCATATTGGAGAATCCCTAGACGTAAAAAATTGAAATTTTTTTTTATAAATTTTAGGTTTAAAAATCAAATCGTTCTTTATTAAATATTCTTACTTTTAAGTTTTGCGATAACACAACTGCGTTGCAATTACTAAAAAATATAAATTAGGGGAGTTTCTCAAGTGAAATAAATTGTTAAAGTTTGAGATATTTCTCAATGAAATAATTTATAAAGGACTTTGTGCTAATAATTAATAGAAGAATTAGAAGTTTGTTGAAAATATCGAAAGATATAGCTTTGTAATTTATATAAACATATTTATTTTCTAACATATTATCTCGTACATTTCAGTATAAAATTGTAAAAAATGAATTTAAACAGAAATGGTAGTTTGGCAGTTTTTGCCGTTTCGATGAAAATCAAGACAGAAAAATTTGACTTTTTTAATTCTTCTCTGCCCCACATGTTTCTTGAGATAAATCTCAAAGGTCGGATAACGTCGAAATTTTAGGCGATTGGATCCGACCCTGATGACGACTATGATTGGCTACGAGGATCGTCAGGTAAATACGGGCGCACTCACACATGCACGAGGTTTCATTCTCTACCTGCGCGTGTACGGCGTTTATGGTACAAATTAGTAGGCAGTTATAAATGACACAGTATCCTTATTATCGTCTTGGCCTTATTTCCTCGCCATGTATAAGTTTGACTGATTATTTAGAACGCAAAGAGAGAAAAAACATGAGGAAGATAGCTTTACCATCAGACTTAATTATAGATATTATCTTCGTCATCGAGCAAATCGCAATATTCGTAAAAAGGAAATGAGCGAGAAATATATATGAGAATCCATTTTATTCTATCGAAAATCAATACATTATAACACCAGTTTTTCGAATTACAATTTCGAGTTATGTTTGTACGTGTAGAATTGCTTCAATTCGTCTTCAATTAATAAAAATTTAAGTAATTTATACAGTTTTATCAAAATGTGTGATATTTGCGAAAGTGTAAAGCGTGCGAGAAGCGAGAGAAAATCTAAAAAAAGAAGAGCGGCACGTTTAGAAAGCCGCAAACAAGGGGCTGACACGTTCAAACAATCGTGGACCAGCCGGCGAACCTATAATTAGTGTAGGATCTTTTTGGGAATCCCTTTCGCCATTCGTTTTCTGGAGCGGCATCGGGCTGTTAGGACTGATCCTGTTCCCAGTCGGCAGATCGTCATCTCCGAATGTTAGACACGCCATGTAAAGGACTCCCGACCGCCTTAGAAGTACCGCGCAAAATTGGTCTGAACTTAGGAAGAGATCTTTTGGAATCTAAATTCAAATATTATATTTGACCGCAAGGTACAAGTAAATTTTCTAATTCATCTGATTCTTATATTGTACGAGTTACATTCCTTTGAAATATCAAAATAATATCAAACCCCAATTTATTTCTATATATATAACTGTATTTTTAATTATATTAATTTTAAAATTAATTTTAGAAATAATGGATTGAATGTTATAGATTTAAACTATTAAAGCAATTAGCAAATTGTTAATTTAAATAAATAAATATTACTTATAAAATGAAAAATACATAATATAATAAGACAAGCGTAATACATATATATCTATAATATACAAAAAGAAAATAGATAAAATTTAATGAAATATCCGGAGAAAGAGAAATTTCATATTCTCTAGAGCCTGAAAAACTCAATAAAAATTCTAATTAAGGTTTGCATCAGGTCGAAATAGGACGAGTTTCCAGACTTAATCGAATATTGACGGGCGTGTTTACGAGCGGTTATTTCCGCAATTGAAGGCAATATCTGGTCTAATTTTCTAAATCACGCGATCGTAAATTAATGAAAGTCTACACGGAACCCCTCGAATGAAGTCATCTTCCATTAGCGTGATTTTCTAAACAGCCTGTGATTAAATAATATCCCTTTCAATATTCTTGAGTGCTTCCGATCTACTTCTCAATTCGGCGAATCGTACATAACGAAATAACTGGTGCAATTTCGGTAAATTACACGAAAAATAATAATAAATCTCAAATTTTAATCAAGTTTAATTTTTTTCATTAAAAAACTATAGTTTAGTTTATATATATATTACAGAACATTTAATATTTAATAAAAAAGTTTTATTTCTGAATTTAAAATTTTAAGCTTGATTTAATATATTATACGTTTAGAATATTTGTGTAATATGTACACTAAATAACTAAATAAGATATTGATTAAACAACAGTTTTTGTATAAAAATTTTTATAATTAAATATATAGCTTTCAAAATCCACAGCTTTTAATATATCCACATTTCTGTGTATCTTTGCGGTTAAGAATAACGTCCATTGCCAGGGTCGAAACTTTACAGTACCATACCGGGTGTCGTTCCAATCTAATTAACAACGGTTATCGAGAATGTATAGGGGATGCTCCGGTAATTTCTAAGCGTTACACTTTTAATCAGCGCTTCACGCAAGATTGGCCAAGCGTGGCATCTCATACAACGGACGATGGGACCATGTACGCCGTCCAGAAGGGTGCGGAAGTATTGTGCCTTGATTTAAGGTCGCTGCCGTCTGCGATTCAGATAAAGGCAACATCGATTTAGGCCCCAGTGACGGCGAGTCGCTGGTCGCTCGTCAAATATTACCCAGACACACTGCTAATTATATTAATCTGCAAATTGACGGCCGAATAAGTGTTTTCTCACAGTTGATGGTAGTTTCCGACTATCAGGGGTGAAAAGCATTCAAATAATAGCGCTCTATTCAGTTACCGTGTACTATTACTCGATTTAATTCTGTGTGTCTTTAATTCTCCATGTATAAAAAATAAATCAATGTCAAGTCATAATGAGCCAAAAGCAGTATAATACACATTATAATTACAGACAAACTGGAATCAGATACATCTTGAGCAACATTAATTATTAATTCTTACTAATTTGAAAGCTTAAATACTCTGTAAGCGAATTCGGTCAATATAATATGCATATGAGCTACGTGACCGAGCGATCGGCAAAAATGCGACAAGAGATTGAGCAAATATATAATTTTAGCAGCGTAAATGGAATAATTCTGTACGATATCAAAGCGCTATAATTGAGAAAGAATCTCGAACTTTGACCAGTGGCCAGCACACATCTCGGCGTTACGCATGAACAAGTGAGATACAGCCGTAATCACGACCATTTACCAACACTTCAGATTCGACACAATGAACGCATTCAGAGATAGTTTATCTGGTCGACACGTATACGTATAGCATACGTCTTAAAGACTGTACAAATTTATCGTGTTAAAGGGCAGGAGACATAATTGGGCAATCTCGCACGACCGTACGTAAATACCAGCGAGCAAATTAATTAATCGTTTTATCACGATCGTACGTTATATTTAAATTTATCACCGAACGGTCAGCCGGGTCATTTGTCTTGTCTCCTTGGAGATGAGAATTATCTAAATAAATAATTTGTAAACAAACTGTTTTGAGAATCGCAGCAGAGATTAAATATGCGTCCACATTTTATCTGGAATTAAATATAATTTAATAATATATAGGGAGTACAAATAAGTTTCCGCTGTTTTTTATCAAAAAAATTATTCCCAACGATTTTAAACGATGTGAAATTGCTATTATTTTATTTATTAATAATTTCATCGAAAAAAAATTATGTACCGAGAGTAGGTTGATAATATTAAAGCTTTAAAGCGGCAAAAACGATAATACCGTTTTAATGGCGGAAAACGTGAGAGGCGCCTATACCCTCATTAGTTCTTAACAAGGAATCACCTTTTTCTCGGTTGCACCACCAATTAACAGGCTCCTACTGCGACCGAGATGAAATGGGATGCGTTTCGTCCAACGAAACTAGGGCCCTACGAGCCCGCGTCGCCAGGGCGTGGCGTCGAAACGACCTGATGAGGCTGGTCGGCGCAAATTTCGTTTTTGTTTTCCGATTCTCCGCCGCGACCGCGTCTCTTTTTCCTTCCGCCGAATTTTCGAACCGATACGCCCTCATTTCTGGAGCGGCTCGATTTTTCGCCCTTTGCCGTTTTGACGTCCCACTCCATCTGTAAAACTAATTTCCATGAAGTTTCAAGCGACTTTGTTCTTGCGAGAACGAATTCTAATTACTCATCGTGGCAAATCCGCTGTCATGGCTAATCTTCGACAGATTCTCTTTTTCCTGCAATGAAAAAAAATTGAGTAATTTATCACCTAACTAACAGAGATATGAGAATTGCATTAATTTGCAAAAATACCAGCGCGAGACATTGAAGAAGCTGTACAACAGTTATCTCTTCGAATAATATACGAGTATAGACAGATTATATTTTCGTTTCCATTAACAAGTTGCGAAATCTATACGAGAAGGCAATTGTACGTACATATCTCTCAACGTGATACAATTATTTATTAATTAATTAAGGATTAAGTCTCTTTTTATATGCCGTGTGGCGAAAGCGTTCATTAACGATGTCAATAATGAGTGTTAACACTGTTAACGTTGTTTTTGATGAAACGGCACACAATGAGTATGTGCTTGCAAATTCACGCGAGAGAATCGAGAACGACGTTCATTGGACAGATATATTGTATCTACATTATGTATCGCAAACGTAACCGTTCTTAACGACAGCGCGGAGGGCGAGGCATAACGCTTAGCAAAAGCGCTCGAGCGATAACTCGCAGATAACGCGTCGTAATTAGTCACTGCCAATTAACAGCTGCTTAAACGGAAAACAACTGGTTGCATTAACGATATTTGAACCGTGGCTTCGCCGGAAACGAGCGCTCACATCACGTTACGTTTGCTCGATTCGACATCTAATCTCGTAAAATATTAATCACACTAAAGAGAGAAGATTATTCTCTAACGTCCAATCTCGTAAAAAGATGTGATTGTAGGACTTTTCTCTGCTGTATGATTCATTGAGCCATTCGATGGTTGCAATATATCACAATAAATATATAGGTGTTTGTGTTAAAAAAGTAATAACGTATAGGCAATAAAGATGAGAGAAACAGGAATAAAGAGAAAAATCGATAACGTTGGATATAAATTTTAATCATTGAATGTCGAAATCTCACGAATTATTTCAAAAAATAATTTTTTAAATATTACGTTAAATAATCAGAATTTTATGTAATATCTATATCACTCTTTCAGAATCCTGCAAATCTTACTTTAAAAAATAAAATTCCGTTCTATATACACATATTGTGATTTTTCTTTCTATTCTTTTTATTTCTAATAAGAGTTATATAAGCGTTTTTCGTTTTTTATTTTCCACGAGAAGATAATACGACGACCAGGTGAGAATGTAAGTTCCAAGTTACAGCACAAACAGAAAACCGGTATAGCGACAGACGTTTTTTCTCATTTTCCTTCATTTACTTCGCGGCTCGAGGTCGCTGTAATTAGCAGATAATGCTCGCGTCGCTGCAACGAAATAAGTTTTTGCAAATCATTAACGTATAACTTTAATTGAGAGCATCGACGAGGTCTTGAATTAATTATCCTGATTGGGAGCGAGAAAGAGGGGTGTACTCGCGTTGCGCATACACACTTTATTCGCACATAAGTAGGTCTCGTTTTCCCGCCGACATTTCTCTGTCGCTTATCTTGTTGCCAATTAATTGCCTGCGGCATAGTTTAGATGGAGATAACTAAAACCGTTTCTTCCCCTCCAACAGTACTCCAATGGTTGTTTGTTTCACTGCCTTGTGGACTGCAATCGTAATTTGTGACGTTCATCTGAACGGGTGACAGGATCAAAATAATTCTTCTTTTCAGTTAATAACATATTGCTTTTAATTAATGCAGAATTGTATTAATTGACAGAATTTATGACAAATGATCCTATCATTTTCGAAATAATAAATCTATTAAATATTTTTTAAATACTATATATATATATATAATTATTCCAGATATTATTGTTTGGTACTAATCACGCATGTGCTATCTACTCTATATCTACTAATCTATTAAATATGTATAAATGCCAAATATTGGATATTGAACAGAATATAAAGATATTTTTAATAATATCTAATATATTATAATTTTGTGAAAGTAAGATATTCAAAAATGCATTTAAATTGCATCAAAATTGCACACAATACAAATTGCGATTTCAATAGTGTTATAGCGTGCATGGCATAATGAGCAAAAAACATGCTTATTATGAACGCCGTTCTAGTTATACTCCGTCTGATTATCAGTCGGCGTTTTATTGCACGCTTTCACGCGAGTTACTGTGGTGCCGAGCAATTACGTTTCTTCTGCCGGGTACATTACTGCTTCCTTTCATCAGGTATGATAAGAAATAATCGTAGTTTTGATCTGTAGTCTACAAAAATCGCATTTTTCGAGCATACATCATCTATCTTTAATTAACTTATTTTTGTTTTTTGAGAAGGGTGTATAATTGAAAAATTTTTCATAAAGAATATAATTCTTTCGTAAAATTGTTGTTATGCAATTTCACAGATTGACAAATTTCATCATGTTAATGTAGTTTTTGCAAAGATTTTAATATTATTTTGCGAATATTAACAACAATCTTCTATGCCTTCTGAATCAATTTGTTTCTTGTAATTCCAACATTGCATTTAACATATGTAACCTTTAGCCAAGGACGTTCTAAAGAATGTGGACCACCCATTTCACAACGTGATCCGTCATGTCTCCTTATGACAAGTTGTGGCAATGCAAACCTGGATCGACCGATTATAGGATTTAGAAAAATAAGACAAGAAAGACTTAACCCGCTTAACGTTCTCAATAGATCTAAACCGCCCCTTTTTACATGTTCTTACAAGTTTTTTTCTTTTTCGAAAGATCTAGGTGAGAAGAAAATGGGATTAAACGGATTAAATGGATTGGATATTCATTTCAATCCGATTCACATAGCAGGGTGGACCGAGAAGAATCGGATTAGTATACCTATAAGCTTAGGTCTGTTTTCTATTGCTGCACTGCTAAACTAGTGCAGTAAGTTAGAGTGGGACAAGTATATTTTGTTTCACTTTAACTTACTGCACCAGTGTGCACTTAGCAGTGGCACAGCAATAAAAAACAGACCTACTATAAGCTTTAAGACAGTTTTTGTTAATATTTTGTTTCAAACGAACTGTTTTATCCAGTTACCTTTATGCATTTCTCCTGCACCGGAAACAATAGACAACAGCTCTGTATTGCGTGTAATTGTCAATCGACGATAGAAGCGTCGCGAATGCACGAAGAAATTTTGGCGCTAATGTAAAATCACAATCAAATTTTGTCTAATGTAACTAGTTTATTTTAAAAAGAGTTTGTTAATTTTCAGACTTTTTTATTTTCAATGCAAATAATTTATTTTAAAGCATTTGTTGATTTTTTTCTATTTCTTTTGGGCCTGAACTAGTGATCCGCTTTGCCCCCAATTTCGGAGCAAATCGGCTAATTTTCTTTCTTCTTTTTATTTTTTCGTTGTGCAATGTAATAAGAAATATCATGTTTATGTATTATTTTATTATATGAAACTCAAGCCAAAGTTATAAATAAGAATCTATAATAAAATAAAGTAATAAAATTTGTTTTTAAATACTTTTTATCGAGAAAGAAAAATTGATCCGATTTACCTCGGTGAATCTACCCTATTTAATTACATAATTAAGACATAAATTATTTCGACCTAAAAAAACCAAATGTTTGTTAATATAAAATTCAACCAATTTCATATTTTCTTACTAATATGCTTTATAAACTATTTTATGTACATCTTAATAACCAATGTGATATTATCAACTGAATAAAATCACAATTTAAGATAATTAGCTCGATATCAACGCAAAACCAGTTAGGAAACTAGACTTTTCTAGTCCACAAGTAAATGCAGCGTCGCGCAACTTCCTCACCCCTTTCGGGCATACAGTTTCGATAGCGGCACGACAAGACGATAGCTCCGCGAGCGAGCGGCACGTAAAGCCGCAAAAGCCATAGCATCCTTATTATATCAGGCACTTATCCGGAGCGGCATTCATGTCATGCCTGCGTGTGCGCGCACGTTTATATGCGAAGGCAGTCAAGATGGGGTTGCGGGACGGAGGTGAGGGATGGTTACCACGATACGCCATACAGTGGCGCGGGAAGGGGGGGTGCGCCCCGCCGTACCGTCCTCATATCTCTCACGCTTCGCGGGTATTTCTATGGGAGGGAGACGCCCGTCTAATTTCCTGTCCTGAATTTCGAACGAGCGAGAATTTGCACCCTTGAGTTCACATCAACGCGGTGGCAGAAGGGGTGGCTGGACGGGAGAAAGAGGAAGAGGAGGAGGAGGAGGAGGAGGACGAGGGGACTTTTGAGAGGTGGAAAATGGGGGGAGAGGTTGAAGGAAGGGGTGGGAGGGCATCGGTCGGGAGAGCGACGGCCATAGGTGGAGGGAAAACGCGCAAAATCGCCGGCCAACCTTCTGTCACCGCGCTGCCACTTCGCACCGGAGTCTCGCGCCATTTTTCGATACCTTTCTCTCCCATTTTCGCGCTGCGAACGAGCGTTTTTTACGTTTCTCTCTTCCGATCTCTCTCTTTTTTTTTGTTTCCAAGCGTCAAGCGCGCGCTTCCGTCCGCGCGGATGCGAATGCGCGCCGGCGTCGGCGCGACAACGAGCCGCTCTTTCCGTTTCGAAAACGCACGGGACTTCTGGGAACATTTTCCGATAATTCGACGTCCTCATTTCGCTCAGGTCTGAGCATCTTGTTGTTATTGGTATTATTAGGGAGATGAATAAGATCGAATCAAAATGTTAGGAAGATTAAAAAGTTTTCGAGTAGATAATTGTGCAGGAAAATCTACTTAAACAGATATATTTTATCATAAGGATGTTATTTACTTCCCCGCTTTTAGCTAAAATATCACAACACAAAATTCAATTAATTTAATTGAAATTTCTTTAACGACTCACAGGAAAATAATTCTTTAGATGAAAGATAAACAAAAGATCTAACAAAGCGGTTATTTAAAAAATTAATATATGCAAAAAGAAAGAATGAAATAGATCAAGTTTATTTGCTGCGACGACAGATAAAGCTTCGTCCCGCTCCATGTGCTATCGCGGAACCCTAGAGAAACTACTCCGGAAAAAAAGCGTTTACTATATGAGAGACGCGCCAAGCGTGACGATACGCTCGCCGCGGAGCGCAGCCCCTTTTACACGCGGGTTCTATTATGTGATTGTTATGAATTTCCTATTAATAATAAATAAACAAACATAATGGGAAGGCCGTCGCGGTGCGTTAGCTACGACGATGCATCTGGTTCCTTCCTTCGATCACAAGAGTAATTCAATGCGAACACCCCGTGTATCCGATGGGTATCAAGAGTCCCACTCTTTTTTCTGTTTCTTTCGCACTTTTCTCTCTTTCTCTCTCTTTCTCAACTGTATTATCATTGGCGCACTTTTCGACGATGAAGCGCGCTATTGGACGCTCCGGGGAACAACGACCGGTAACAAATCATCCCCTTATGGTCGATGACCAAGTCCGCGTGACGGTCTTTTTTTTCGTGTCATCCCTCCCGGCTCCATCATCAGGGGTAAATTTGATGCGTCAAACACTTTAAGTACGCGGTCTTGTCAGGCGCTTTACGATCCCGTGTTTAGATATACGTTGGCGTGAATGGAAATTCGGCACGAGGCAAATTGAAATTTATTAGCAATTTTTCCGACTCGTCTTTAAGACCGGAATACTTCGAGTTTTTGCGTTTCTCGTGCACGTTTCAGATTTTATCCAAGGGTAAAATATTGTTAGATAATTTTACACAGGTGGGTATTTATAATGCTGTCAACAGAAACGCAAACATCTTATTTTCTATTCAAGTTTTTTTAAACGTATTAAATTATTTGCATAATTCTATATTCCTTATTTTAAATAAAAGAAAGAAAGAGAGAGAGGAAGATGAATAAATAGGATTAATAAAAACCTTACTCAAAATTTGTCATCGTAAACAATGATTTATCTTACTAAGAGCGCATGAATACTTCAGACCATTTTAAAAAGAAGAAGGAAGTGGTCATTGTGTGTTGTTCAATAATCTTTTGAAACTTCTGATGGCTTACAGCGGGTGGCCCTTATACTACTGGGAGCTATCGGAATGCGGGTGTTTATTAAAGTAGTGACCTGCAGGTGCCAAAACCGAATATTTCTCTGTGGGCCCTAAACGGCATAGCGATTCAAAATTTGCACTGCGTTCACTGCGTTTAAGCAAATAATGCTTCAAACTACAATAGAAAATGCTTTCTACAGACACCTACAATCAATTGCATTAGTTTCTAATAATTTTCCTTTTTATTCTGATTTAGCTATTTTTGTAAGTCACGCGACTTTGAAATAGCATAAGATGTACAATAATGTACAATGTTGACATTTGCGTTATAAATGTTACGTAGAATATAAAATATATGTTTTTATTTAAATATTTCTCTGTCTGACATAAGTATAAAAAGATTATCTTATTTATTTTGTCTATAGTAAATAATCTAATCTATTTAAGAGGAAAAAGATATATATACACACACACACACACACACACACACACACACACACACACACACACACACACACACACACACGCACGCACGCACGCACGCACGCACGCACGCACGCACGCACGCACGCACGCACGCACGCACGCACGCACGCACGCACGCACGCACGCACGCACGCACGCACGCACGCACGCACGCACGCACGCACGCACGCACGCACGCACGCACGCACGCACGCACGCACGCACGCACGCACGCACGCACGCACGCACGCACGCACGCACGCACGCACGCACGCACGCACGCAC